>NW_027518679.1:18172500-18502500 GCF_043159265.1 Tasmannia lanceolata | reverse complement strand
TTTCATTGCAAACCACAAGTTCCTTGATTACAGACTCTCTGGCCCCCAGGCCGACTCGACTTCAGAAATGATAACAGAAACTGACAGGACAGACACATCATTATTTGGGGCAGACTTCAGACCATCCTCCGAAGAGGTTACATTAAACAGGGACTCAACAGACTTGACTAAAACTGGTTCAGATAGAACACTGACAGACTTCGGCTGAGGAAGAGAAGACCAATTGCGTGGTGCTCCATCAGCTGGGATGATGAGAGTGGATGGGTCTTTTGCCACTGGATTTGCAATTATCATGGACACCATCCCTTGTTCCCCTGCCGCACCGTATGGGGTAAACATAAGTTGAAGCCGGTATTCTTCCTCAATCTCTGATTCAACAGCCTTTTCTTCTTTCTTCTCTGGATACCAGGTCAAGATCCCTGGTTCTTCCCACTGGTAGATCATTTTTGCTTTCCCCTCATCAAGCTTCCAGGTTACTTTATCTGTAAAGAATATTTAAAAACCCGGCACGCGGTTCCCGCTAGCATCAATCCATGGTTCCGGAAAACCGAAAAAGGGAAGGTGATATCCTTTTCTTTGACAAATCGCCCATTCAGAGTCTTCAGATATTTTACAGCTTTCTGACTATCCTATGATTCTTCTTTTTCTTCTTCCTCATCTTACTCAAACAGGGGGGAGATGCGATTCATCAACAAAGGGATAGGGATAAGGATTCGCGGGCGAGGCAGATATTGAATTAACGGAGGAAGGGGAATCCATCACTGGAAATAGATTGTATTGTCATTGGAGACAGCTCTATATTGTGGAAGAGCAAGAAGCAGCAGCTTGAAAGTTATTGATCAAGGAAGGGCGCCAGAATTGACGATCTATTCGATTCTATAGATCAAAGGGGTTCGGCCTATCTACCTCTTCTCGTGAGAGGAGCAGAGTTCACCTAAGGGCAGCCCATGGCGGTCGACTAGAGGTAGAGAAGACTGCTGGCCCGGGAGAAGCCTCTCTCGGTAACTAGGGCTCTTCTTTCTTCTTTTTTTAGAAATGGCAGGCTTACCATTCATTCCTTCCCGGATCAAGGGCCCCTCACGCTTGCATCCTTGCGCACCTACCGTACAACCTTTTTGCGCGCGTCCTCACGCTCTCCCCCGCTTGGCTTTCTAGTGGGCTAGAAAGTAAGCTTGCTCTATGCTTACTATATTCTACTGTTTAGCCTCATCTTCCTTCGTTCGAGACTCCTTACCAGGACTTTAACCTAGAGGGGGAGTGTTCGCTCTGCAAGAACAAATAGAGTTAGACTCGGTGTCCACCATTCATACTGGTGGGTGAACGGTTAGGCTACTTCATCGCCGCCTTGGGGCAAGGTTCAAAACTAGGCATACCCGCCATCTCTGTCAAACTCACGAAAATCGCCTATAACTAAGTCAATCGACACTCTATTGTAGCCCTAGGAATGGGAGGTTTGAAGGTCAGGGCTCAGTTCGTTAGCGATGTCACCAAGGGCCGGAGGAAGGAAGGAGCTCACGATTGCCAAGTAAGCATGAATACGACCGTTCCTACTTTCTTTTTTTTAGTCTTTCGTGCAGCCAACCAAGGCCCCTTAACGCAGCGACGGGGCGCTACAAGTGCAAGAGCCTCAAAATATAGCTTAGGAGGTGGGCATGCTATGCTAGCCTTATTTCAGTTATCAACAGACTTGCTCTCGTGGAAAAGAAAATTTGGAAAGCACCTTTCTCGTGTACAGCCCGAGTCACTCTTAACTATGATATTACCACTCGCCATTTACCTTAGCGTTCGGCCAATCACAATGATTGGCACGGCCGGGAGAGTCAGGGCCCTCCCCTTCCCTAGGGGAGCTCTTTCACTTTGATGCTTTGAATCCGTGCACGGAAGGCCATCATCTGCCAGAGGAGAATGGCCGAGTCTCATCCTCTTGGGCCACTCCACATCACACGCATTCCTATCCGACCCCTGCCCTCTCTAATAGGGGGCTAAAGCAACTACGGATACTAAAGCCTTTCCCTTACTAATAGGGCCTCTTCGACGGCACTAGCCCCAGTACACTAAGAGATAGGGTGCCTCGCAAGGCAAGGGGACACCTTGGCAACATGTCTATATATCTTAGAAGATTGATACATGATCTCTTAGGGAGGAAAGGATCAGGGCCGTGGCTCACTAGTACTAGGCCCAGCTCCTTGTCAAGAAATTGGTCCCTGAATTCGAAGATTCCCCAATGATCGGGAGGATTTCCTTTCCCTGACACAACGATCTACTCCAGCCGGACGGAACGGTGTTACGCGGTCTACAGTTTTGGGGTTTCGTCCTCCTTTCCTTTGTCACTGCTGTTCGCGAAATCCAGACTACTTGCTCTCTTTATTTTCTTAATGAACCAACGAGTGAATCGGTACAAAATGTAATCGATTCATCGGCGAAGAAAAGCCCAACTCCTCAATCAAAGCTATCCCCTGCTGGTCCCGTCCCCGCGAGTGAGTTTTGCTGGTCATAAAGAGACGGAAACCTGGGAATCCATTTTTTACATTTTATGACTTTATGATTGTCTCGGAGGCGAGAAAGGGAACAGATAAACAAACTGAAAGGGATTGGGGTAGATAGGTGGCATCGGCCTATCCAACTACTTTTCGACCGGCCCCTTGGTAGTTTGCTTAGGCTTCCAGCTCGCCCAAGTGGTTCGTGTATACCTTGCTTCAGGGGGTTGGATCTTCTATCCAAGCTAGAGAGACGAGTTAGATACTTTATAGACGGCTGGTGGACTCATTCGCTGGCCCACTTCGATATCTATCTGTCTTTCAATTCATGTATATGCCATTTTTGACATATATTTTGCTATTAGGCATTCCGCACGAGTCCGTTACCAATCCCAACCCCGGCTAACCTTTTTTTCTTAACTACGTCATTCATGAACCTTTTACCCTTAAACAACGGGAGTTATGTCCTAATCCCCACGGTTATGCCCGATAGCAGCACATGGGGAGAATGATTGGACCTAAACCTTTATACAGGCTTGCCTCTTTTCCAGGCTAGCTCGCAAAACCTAGACTCCCATGGCTCGCTTGGAATTGGAAAACGTTCGTACGTTGCTAACCTCTTATTCTCCTCCAATCTCCGAGCTCTTCTTGAATCGAGGAGTTAGAACTCAGCTAGGACAGTTCCTCTCTCCGATGGATGGGCGGGGAATAGCATCTGAAACGATTTCTTATAAGCCTCTCCTAATTTGAGAGAGAGAGAACCAATCTGACGGGGAGGAGTTCTTTCTTTGTCCCATCACTAGCAGTTGCGGTTTAGCCACCGATACCGGTGCGGGAGACGGGGAAAAAGAGCAGGGTCGGTCTATTCAGTCTTATTAGTCTCAAACAGTCCCTGGACTGGGCTCTTAGTCCTGATACCGAATGGGAGGCCCATGCTAGCTTCACGTGGGAAGAAGTCTTACTACTATATAGAATAGGGCTTACTAGAGCCGGGCAGCCAAGCTAATCCGATGGGGGAGGCATGCTCTTTATGGATGGATGCACCGGAGATGGCAGTAACATATTCCTAAAGATGACCGGAGCAGTGAAGTCTCGCAAACGATAGTATAGAGTCAAGTCTAAATTGAACCAGGAATACTAGACATGCTACTCTCAACAAAGGAATGCAACTAGAGGGATCCGACCATCAATGTTCGTTCCGCCGGACCCATGGATAACATGATCCATTCTCTTTCCCTCCCCTGGTCCGAATGAAGAGATATCAACTGGCCCAGACAATCCACCCACCGGGGGAATGAAAACAAATGTCTTAGATTGTAAGAGCACCCAGAGAGATAGAATGTCGAACCAGAGGATCCTTCAGTTATGGTCGATCCTGAAGTTTCTGCCCACATTAGAAAGCTTTCGTTCCCAACCCGATAAGAGAAGAGGGAATCAGTGCATAGCTTTCACCGGCCAAGGGTAGGCAGTCGTTCCAACTGAAGAGGCAGAAAGAGGGAGGGGATGGATAAGTAGGGATCAATGGGAAGGAAAGATGATTCTCCGTCCGTCACTTCTCGATTCTTATTATTGTTTACTCCCCCAAGTCAAAAATCTTGCTCTTCGATTCAGTAGGGGACGGGGTTGAGATGGCCACAAAGGTCGATGTATGAGGTGGGGGAGAACCTAATGGGAGTGGTCCGGGACAACAGAATCCCAAAATCACTTTGGAGAGGTGATGTTTTACTTTTTTATAAATCCCTAAATCTTTCTCATTCTTGTTCTTGTACTACGTTATTTGTTCGGATTTGAACCGATGACTCGGCTTGGCTTTCAAGCCGGTGTTACGCGGGAGAGGATTCGCAGTGAGAGCGCTGGCCCTGGTCATGGTGAGTTACGTTTGGTTGCTTCCGTGATAAGGGGAAGGGGAGTGGAGTGGAGTGGCCCTTCACTTTTTTACTTTTTTGTTTTTTTAGGGGCCCTATTTCCTTTGGTGTGGATCCCACTTTGCCGCCGAGGGGCCCCAGTCACCCGGAGTTTCTGTCGTTCTCTTCTTTATTTTGCTTATCCTCGTTACTTGACTTTCAGTGGTCAGTCAGAACGATGGCAAGAGAGTTTCGACCGGAATCAATCGTACTTTCACTACTGTGGACCGGCTTTCATAAAGCACCTTTGGGCAGCAGCTACTATTGAGATCCAATTCCGAGATCAATTCGACAATGAAACTCTTAAAGCAATGATCGTCTTTCTCTATGTCATTTATCTTGACGCGATACAAAAGACGACTTTCGAGAGTCACTTAGCCCCTTGACATCTTCTCTCAAAAAAGACGCTGTGTGGGCAAGTCGATCAAAGTCAGAGCGGGCAGGGAATGTTTACAGTTGTTGTAGTACTACTTTTCATTTCTTGTTCGGTCTTCATTATTGGCTACATGCTATAGGAACTATATGTAGACCACCGCGTCGAGACTCTTTTTCGAGAGTAGGATCAAGGCCGGCTTTCAGAAGAGGGAAAGATCACTCCTAAAAGCAACCGTGATCTTATATACTATACCACTAGACGCGCCCCTGCCGCAACCGCCTTCGGATCTGCATTCGCATCTCCTTCGGCTTTTGCTAAAATCTGTTCCTTCCATCAGTCAAGTCCTTTCTTCAGCCTGCAGATCTCTTTCTTCAAAACATATCCTTCGGCGCTAGTCTTTCCTGCCTTACCTTAAGCTCGCTTTCACGTGGCGAATCGGTTTGAAGTTTCTGTGATCATTTTACGGCATTCTTTAAGCTTGGTCACCAGACAGAGTGAGAACTGCTCAGCTTGCTTTCTGGAGATAGGTTTAAATCCTGGCTAACTAAGAGATAGAGTCGTCCTTTTTCTTCCTGACCTTTGTAGATTCGCCCCGAAAACACACTTAGAATTGCATGTGCTAAGCATAGTGCTAAGATCGATCGGCGAGGCTAATTCTACGAATTAGATCCGCTTCAGTCTTTTTCGGCAGGATCTAGACACGGGGGGTTCGAAAAGTAGCGCGTGCCAGCATTCACTAGTGGAAGGACTGGCAGCAGCGAGACCATCATAGTTGACATGGTCGGAGCTAGAGTCCCCATATCCGTCTCTACTCTTTCTATAATTGACTCCCTCCCGCTCCCAACCAATCTTTTCCTTTGAAAGGTCTTCCACTAGTGGCTGAGGGATATGAATCTGGATCCCGATCTTGTCTCACGGACTATCCCGTAGTGGTTCTGTGACCGCGCTCGAAATTGGATCTATTTCTTTGACACGGTCAACTGGCATTGGTTCAACTAACTGGCTGGCTGCTATTGATATCTGAGCCCGAGCCTTTGCTTCCAATGGTGCCTTTTCGGATTTTTTTTGCATGGTCAACGAGTTATAGTCCACCTCCTATCGGATACTGAAGCCCGAGTATCAAACTGCTGAAAGCTCCGGTTCAAGTTCAAATGCCTCGGTATCAGCTTTATGGTGCTAGCGGATCAACAACAGGGTCAGGGGGGTTCCGTATCAATCCATGGGGGCTATGACCAGAGCCCCCGCCTCCGTATCTTTTGTTTTCGCTCTAGGTAACCAAGCTTACACCATCCTTCTTTGGCTTTGACTTTCCTTTTTGGCAGGCATCTCATAATATCTGAAATCTCAAAAATAGAAGAAGTGAATTACGTTCAGAAGTTTGAAGTTGAAAGACCCTTCCTCTTGATATAGACAGATTGGCCTTCAAGCGATGCGCAGAAGAAAGGTAATCCATACGAACACACCGAGCCGAGCTTGTGACCCATCTAAGTAGCTATCAACGGGTTTAGCTACCGATCCAGCAATAGCGGTGAAGAAGGGCAATTCCGCTAGTAAAGCTCTTTCTTTCGTCGTGCGAGCTCTCCAAAAAACCTTTCTGGCCGGACATGGGAGGTGAGTTCGGGTATGGCCTGGGTATGGCTTCGGTATGGTTTGGGTATAACGGGTATAGCAGGGGTGGCAGGTATGGGGCTTAGAAGGTCTCATTCCTTTGAACCAGAGGGAAGAGTGGCATTTGAGTTAGGGGGCGTTCCTTTGAGAGTGGATGTCTTAGTTCCTCTTTGACTTCCTAATAATGGTAGAAATGCCCCTAGACTAGGGTTCTAAACCTCGTCAGTCCGAGCCTCTCAACTCATACCAAGGCAGGTAGGCTATAGACTGTGAGGTGGAGAAGTAAAGAAGTAAGTAGGCAGCGGCCTTTGAATCCGATCAAGATCCCATCGTTTGTTGACAATAACATCACTATGAAGAAAGCGCATAAACTCATTTCTTCGCAAATGGCACCATAGCCAACGCTATACTATCTAAAAGAATTATTTCTTTCTGGCCGGTAGGGGGCCTTCCGCATGAAAGCAAAAGGAAGCAACCGACCAAGAAATAAGAAATGCAAAAAGAGAAAGGGAATGGTTAGTGAATCCGAACATGAGTGGGATCGAGGAAGATAGGGCGTCTGGCTTCGAGGTTATGCAGCTAGAATTGGAGTTGCAACAAACTTGACTGCTGAACTCTGGGCTTGGGCTGTCCGTACTGGTCTCCGGATTGCCTTGGCTCGAGGCTTCGAAAAGATTTGGATTGAATCAGACTCTCAAGTCTTGGTTCACACTTTGTTGAATCCTTACATTTATCATCCTCAGGGAGCCCTGATCAAAGGGGATGAGCTAAAGGGTCTTGAACTGACCTCTCTGGCTGGGGCGGACCTGGAAAGTATGAAGGAGGTCTGAAAGAGAGAGGTGAACCGGGATCAGCTTCCACGACACCGTCTGAGGGTTCACCCATCAATCTCACACAGTCTTCGAAAGGATAAGCCGTCCACTGCTCGCTAGACACTTATGAAGCCCTTGCGGAATGCAATCAACGAATAAGGATTGACGAAGTGGGAATTCAAGGGAGAAACGATTGAAGAGAGATTGGGTTTTTGTTCATGAAATCTGGACGTTTCCCCCCCTTTTTTTTATAAAAGTCGTTGGTAATTCTGTACAGACAGGATTGGCTTTTGTTCAGCACAATGAATTAGATCAGTTCTTGAATCTCCATTTGCACGAGTGCTTACCCTAAAATATCATGCACCTTCCCCAGCTTGATCGAGCGAAGAGGGCCCCTATTTAGTAAGGCGAGACGCACTAGGACACATCTCCATTTAGATTCTTCTGGTGATAGGCCGGAGTGACGATTGCGACTCTTTTGATCCACCAACCAGAAGCAGTAGGAACCCGAGGAATAATCCGCACCCAGTACCCAATCCCAAGCAGGTGGGGAAGAATAGGTAGGGAGAGTACCGCTGCATTAGATCTCAGCCAAGGAGGCATGAGAAGAACGAGTTGGTGATACGCCCCATCCACCAGTCAAGGATATCTAGGCATTGCATACCCTTTCTTCTCTTTTCACCACTCATGTCTCAACTCCTCGTCAAGGACACGAATGAAGCTATGTTTTCGCCATTTCGTAATGAAAGCCAGTTAATTCTGTCAAAAATGTAAAAGTCCTCTAAAAATACTATCTACCACTAATTCAATAATAATTAATCAAAATAAAAACAATATAAATAAAAAAGGTTTAGAAAGGGTATGTTTATAGATAGACTTATGTCAGAAATTGCGCTCTCCTTAAAGTAAATACGCACCCCTTCCCCCTTCTGCACTAAGTTCACCAGCGTTTGTCTACTAAGATACAACGATCCTTTAGGGTTGTTTTTGTGCAGTGAAATGCTCTCCACGAACTCGTAATCACCCGTATCACGAAAAGTAGAATAGAATATGGAAAATCAAAAAAAAAATCCATAGAGCTTTATCAAATAGGCCTTTAGAGAAAGAAGAAGGGAAGTTAGAGCGTGGTTTTTCTTAGAGATAAGAATGAGGGTTTTTATAGAGAAAAAGAAAGGATTTTATTAAAGGTCTCCAAATCCCCAAAGTCTATCACTTCCCCCTTAACATTTCACACCTTTATTTCCTAAACTTAAGGAAAGTTAAAGCAAAAATAAAACCAAATAAAAAGGCTTTAAATTTTTTAATTAGTTACAACAATCTCCCATATGATTTAAAATTTTAAATAAAAAGGCATAAGCGACTTTACTGGGCAACGGGTGTGTCTTCCATACTTGAACCTACACTTAGTGTAAGCAAGTTTCCGTCTAAAGGACCCGTAGTGAACTAAGTCTTGAACTAGGCCCTTGAGTTCAGACTTCATCTTTCCATATAGTACCGACAAGTAGTTGATATTTAGTAAGTTTTGCACTTTATTGTCATGCGTATGTATGGTGTTTTCATGAGTGCTTTTAGGGAGTAGCAAGGTTTTAAATGCGGGTTTCGGCCACCATCGGAACCGAAATATTTTGGTTTCGAGGGAATTTCCAACCATTTTGGCATAAATTTCGACCATTTTTGTTGAAATTTCATCCAGTTCTGTGGAAATCTTTAACATCTCGGTAGAAATATTGTAAATAAGTGTGAAAACGAAATTTTGATTGAAATTTCGAATTTCCACGAAATTTCAGGGAAATCATGTAAAAATCAGATTCAGTGTCCTTTCGGCTTCGGTCCAAACCGAAACTAAAATATTTCAGCCGAAATTTCGGATTTCGACTGAAATTTAAAACTATGGGGAGTAGCCTAGCTTCCCACAGTAGTGACCTCACTAGGTGTGTCCTCCAACAGTGCTCTGTGACTTAAACCCTGAAGAATCCTACCTTTGACTTATTAGAGAAGATACCCATCATAAACAATGTCACAATAATGAGCACGGTCACCATAGGAATGAGACAAGGGAATACCTCTTAAATATTCAGTGCTTCTTCCAGTCACTCTACATCTTCATTTTTACCCACTGAACCACATTATGGGATCTCTAATCGCCGAAGTTGGGTATCCACTGTGGTGACTAACTTATGGGCTTCAGTCATATTCCCCTCAATAATTATATGACTAGCCTCCGCGCTAGTCCTTTGTATTAAAGAATCAAATATATTGCTTTCAGACCTCAGAAATCCTGAAGCCATCATTATGATTGTGTCAAACATATATACATTATCATTATTCTCTCATGATAAGAGTATGTCAACCATATAATTATATCATAATTATGTCTCTCATGATAATCAACTATCATGCTTAAAACATAATATCTAGTAGGGGGCCACTTGGTGCACTTTAATCACGTTAGAAGATCGGCTAATAAAGAGGCAGACTGGCAAGACCATTCCATAGTATCTAGGAAGGAGATAGTGTTTTTCTCAACTCCCTTCCTCCATGAGTAGTCGTTTCTGTATTTTGTTGATTTTTCTTTGTACTATTGCCTTTTCGACCGTCTCGGTCGAAGATTGCTTGATTAATAAATTCTCACCGATTCAGAAAAACATGATATCTTGTATTTAAACATGCATGGAATATAAAGTGCATTAGTAGTGCACTGTAATGATATTTTCAACATACCTCTCTATGTTGTAATTCGTCACATTTCAATCATGTAACAATGTCAAACCCCGACATTTATGAGTACAACTCGACTCAACTAAGCCTTTGTCCCATACTAGTTGGGGTCGGCTAATGAATCCTTTAGAAAATTTTCATGAAGAAGGTGAAAGGATCTACCCGGCTCAAATTGACTAAGTCTAATCCTGACACTAGTTGGGTTCGTCTACATGGATTACTTTCTTCCATTCTATCCTATACAAGGTCATGTTCTCAGTTCTTCCATTCTATCCAATGTCAAACCCCCACATTTATGAGTAGTTATTACAAAATGATAACTTATTCTATTTGTCCTTATGCGCACCCCTACACAACTTACGAAACCGTAAGTATTTCATGACACACAATATAATCTACAAATTATGTTATTTAAGATATGTATCATCCCAATATGATGTATCATGAATCCCAATTTTATGCGCCATGGCCATATGTATCTGATACACTTATGCATGAAAAGAATCATTAATTTTTTATTACTAGTCTAATACGTAAAATTAGATGAACCTAGATAAGTTCACATGCTTTAATCATAATCACAAGAGTATACACAATTCATCATTTAGCAAATCATAGGTATTAATTTCATGTAATAAATCACATAATAAATAAGTGATCAATTACGTCATCCAAATATATCAAAGACACTCAATTTGGGCTTGATCTCAACAATCATTTAACTTCACTAACATGTCTAAAAAACAAATTGATCACATGTATAAAAAGTAAACAATTATTGAGCCGAGAACATGCATGTGAAATTAAGACAGTTAATCACGAAATGAGTCACATGGTATTGGTCTCCTGTAAATGAACATCTCACATATAAGACATGTACATAATTAAAGACCTAGGATAATCCAATCATGTGTTTTCAATAGAATTTTGGTGGGCTTGTGGCCTCTGTTGACATCAACAGAGCCAATCATACAAGGTATTCCTAATCTTTGAGTTTTTGAATTCATAACTACGTTAAAAACAAGGATTTGATGATCTGATAGTTTAGATTTGATGGTTGCAAATATATATGGCTCAAACTCGATGATGATCTCACTTCATTTGAAATGGATGGATAAAGATGGATAAAATCATCTCCAGATCTACGTTTGTATCTCTATAAGTGAGTTATAAAAAATAATTTTTTTATGAGAAGGGTGATAAAACACTAAGTACTATGAGCAATCACTGAAGTTTCAGATTACACACCTGCATCAAATTAGAATGAGCATGTATATGAAATCAAGATCGTCGATCATATAGAACATCATGAGGCTTACTAATATAATCTCGGTCCCATCCATAACGGACATCCCATGCATAAGATAAATGTCAACTAAAATCAATGGTTTATAATTCTTTGATGGAAATAAAAAACCAACCTGACAGATCAAGAGAGTAGGGTCTTGGTGTTGGCCTTTTTTATAAGATTGTCAGTAGATGCCTAACACTATTATAGACTCTTCACGCTAAAGAATGGTAAGGTCACCCTACAAATTATTTCCTTCTTTTTTTTTTGAATGGTAACAATAAATTATTTCCTTATTCTTTTGACCATATAAAAGAAGCAAAGATAATTTTTCTAGAAGAACAATCATTTGAAGAGCATACAAGTACTTTAACCACTTTCAAAGAATTATCTACAGGCATGTAAATGGGAATACTGTTGGCAAAGGATCAGCATTTCTTGCATTGCCATAGTACATTTCTGAAGTCATTACATGCACGGCTAAAAGATAAGTAATTTACTAGACCCAACCATTAAATATTTCCATAAAAATACCCAGTTTCATCCCTGGTCTCAATTTGCCAAGGCATTTCTCCAAATAATTTTTCATTGAGTAACTATACATATTTCTATCTACATGAATACCAAGACAATTTATGAAGGAAACCCAAGTGATCTTTTTGAAGAATAGACATCCTGGACTAAACATCTTCATAAACTTCAATTCCTATCTGATCCTTTTCTGGTTAAAAAAATCCTCATAAACTTCAAGGAATTAAATGCGGTAATGTGCAATTATGAAGACAGTATACAAGCTAAAATATATGATCCCTTCTATAAAAAACCAAGGGCACCGAATCACACATACAAAAGATAAGATGTTTGACAAGAGAAAATCAGACGGTACTACGATATCTTAGGATCTCTTACCAAGCCCATCCCATATCCAAATAAAGAATTCAGAAGATAAAACGCAAAGAGAGTAATCATCAAAAAAGGAACTCCATTAATTCATAGCCAAAGACATTCAGTAAAGGATCAAAAAGAAGAAAAAGTATATCTTCTGTAAACAATTAACACAATCCCAAATTACCCAATTAAAGGAATGAGAATCCAAAAGAGGCAAAATCGAGGACGAAAGCCAAAAGCCACCCCTCCTCCACCAATCCATCTTCTCCACCCAACCGAGAACCTACAAGACAAAGAACAAAATCCAGACTCCCCCATAAACTTTGAAACCCAAAAAACTAAATGCATAAACATCCTCATCATTTCTGAGCATTTGGACATTCCTTCGCAAAATGCCCTGGTTCTCCACAACTATAACAACCACCACCACCACCACCACCACCTCCTCCACCCGAATATCCGCCACCCCCAAACCTCCCTCCACCACCCCCACCCCCACCCCTTCCTTGATTACAGTCCCTCGCCAAATGACCACTTTCCCCACAATTATAACACGCACCGCCACCACCGCCACCACCATAACCTCCACCACCACCACTATAACCTCCACCACCACCACCACCATAACCTCCACCACCACCACCACCAAAACCTCCTCTCCCACCATTCCTTCCTCCTCTCCCAAAACCACCATCACCGGAAAACCCTCTCCCACCACCACCGGAAAACCCTCTACCGCCACCGCCACCGCCACCACCGGAAACTTCAGATCCATCAGGCCCCGTCACATCGACAGCTTTAGTCCGTCCATCATCGCCACAATCGATCTCGAATTCCACAGCCTCTCCGTCAGATAGACTGCGGAAACCTTCGGATCGGATGGAGGTCTGGTGGACAAAGAGATCTTCGCTTCCATCATCAGGAGTTATAAATCCGAAACCCTTCTGCCCGCTAAACCATTTCACGATCCCGGTCGATCGCTTTCCCTCTGCCATCTTTGTAACCCCTAAGCTGAAAAACCCTAACCCTAGATCACAAGTTATAGTCCCCTGAACAAAACCTCCATACAGCATTGGATGATCGGACGGCTGAAATTCGACAGTGTGTTATTGGGGCCATAAAAAGTATATTTAAAAAAGGGAGATGACATTTTCACTCCCCCAGCAGTACTCATGCGCCCCACTTATACCTTGATTTGACATGTACAATGAGCAACTTTAACGCTTTTTGACATAAATCAGGTCAAAAGGGGGAGCGCATGCATAATGTAGGGGGGGGGGTGAAAATATCATCGCCCGTAGAAAAAAAAAACACTTTGAGCCTTCTTGACTTAAAGATTTAAAGCAATCATTTGTTAGGCCCCAGCGTCCCAAAAAATCATCTCCATAGGATGATACAAACCCTCCTACCAACCTTTACGAATCGGAGAGTTAGATCATCATATGGTGATAAATTTTCAGGAAAAGGCCTATTTAGAATGGGGCTCAATGAACGATCTGGATATTAGAATATTGTAGGCCGCAACGAATTTTTTTAATAAAAATGTGTGCATGTATTTTTGTAAAAATAGTGCCTTGTTCAAAGATCTAAATCATTTAGTTGTTAGACCCAACATAAATTCGTCATACCACGAAAATCAACCCCATTCGATGTTCCTAACTGCTATCTATAGAAGTTTCTATATGGTATAGCTTACCTACACAGAGTGTTAGATCATTCAATGAATTGATTTTTGGGGCACAATCTTTTAATATTGGAGCCCAGTAGGTTTGTATCTTCTAACAAGATAAGCTTCATTGTATTTTTCAAAATATATGTTCACCAACGGACACAATATACATTAGGGCCCACCTATTATAGCATACGTCATAAAACACGTATTTTGTTTAGAAAATTCAGTTGGGCTACTTTGTTCAAAGATCCAAACTGTTGATTTGTTGAGCCTCGACATAAATAGGTTGTGCCCCAAAAATCATTAACATCGGGTGATCCTAAGCCTACAATCTAATACGACTGATAGCATCTCTCTAGGATTTTTGGGGCATAGCCTATTTACATCGAGGCTCAATAAATGAACAATTTGGATCTTTGAACAAAGTAGCCTAGATGAACAGTTTGGATCTTTGAATCAAGAACACCCAAGTGATTTTTAAAAGAAAATCTACTTTTTATGGGGTCCACCTCCAATAATCTAAACCATTTATTGTTGGGCCCATCGCTTGAAGATAGAGGAGAGAAGAGAGAGAACTTACAAGTGGGGCCCCACCAAAAATTCACCTTTGGGGGTATGGTTCTACCGTGCGTGCGTGTGAGATATACTAAAATAGGGTTATGTACGCGTTGAAGTATAAAAGATTAAATGACACCTTCTCCAATAGCTTTAGCTTTTGGAGTTACTTGTTGTATGACATAGTATCATAGCAAAGGTCCTGAGTTCAAATCTCATGGATAGCAGAATTCCACATGCAATGGACAAACCCAAAAGCAGGGCACGTGTAGGCCAACCTTAGAAAGAGGGGCCACTTGTGTCTTCAACTTTTGGAGTAACCGGTCGTATGGCATTTAATCATACAAATTAGATTATTCTCATCATAAGAAAATACTCAGTAATGTGACAATGCTGAATGTGAGGCTTATTACGGATTGTTGTTATTAGACTTCCTAACACTAGCGTCTCCTCATTGTCATTGGCCCCACCATGATCGAATGATCCAAACCCCCCTTGATCTATAAGACGCCAATTAAGATTTGTGATTGAGTCATAGCCGCTAATCTTACATACATTTCAGCATGAGACCAAACGTGATTTGACGTCAAAAAACGTTAAAAGTCTGCCCACAATTCACTTTATAAGGGGGCGCATAACCCTACAGGGGAGGCGAAAAAATCATCTCCCTATATTTATAAGTGGAATGAGATAAAGGAAGATAATGACGGTCCTGATGGATATGATACAAGTGGATCAAAAGAGTGGTCATGGAACACCTCCCATTAATCCCTGGCATTTCTTCAAATATTTGTCTGTACATATTCCTCCTAAACACCTTCTTCATGAAAATTTTCTAAGGGATTCATCAGCCGACCCCAACTAGTTTGGGACAAAGGCTTAGTTGAGCTGAGTTAGTACATATTCCTCCTAAAAGCATACCAATTATAGAAACAAGACTTACTGATAACCTTTTGTCCACACGGGCACAGAGTATATCAAAGTGCCCAATGCAAAGGAGGGAACGATCGTAATCATCGAATAGACAAATGCCCTCCGTGGATGCTTGCTTTGCCTCAAATCATGATACTCTGCAACAAAGGTAGACACTGTACTCAAACACCCTAAGAATCCAAACTGAATGCCGGTCACGATGATATCACACCGCTTTGTGTCAACCTGCACACCACAAATTCAACCCCATTTTTTATGTCAACAAGAGTTATTTTTGGGATGATTTGCATCTTAATACCGTTTCTCTTTTGAATGAAACACAAGAAACATCTTGATGCTATGGGCAAATAGTCTTAATTAGTCTAATTATGGAAGGGACAATTTTCACTATGGCCTTTTCCAGGGCGGGTAAGTAAGAGGAGGTAAGCCATTTCGGGGTAAACCACTTCAGACGAAAGTGACACTTATTATTCCTAAAAGAGCCAAATAAGGGACAAGATGTCCCCTAACAGGCTACAGCGGGTGGACCAAGTAATGTTAATTCCTTTCGTGGAGGGGGCAGATGGGTGCCATCAGAGAGGCAGTTAATGCATGAAGGACAGCTGGCTGCCATGCGGTCTCGTCATCGAAGACTGGATATGGGCGGTGGAGATAAAGCACAGGCCTATGCAAATGATTTTCCTACAAATGAGGAGTTTGCCCAAGAGCTTATGAAACTGAAATCTAAAACGATGACGGATAATGAAGCGATAACTATGATAAAAAAGACGACAAACCCACTGGAGGTGGAGGTGGCTGTGGTGGGGCCGGAAGATGCCGATGTTCCGGTGGCGGAACAGTCGAGATTTATTGATGATTTGGTCCCTGATGATGCGATTCCTGTGATCGAAATGACCAGGAAAAACCCACAGGTGGTGGAGGTGGAGGTTGATGTGGCTGAGTCGAAAGATGCTTTTGTCCCGGTGGCGGAGCGGTCGGGATTAGCTGATGATTTGGTCCCTGATGATGAATCCGCGGCTGTCGCTACCGCTCAACCTACAATCGAGACCGTTGAAAACAGCAGTTTGGGGATGGACAACAACGAGAAGGTTGTGAGTTTATATAGGGCGCTTTTCAAGAACATAAAATCTCGTTTTTTTTGGAGCCAGGTCGGTGAGTTTTCAGTGGATAAGGACATGGATGATGAGCTTGTCGCCGTGAATGCTATGGGTGACGATCTCGGCACACTGTATAAGAATGATGTTGTTTGCACCCGAAAGACTTCCATGGAGATCGAAAACAAGGATCGAGCCGGGAAACATAAATCAAAAGGCTTGGGAAAAGGAAAAAGGAAGCACAAAGCCTCGCGACGCGCTAAGCTTAGAGGGTATTGTGGGAGGGGCACTCGTTTTCTCAAAAGAATATCATAATCTGGAAGATTAGGGGTTTGGGGACGGAGAGAAAGTAGATGGCGGCAAACGACATCTGCCATAGGAGAAAACCTGACAATTTTTATATCATTGACTCTAAATTTCGGGGATAGCAGAGAATTCTATCAATGAGATTTGGTGTCGAAACAATCGTCAATGGTACTCATAAGATGCAGTTGGAACCGCTGGGGGTATTATTGCCGTCTGGAAGGAGGACTTATTCTGATTAGATGAGCAAATGGTTTCGGATATCAAGGACCTTGTTCATGAAATCAGATTGATGATAGCACTAGGAGGAGGTTGGCAAATGTGATGGTAGACTGCCTGGCCAAAGAAGGTGTTTTTCCTGGTCACGAATGTCTTTATTGCACCTGATAGGGAGGATCACTGAATTGTATTCAGGGGATTGTAATTACTGGATGGGTGTTATTATCATGGATATCAGGGACAACTCCTAGGAAGATTGCAGAATTTGAAATTTTAGTGTTTTTTATTTTGGACTGGTGAAGGTAAAGGGGGATGGTAAAGGGGAATAGGTTTGGTTTTTTCTTTTAGGGCCCTGGAGTTATCTCCTAGGTCCTCATATGATGTAGTTCATAGGGGACTCCTGGTCCCTTCTTCATGTAATTCTTGTATGAATTATCAATATATTTCTGTCAATTTTCAAAAAAAAAAAAACAGTACACCATGGTAAGAAATTGAATAAAAAACAAGAATCCGATGTGAAAATAACTACGCAGGATTGGGTTGTTCAATTTCCAGTGTCTAATTGACCAAATGTTGTAGAGAGTAATATATAACACATAAGAAATTATTAGATGTCGGGTGACCACATCGAATTATGGCGTGAGACATTTTCCCAACTGTCCAGTCAAGTCGAGTAGCAAAACATGTGCCTCACACCAATCCTGCGTAGTTTTTTTCACATCGGATTCTTGCTTTTTATTAAATTTCTTACCATGCTGTACTGTTGTAGCCTGTCAGGGGACATCTTGTCCCTTATTTGGCTCTTTAGGGAATTTTTTTCTTTTTTGAAAATTGACATATTTCCATTAATATTGAGATAGCAATCGGGACCAGTAGTCCCATCCTGCATTACAAAATATTAAGGTGGACTAGACCGGCATACTGGCACCAGTCCAAGTGATCATCCCTATACTAAACAAAAGTTTTAGGAATAATAAGTGTCAATTTTCCAAAAAAAAAAAAAAAAATTCTTACCACGTTTCTTATTGTGGCCAGGGCTGCCATAAGACAAGCTGCAAAGACATTAGCGACTAGAGTCCCGAATGGAACCCACTTCATCAAACCCTTCCTTCCTAAACCTCGACCATTGAGTCGAGCCAAGAACCGCCTGAGCCAAACACCAGGGGGACCCACCATGAAAGCCAACCACAGTACAGCACTCCTATGTTCACCCTCCAACCGGGACCGAACCAATGTCCCACTGATAATCCACAGTAGGCCCAACAAGAACAACACCACCCAGACACAAATCTGTCGCCTGTAACTATCCACCGTCCAAGTGCTCGAGTTCAACATGCCACGTCGATTGAGAAGACATCTGAAACCTGTGGCAGTCTCGACTCCCACACGGATTGATATATCCACAAGCAGCATTCCTAGCACCAATCACAAATGTAGTCAGCAACAATGTGACGGCGAACACAGTAGGTGAATCTTATCGCAGTTTGATCAACAATCGAGAGGTGATGTGAAGTGGGTCCACCTCCCCCACAACAATAAGATCTTGTTAATGACAATAATAAGATTCACCCATAGCGAAACATCACATTGGATGATTTCTCTTATGTTGATGTTTAGTGGTTATTACTTGTTTTTTTCTTTTTTTACCTATGAGCAGGCCAAGCATGGAAGCTACCCAGTGACCATTGGCAGAGAGCTCAAGCATTTTTTGATTCCAGCCACTGAATGTGGTGAGACTGCCCAAGAATCCGGTGGTCAGACCAATGGCTAACAGGTGAGACACCTGATTTATGTCTGCTTTGAACACAATGCCCAACCACCCCATTAAGAATGACCCCACCTGAAAAAATGTATTATAGCAATACAAAAGGGGGAATGATAACTGTACTCACTTGTTTTGATAATGACACTTATCACTTTATTAAACATTTCTATAATTGGTTGTTGATTCATTTTTGAGAATTTTAACTGCCTTAGGCTAATTAGATAAAGCGAAGAAAGAAAGACATTATTAAAGTCATGGAGTGCAGATATCATTTCTCTAAAATCGGATTTAAAACGGGAGAGAGAGAGAGAGAGAGAGAGAGAGTACCATGTTAGAGGGGAGGTCAAGATAGAAAGGGCTTTGGTCCCATGTGGCAACACTAGGTCTGAATAGCTTTTGCAATAGATACCTTGCAAACACCTAGAAGCAATATAACAAAGGTAAGTATAGTAGACAATAGTCTTACACAAGCTCCCCTCAATTTGAATTAAATGTATGGATATTTGTAGAGTGCTTTGTATGGCTTAAATCAATGACCATGCTCAATAGATATATTTATTGGTTGGCTATTGAAATCAAATATACGATAAAGACAAGAGACTGTTGTGACTAGAGCATTGAAGGAGATGGATTCTGCATTTGAATGGAGAAAGAGCTGTGTTTAGATCTTGGGTTTCACGTGATTATTTTTTTCTTTTGTTCTTTTGTATCAACCTTGCATGTTGGGAGAAGGTATCTCGCAGGTTCTGATCAAAGCCATCTTTTGATTTTAGATTCTTAGTTTCGTTCCAAAGGACATTCAGAGAGAGAGAGAGAGAGAGAGAGAGAGAGAGAGTTCCAACTTGGACAAAAAGTTTTAAACAGGCTTTTCTAATATAGGGTTTCCAATATTTGTCTGGCCCTTCTAGTTCAGTGGCATTGCCGTCTAGTGTAAAGTTAAGATGGGGGTGCAATCCCAGATATATTAAAGGAAATGAATTCAGCACTCCACTGTTTTGATATGTGGTGAAAGTTTCTTGTCTTCCAGCGTTTTAAGGCCTGTCAAAATGTTATTTACAGTTTCCAAAAAGCTCTGATGATAATGCCAGTTAAAAACAAAAGGACAAGAAGCTTTCGTGACATATCAAAATAATGGAGTGCTAAAATTATTTTCCTATATTAATAAGAGTGCTTTTGTGGAGAAGACATATAAGGGATTGGAGGATGACCCGCTGGATTTTGGTGGTGGTACGAGGTGGAGGCCGCCGGAGATCCGACGGTGTTAGTGGTCGACTATCGTGCACGGTTAAGGGCGTACAATAGCTCTTAGCCTTCGAGCGGGATTTTTGAAAATCGAATTCGGAATGTGGTGGAGAAGTTTGTGTGATGTGGCAGGTCAAGATCTTGACTTGGTGGGCCCCAAAATATGGCTTTTTTTTGTTGGATTCGTTACAATGGAGGCTATTGGGTAATGTAAGGGGAGTATGGGCTCTTTTGGGCCAAGGAGAATGCTCCTGGGCAATTCATACTATGTAAATTTGGTCGGACTACTGGTCCCCGTTGTAAATTTTGCTAGTATGAATATATTTGTCAATTTTCAAAAAAAAAAATACACATTTTATTACATTTGCAGTAAACTGAGTATGAAGCAACTAAACTACTACCAATTTTCGTCATGAATCTGGTATCTTTATGCCAGGACTGAGGATATAGAGATCGGTTGATACCACCTTACAAAGGGAGAAACTGAGCAACAGGGTGCCACAGTAGTAAAGCCTCAATATGTTCAGTCAGTGACCAACTGACTAATATTCTAACTGAAGTGGATTTATTAATTATTTCATTGCTATTTTTATAACAGATGAAGTGGATTTAATACCATTAAAAAAAAAATGAAGTGGATTTAATAGATCAGTGCAGTCATCTATGTAACAACCTCTTGATGCATTGCAGACTAATCTCTGCTTGAGGGGGAGTATAAGATGTACATGCATTCTTTTATTTAATTTGTTCATTTTCAGGTTGTGACTTAAAAGTTTAAACACTGTCAGTGTCCATACATTAATGAGACCAGTGCATAAGCTTCCTAATCAAGTGTGAGATATCCGTCCATGCCAGTGCGTAAGCTTCCTAATCAATTGACACATCAATAAATGCTTTTATTTATCTATTTATTTATTCGGTAGGTACTAATTATTAATATAGGGAAGATGATTGACATTGATGTTATAATGGAGAAGGCCCGGAAATTTGTCACATTCTTTCATAATGGCTATATTCATTGTAAACGTAAAAAGTCATTTATCATCTAGAAATTTTCAATACCTGCGACAAATTTCCTCATACTTGTAATGCTTCCCGACTATTAGGAAGCCTCCTTGAGATGAGTTTTTACTCATGAAATCTAGCACGAGAACAATACATAGAAATGCTTTCATAGAAGTCTTTCTGAAATTTAAGTTCCACTAGCATGTGTCTAACGTACAAGGTTTCGAGTTTCAACCTCGGTATGCATTTTGGTCTTGACGCATTTCGGTCTTTACGGAAATGGAAACACGTCGGTTTTGGATGGGAATTTTGGTTAAAATCATGTAAAACAAACCGTATGAAAACAAGCAAAAGATGGACATTTAAGATGAAACTTCAGGAGGTGTTAGAATAAGCACAAATAGACCTCACAAATTATCAAATAAGAAAAAAACCACCGATAATGGTTTAACAACATTGAACACCAAATGATGTGTTGTCATGCGTGTTTGATAATTGAATACATTTAAGATTTCACATATAATACATATAAATATTTATACATAATACATGCACCACATTTCATACGCACTTTACATAAATATAATTATGTAACACTTACGAGTATAGTATACCACTGCTACACTAAATGATGAAGAAAGGAATAGTTTTCCTTTTTAAAATAGTTTTTAACAATTTATTAAAATTATAACAAAATAGAAAATAGTTATAAAATATAGAGGAATTCTAGACTAAAGGGAGCCCTTGCAAAAAAGTGTTGAAAGGGCTCCCCCATTGGCTGCACGTCACAATCATGTTTGACTTTTCAACCGTTATTAATGCATGATGGTGACGTGCAACCAATGGGAGAGCCCTTTCGCCTCTTTTTTACAAGGGCTCCCTTCAGTTTAGACTTCCTCTAAAATATAACAAAGATTTTTTGTATAAGAGGGCATGGCTAAATATGCACATGCCCTGAGTTTGTTAGTTTTTCTCAAATTTTATTATTCTTTTAAAAAAATTTAATAAAAATACAAAATAGTAATAACGCTGTAAAATGTAATATATTAGTATGAATTTTGTTATTTATATAATCTTCCTTACCATTCTAATTTTTTATAAATTTTAAATATATTTTTTATAAATTTTAATAAAAATACAAAATAATAATAATATTGTAAAATGCAATATATTAGTATGAATTGTGTTATTTATATATAATCTTCTTGTCCATTCTAATTTTTTATAATTTTTAAATATTATTTATTATTTTATAATGTTTATATTTTTAATACGAAAAATAATCATTTTTATTTTAAATGAAACAAATAATTTTAGCATTTCGCCATATTTTATCTTAAATTTCTATCATTTGCATATGCCTTCATTTGTTTTCTTGTTTTTATAGGATTTTTACTGAAATTTCCAACTCAAACTGACATACTTTCAAGTTTCGATCGAAATAATGTAATATATACTTCTATGGTTTTGGTTTCGGTATCCATTTATGTTCAGTATATATTTTGGTGGGATGGAAATTGTAGCATTTCAGTCGTTTCATGTAGATTTTGGTAGAAATTTAAAACTTTGCTAACATATTAATAAATTAGAAAGAATGCACCCAACATACATAAGGATATCCAAGGCATGGAATGCTTATACTAGGCAATGCATTGTGGTCAAAGCGGAAATTAAGAAGTCTTCTAAGAACAGAACATCCATGACATGTCATATTGAAAAATGTTAAGCCGTACATTGGGATACAAAACTTCATATGGACATTCTGTCTCGTACGTTAAACTTTTAAAACCATATTTTTCTGTGGCCCCTTAACTCACCAGAAACAGATTACAAAGTTATCCATTGAAAGAAAACTTATTGATAGGAAAAAACAGTTGAGATTTTAGCTGCTCCATCACTGCAAACAACAGAGCAATAGAATGAGGGAACAATACCAACTAATTATGCCATTATACCAGTTCGGAAATATTTCTTATTTTGCTGTTTTTCAACAAGTGTACTTATCTAGATAGGGAGCTAAAGAATACTATTGCCAGAATAAAATTTGATGGAGAATTTTGGAATATGGCTGATTTAGCTATATCTTTACCAGTTTTACTAGCTTTACAAGTTTTCTAAAGTGCTTAAAAGATATTATTATTAACTATCCAATTTTAAGATTTGATTCATTCTAGCCCTCTTACAAGTAGAATAATCAGATTTGACTTCCGGAACATTGGTTATGATAAACAGTCATTTTCAACTGACCGTAATTGATCTTTTACACAACTTAGTGGCCTTTGCATCTCATGTTAGGTTGTCCAGATTTATTTCACTGAAACATAAGCAATAAAACACGGGTAGGTTTCTGGTGCAATGTGATTATGCACGAATAGCCAAGAAAACTTAAAAGGGATAAGGAATGCAAGTAGCGCCTGAAGAAAGAGGAATGTAGCATGCTCTGCAATGGTCAACCATATTGAAGGTTCCCAAAGGATTAATTGACTGCCTTTATAACAACCAACATAATATTTCTATGAGATATTTGATGAGAAATCTACTCAGTGCTGAACCAAAGAGGTGTAGCCATTTACCCCCATAATTCCAAAAACAGCTAAATGAGTAAGGCGTGAAATACACTCCAATAACCGAGGAAACCTTTTCTGATTATCCTGCAAATAAAGATTCCTTCCGTGAGTAATCTGATTTTATTTTCTTTTTTTTAGGTCTCTCGTGACCGGGGGAGGTATTCGTGAACATTATTTATTAAATGAAAAAAGTACTAATGTCAGAGTTTAAAAATAACAGGAAAAAGATCACATGATGATACATCATACTGTTATATAGGCTTGCAGCATTACTCTGGTTTTGTAGTGTAAGATGATGAGATCCTTTTAGATTCATTTTTAAAATATTTAAGTACAGAAGTAAAAGAAGTACTAAAAGAACATTAGTCTCGGGAGGGATAATGGGACATGCAAGAACTTTACATGGAAGAAGATGGCAAACACCATTCAAGAAGAAGAAGAAGAAGAAGATAGCAAACACTAGTGCGCTAGCACAGAACATTCCTGGTTTGGAGACTTGTTTCATTTTCTTAATTGGACTGGCGTACGAATAGAATGCGATCTTATTATTTCTTGGCAACATTGTTCTGTTACCTTCTCTTCGTAACGTTTAAAAATCCAGCCAAGCTTGTAGGGAGTAGGGTGCTTCTCTGTCTTTAACTTGAGTTTCTTCACCACACAATTCTCCATGCTACCTCCATCAATGATGAGTTGCAAATTCTTTCTTTGACCTTGCACTTGCAACTAAAGAGATTGTTCCGTTGCGCGAACTCCTCTACTTTTGACGTGCAAATAACACGATGCATCACCAATGATCGCCCAAGAGCACACGTAGTAGGAATGGGGTCTTCTATATTTTGCCCATCTTCATGCTCTCCTTCGTCTTCTTCATGTTTGTCACCAATGATTAGATTTGCAGTATGCCGACCACGTTTGGGACACTTGTTAGATTTGTGACCCAATTGATTGCACTTGTAGCACACGATTCGTTGCTCGAACTGCAACTCGTACGGATCACATCCTTGGACGGGAGTCATTGCCGAAGTAGATGAAACATCTCCACGTCCTCTTCCTTGTGTTGGGAACGCTTGGGCAGACTTGCTTGCCCCAACAGGAAGATCCAAAACTGCCTTCTCTTTCGTTGTCGAAATCATCGTCTGCGGTGTCTCTACTACGGTTTGACTCTCATAAAAATCCCTCTGGGCCAATCGGCGAGCATGGTCTCAACTTGTTCCGCCATCTTTACTGCCTCAGACAGCACTACCTCGGCGACAATTTTGGTACGGTTGAAAGAGTACCTGATCATAATCAATAAGAAGAAATCTCTCACGAAAGATTTGACGCATCCGTGCTCACGTTCGGATTGGTTTCTTTCCCATCCTTGTATGTGAGAGTTGTAATTGCTCCCACCACGCCGAAGCACCTCCCTCAAGCTTGATAGCCACAAGCTTTGTTTTCTTTTCCTCGGGTATGTCCACGTAGTCGAAAAATATCTCGACCGAGGCAAGCCAATCAAGAAATTCTTCGATGTCGAGTTAGCCATTAAACTCGGGTAAATCCACCTTAATACAATAATTGTGATCACGAGTCGTGGTTTGCGGGGCACGATCATAAGTATTCCTCGGATGGATGATGTCTTCAAATTCCTCATCCCTAGAGTAATCTTCGTCGAGAAGATACGGAATTCTAGGGCCGAGACGTGGCACTCGTTGTAGAGCTTGAGCATGCCGTCGCCGATCACCGTCGTCGATATAGGGTTGCCCGTGCTCAATAGAATTCAACCGTGCCAATTACTCTGCTATTTGATTAACGGTAGTCTGAAGAGTGTTAAAAATCTCCATCGTCATAGATTCTTGATTTTCTCGTTCTCCGTGGAAAGCCATAGAAAGTAGCAACGCTCTGATACCACTTTGCGTAGCCGGAAGCGCGAAGAACAAGTCAGAGGTTGATTGACGTCGACCTCCAATCGAATAAACCTTCGAATCCACGAAGGGTGTTCAACGAATCCACGGAACAACCCTGCACGTTAGGCTTTTATAAAACCAACTCAACCCATACCATTGATTTGATCTAAGGGTTGTTAATAACTCTAACTAACAAAAAAAAAACGATGGCAACACTAATTACGTTTCCTATCTTCACTCTAAATAAAACTCTAACTAGACTACAACTACTCAACTCCTAAACCTTAGGTGGAAAATATCCTTGGACTCAATCAGATAAGAGAAACACGTTGCAACCTCCTATGATGGTCTTTGGATTTTTTTCTTTTTTCAAATCCTTTTGGATCGGGTGGGAAAGTCCTTCTCCTTCTATGATAAGGAGACGTGAAGTGGTGTGCCACATCAACAACTCAGCTTCTTGCTTGCTTATCGATTATGGAAGACAACTATTGCAGCAATTTCGGTTAAATTGACCAACAAACTGTGATGCAAGATCTCACAAACAAAAGCTTTGATACCAAATTGATGTAGGACCGGGAAGCAAAGTAGAAGAAAGGGGATAGAATTAGAAGAAGAGAAGAGAGAGAAGAACAGGGGAAGAAAAGAAGATAAGAAGGAGAATAGAAGAAAAGACGAATGGGGGAAGAAGAGAATAGAAGAAGAATAGGAGAGAAGACGAAGGGAAGAAGATAGAAAAGAAGAGACGGAATTAGAGTGAGGAGAAGAAACCTTTAGGGGGAGAAGCCAATCAATCTTTGCGCTACACCGTGAAGTGTGGAGTAATCTAAGACAGCGGTAAAATCAAGTTCTACTCGGTTCAACATCGATAGATTTGACGGAAAGGGCAGTTTCACCCTATGGTAGATGAGGGTGAAAGACATCCTAATTCAACAGGGCTTGGCTAAGGCATTAAAGGGAAAGGATGGGAAGCAAGAGAAGATGACGGATGCCGAGTGGGAAGACATTGAGTCGAAGGCGGTCAGCACAATTCGACTATGTCTAGCAGATAGCGTTATGTTTAACGTTATGGAAGAAGAAGATGCGCCTAAATTATGGGAGAAGTTGGAAAAGCTTTACATGTCAAAAAACATGGCCAGCCGGTTGTATCTGAAGCGACAATTGTACGGGCTAAAGATGCAGGAAGGCAGGGATCTTCTAGAACACATTACGGTGTTCGACGGGCTTGTGGATCAACTCCACAAGGTTGACGAAAAGTTGAAGGAAGAAGATAAGGCCCGTTTGCTTCTTACTTCTCTTCCTGATTCATATGACAACGTGGCGACGACTTTATTGTATGGTAAGGATACAATAAATTAGAGGAAGTCAAGGCGTCACTTGAATGAGACGGGGAAGAAACATGTTCTTGGTGTAAGTGAAGAGCATGAGTTGATTGTTCATGGTGGAAATCAAAGAGGAAGGTCCTTTGACAGGGGATCAAGAAAAGGCAGGTCAAGATCCAGGGTCGGCGGAAAAGGCGTGCAATGTTACCATTGCAAGCAATATGGCCACATTAAGCGGGATTGTCCGAAGCGAGCTGACCAGGCAGACAATGGTGCTATGAATACTGTGGTGGCGATAACAGATGAACAGAGCGAAATGTTTGGAGACGTTCTCACAGTCTCCACAGGTAATCACACTTCTCCTCATGGTGAGTGGATTTTAGCTTCACGGTGCTCTGTTCATGTATGCTCTAGGAGAGAATATTTTGATACGTTCCAAGGGACAAGGGCGGGTGTAGTGTCCTTGGCTGACGGGTCTACTTGTGACGTCACGGGAGTTAGGACGGTGAAGATCAAGATGTTCGATGGAGTTGTTCGTACTTTGGGCGGTGTGGCGTATGTCCCAAAGCTACGGAAGAATCTAGTATCTCTTAGTCAGTTGACTCCAGGGGTTGCAGGTTTTAAGCTGCAGATGGAGCCATGAAAATCACACGCGGCTGTATGGTTCTGATGAAAGGAGAGAAGTGTGGCAGATTGTATCGTCTGGTTAGGGACACGGTGACTAGTGTTCCCAAGATCTCGATAGTTAGATGGAAACAGAGTAGTAGCGCGTGCACGCGTAGGGTCTCTTTCGCAGTTGATGCAGAGACAAGTTTCCAGGTCGCAGACGATGGTGAGAGGACGACAGTACCTGCGTTGAGGAAGATGGATCGAGATCCCACTCCAGGGTTGACTAGGTGAGTCAACGGGTTGACAGCTACACATGTGCATTGGTCGTGTTGATCGAATCGGAAAGAGTCGGAACCAGGATGATTCAAGGGGTGTGTAGCTGGTACTTCAGACGGCCAATTGTGGTTTGCGGCAATAGCGGACCAGTGGCAATATCAAAAGAAAAATCTTCAGGTGGCTGGGAAATAAGCCAAGGTGGAGATTGTTGGAAAGTTGCCTTATTTCCCACCATGATCGGTAGGAAGGCAAGTGGTGAAATAGAAACTTGGTTTTTTGGGTTTTAAGAAAACCTAGGTAATAATAAAAGTAGGGTTTTCCTCTCTTGTGTGCGGCAAAAAAAAAAAACAAGAGGCTTGGGTGTGTTGGCTACCGAAGGAGAGAGAGAGAGAGAGAGAGAGAGGGGGGGGGAGAGAAGGAGAAGGAGAAGGAGAAAGTGGGTTTTTCTTTGGGTTTTTCTCTTGGGTGTTCTCTTTGGATTTTCTCTTGGGTTTTCTTCTCGGTGTTCTTTTGTACGGTCATTAGTCGAGAAGTAAGGAAAGGGATGCGGGTTTTTGGGTTTGGGTTTAATCCATTGTAATCCTCGTATATTGTTTTCTCATAGTGAAAGATCGTGTTTCTCGGCCATGGAGTAGGCTTGGCCGAACCATGTAAAATCTTGGTGTTCATCTTGTAGCTTGTGTTATTTTTCTTTTCCGTTTAATTTGTGCACGATCGGATAGGTATGCCCGGCGGATTTTTCTCAACAATTATATCTGGCCTTTTTGTTTACTTGGGACAGCCCCCTCTACTGTACTTATGACTACACTTTTACACTAGAAGTGGCTGTCCCAAGTAAAAAAAAAAAGGCGAATATATCATTTCCCCTTTTTTTTTATTTGGGCTCTCTTATGTTGATTTTGTTTTCAACAATTAAATTTGTGTCACGTAATCAAAATTCAGACCAGCTTCTCTCCCCATCTCTCATTTTTAATAGGGTTCTCTTACATGTGATAGTTGCTTTTATTTTATATATTTGGGTCATTTTCAGTCCGTGTTGATTGATAAATTAATTATACAGACTCAAAACCTACGAACTTTGGCTGGAGAATTGACGGAAAAAATAATATTAAAAACAGATTTTTTTTTTTTCTAAGAGAACTTACAGATGAAAATGGGACGTTGTTGGTGTCCAACGCTAGGCCACGGATGAAGATCTTACGCTGGGCGGGATCACGATCGGCGATTAATCGGATGGCGTCCAGGACATCCACGTGTTCTATGATCTTGCGAGAGTCTTCAGGAGTGAGCTCCGATACCTCAGCCACAATGCCGTTCTCGTCCATCTCTCCAACTCCAATAAAAAAAAAAACACCCTAACCCTAGATCTTATCTTATATCCTTCCCAACAAAACTTCCATTGTGTATTTTCTACCATTTTTTTTTTCTCCTTTCTGAAACTAGAACAGGGACTGGGCACTTTTTCTTTCTATCTTTTCTTCTTCCGGAAAGGCGGCGGAGAGAGGGAGAGAAAGGAAGGAGGGGCGTGTAATTTCAAGTTTTCAACCCGAAGCCTACTAATAACATTGGACGATCGGACGGCTGAAATTTGATGATGTGTAGTTGGGCAAGGTTCTGTCGTTGGTTTGTGTCTAGTGGAATATTGTGAAATGGGCTCGGTTGGTTACCCGCGGGTCAAACAGGTTCGGTCAAAAATGACCCGCGGGGTGGGGTTGGGACCACTTGTTAGTAACCTGCAATTTTTTGCCAAAGAGTTTTTTCTTTTGGTAAATAAGGAAATTATAGAAAATAAAATAGAAGAAGAGACTTGGAAAAGAAAAAAAAAAAAAAAATGCCTCGAGTACTCCTATTGCAAATGAACCCTTGTCCCTTTTATACTAGGTTGCATTTCCTCTTAATCTAGACCATTCATGTCTCTTTTTCTTTGATCGCACGGTTCGTATGGATTGCTTCTCAATGAAGTACAATAAAATGCCTGGAGTACCCTCCAAAAGAGAGAAATCCCCTCTTTTATCTGAAAGCTGCTCTTGTTGCGAGTTAGGAAATGCGGCCGATCTCTACTCGAACCGAAAAAGAAGAAGAAGAAGAAACGAAATACAGGTATCCGCGAGTTCCCGTAGGTTCACCCCACCCAACCCATGTTTTGGCGGGTTGGGTGACCCGTGGGTCAATTTTGACAGGTCACTCAAATGCCAACCCATACCCGCAAATTTGCGGGTGGGATGGGTCGACCCGCCGGCACAGGTCAATTTTGCCTGGTCTACAGACAGCCCACTGTAATGTATAAGAGTAGTCTGATAATACACTTGAGTGGGCTCTACCAATTAAAAGAGTAGTCATTTTCCTGGAGTCATTGTTTTAAATTTCGACCGAAATCCAAAATTTCAAACCGAAACCCAAATCGGGTATTCCCGAAACTTAACAAAATTTTTAGTGAAATTTCTTTTGGGTCGAAATTTCGTTTTCCCTTAAATTTAGTCCTGAAATTTTGTCCGAAATTTAAGAAATTTCACCCAAAAATCTCAATTTGTTTCATTATTTAATATTTTCCTGAAATTTCAGCCTAAATTTTGTACGAGTTAAAATATTATTTTAATTGATTTCTTCGGATTTGGGCCGAAATTTCAAAATTTCGGTTAGGGTGAGGACGAAACACATTCCCAAACCGAAATTTGAAACCATGCCCCGAATATTTGGTGGAAATGGCTAAAAGTGGAAATGGAAAGGGGGTGAATATTAGCACTTCCCTCAACATTTGGTGGAAAAGCAATTTGGAAGGTCGGGTTTTGTTGACCTTGTGAAATAATTGGGAAAGGTGTGTAAATATCACTATTTACATTCCCCAAAAACTATTAATAGCCAGGTTAGGAGTGCCATTGATTGTAAAAAAGGGTGTGTGCGTATCATTTTATCATACAAATAAAACTACTCTTATCATAAGAAAATAGTCATTAATGTAATGCTAAATGTGTCGCTTTTTACACTGAGGGCGGTTATTAAGATCCTCGACACACGCAGGTCTTCTTAGCAGCTCTAAAAAAAGCATCACACTAAGGGCCCATGTGCCACGTGTAAGTGATCTAGTCTGTTGATCTGATGTGGAACCAGAAGTCTGGCTCATTGTCACTGGCCCCATTGGCCCCACCTTGATCAAATGATCCAAACCCTTTGATCTATATTTCGTCAATTATGGTTTGTGATTGAACCATAACCGCTAATATCACACATATTCGGGCGTGACGCCAAGACCATTCCGGCGCCGAATGATGGTCCACCAGATAAGTGATCCCGATTAGGATGGCATTATTTTGATGGTTAGGATTGATGATGATCTTTGGACGATCACTCTTTATTATGGAAAAATAAGGATTGCATTATTTTGATGATATTTTTCAAGGTGTGAGGGGACTTTTGTGCTAGTGGATCACAACATGAGAAAATATTTTATAAGTGGAATGCGTTAAAAAGGAGATACTTATGGATATGATACAAAGGGGAAAGCAAGTGGACCACAACATGAGAAAATATTTTATAAGAGGAATGGATATGATACAAAGGAGAACGCAAGTGGACCATAATATGAGAAGATATTTTATAAGTGGAATGGATATGATACAAAGGGGAGCGCAAGCAGGCCACAATATCAGAATATATTTTATAAGTAGAACATCATGAAAAGGAGATAGTGATGGATATGATAAAAAAAGGGGAGCGCAAGTGGATCAAAAGAGTGGCCATGGTTACACCCCCTCATGTTTATGTACATATTCCCCCTAAAAGCAGACCAACTCTCTCTCTCTCTCTCTCTCTCTCTCTCTCTCTCTCTCTCTCTCTCTCCACACCCCCTCCTGTTTATGTACATATTCCGCCTAAAAGCATACCAACTCTCTCTCTCTCTCTCTCTCTCTCTTTCTCCCTCTCCATGATATATAAATTAATAGCCATTAGCTAAAGTCCCGCCCTTCAAAATGTAGGATGCCTATTGGGTTATTGGCAACATTATGATCGAGTCTAATGGGGTATGAAAAGCAACGACCAATTATCTATTAGGAATCCCTAAGAGCCGGGCTTAGGTTTCCCCTGCACCCCTTCTTTGTGGAGGTTCTCCGATACTACGGCCTAGCCCCAGCTCAAGTTGCGCCGAACTCATGGAGAATGCTGGTTGGATTAGTTTGGGTGCTCTCCGACGAGCTAGACCCTGAACTACTAGAAGATGCGGACTCCCCTGAAGACGACCTAGAACCGAACTCAGAACTAGAAGTACTACCCGACATAAAGGACACAGAAAAAGAATCAAATAAAGACGCGCTAAAGAAAATTACCGGTCAGAAGAGAAAGGCTCCTATTTCACAAATCGCAACCTATAAAGAGCCAAGCAGGCAGAGCAAAAAAGAAGGCAGAAGTAAAAAATGAAAAGTGAAAAGTGAAAGGTGAATACCTTTACTTATATAGCCTTGGGGCCTTGAGGCGGTTCGCATCCGCGAACCAGGGGGCTCCGTGTGTCCCTCATAAATGAAGGAGGGCACACCTTGCGAGGTGAGCGTACGTATACGTATATTGGAACGTATAATACGCATGTATATACCATATGTACACGGCTTCCTTGGATACGCGCTTCAGGGCAAAAGGGGAAAATCTTCCAAGTGTCTGGGGGCGGAAAATCTCCCAAGTGTTTGTGCTCGTCTCAAGCCGGCCAGAATATAACGCGTTTCGCAAATCGACAAAAATCTGGGCGTCCCAAGCCGGCCAGGATATGGCGCGTGCAGAAGACGACAAAAATCTGGGCGTCCCAAGCTGGCTAGGATATGGAGCGTGCAGAAAATGACAAAAATCTGGTCGTCCCAAGCCGGCCAGAATATGACGCGTTTCACAAAACGACAAAAATCTGGTCGTCCCAAGCCAGCCAGGATATGACGCGTGCAGACAATGATAAAAATCTGGTCGTCTCAGGTCGGACATATTTTCCACTTCAAACTTTTGCCCGTTCCAGGCCGGACAGACTTTCCACTGCAAACTTCTGCTCGTCCCAGACCGGACAGACGGCTTGGCCGGACAGATTTTCCACTCCAAACTTCTGCCCGTCCTAGGCCGGACAGATTTTCCACTTCAAACTTCTGCCCGTCCCAGGCCGGTTAGACGGCTTGGCCGGACAGATTTTCCACTTCAAACTTTTGCTTGTCCCAGGCCACACAGATTCTCCACTGCAAACTTCTGGCCGTCCCAGGCCGGACAGATTTTCCACTCCAAACTTCTGCTCGTCCCAGGCTGGACAGACGGCTCGGCCGAACAGATTTTCCACTTCAAACTTCTGCCCGTCCCAGGCCGGACAGACGGCTCGGCTGGACAGATTTTCCACTTCTCATCTCTGCTTGTCCCAGGCCGGATAGATTTTTCACTTCAAACTTCTGCCTGTCCCAGGCCAGACAGACGGCTTGGCCGGACAGATTTTCTACTTCATACTTCTACTCGTCCCAGGCCGGACAGATCATTTCACTTTATTTTTCCGACCATCCCGGGCTGTGCAGAAGTCATGTCCGGCTAGATCTCTATCTTCATCTTATCCGACCGTCCCAAGCGCTGGCTCACGTAACCGCTCAGGAAAGCAGCCTCATACTTCCCCAAATCACCACAATGACTTGGAGAACTGGTCTTGACAGGGCGGATCCGTTCGGGCCTTTTTAGAAGGCATATCCATGGAGAACACCCGCTCTGCATATGCCCGCCGACCAGCTGTTGTCGGCCCTCCCGCTGCCGGCCCTCCTGTGATGATATTGATTTTTCCTATGATGGTAGGCGACTGTTGGCGGGCCTGCGGTTGTTCGGGGGGATCTTCTTTTCGGGAGCGCTGGTGGCGGCGTGCGTAGTGCCTACTGCGGGATCGACGTCTGCTTCGGGAGCGATGCCTGCTCGGGGATCGGTGTCGGCTTGTGGATCGGTGGCGGCTACTGGACCGGCGCCTATTGGGTGACTGACGCCTGCCTCTGGGCTCGTCGGGTGGATGCTGGACCTCGCGCGAACTTTCGCCAGGGCTCCTGAGATATTGATTCAGGTGCCCTTCTTCGGCCAGCTTTTCCAGCTGGAGGCGGAGGTGGAAGCAATGGTCAGTTTCGTGGTCGTGGTCCCCGTGGAATTCGCAGAACTTTTTGGCGGACCGCTTCTTTGGGTCCGTGGCCATTCTCTTGGGGGGGGGGGTCAGGAGACCCTGATCTCTGATGGCTAGTAGGACATGGGAGAGGGGAACCTTTAGTGGGGCGTTTCCCAGTCTTTCAAAGACGGGGATGGGGTTCCGGCTCGCCTGTTTATCCTCGGCCCTTGGCCTCATGATCCTTCGGCCGTCGTTGTTTTTTCTTTCAACGGGGCCGGGCTGATTCTGCTCTAGGGCGCAGGCTTCTTCTGCTCGTACGAACTTGTCAGCCTTGGATTCAAGTTCCTGCAGGTCCCGTGGTGGCTTGAGGGTGAGATGCAGCTTGAGATTCGGATCGGTGGTGGCATGCTTTAGTGTTGCGACCGCTATTTGGACGTCCATGTTAGAAAGTTGGGCCAATTCGGCGTTGAATTTTAACATGAAGTCTCTTAGGGTCTCGTTTCTTCCCTGCCGGAGGGCTAAGAGGGCGTCCGCTGGATCATGGCGGAGGCGGTTGTTGGCGAACCTTGCGCTGAACTTCCTTCCGAATTCGTGGAAGGATGCGATGGAGTCGGGCTCCAATCTCATGTACCAGTCGTTAGCGGTCTTTCTTAACAGGGAGGCAAAGGCTCTGCACATGAATCCGTCCGACGCGCCCCAGAGCGTCATCACCCTTTTGAAAGTTTGGAGGAACTCGAGGGGGTCTGTGCTTCCATCGTACAGACCGAAACAGGAGAGGTCTATCCCTGCTTCTGCTGGGGTTTTTTAAGACCTGCGAGGTGAATGGGGATGCCGTTTCCCTCTCCCATTCATCGAGGATGCCGTGGGCGTAGGGCTTTTTCATTTCCAGTTTTACCTCTCGGATTTGCCACTGTAGGTCGGCTATCGGATCCATGCTGGGCGGTTGCGCTGAGGTTGCTACTTCTTCCGCCCGAGCCGGGGGCGGTTCCTGGAAACGCGCAGCCCGGACAGAGGGAGCGCGGCTTAGCGTAGCCTGCTTCCCGCTGTCTCGTTGGTGTCCCCTAGCTGCGGGGGGCAAAGGGCTATTCACCGATGGGGACCCTCGAGTCGATGCTCGCTTTTGCCGGGGATGACGCTCCCCTGGCTGTTCCTCGTTGCCTTCGTCATAGGCTTCCGTCTGGTCCTGCGTTGTCAGGGGCCTCTCCGGGGCCGGAGGAGGCAAGCGCTGGAGTAGTTCTCGGCGGAGTTCGTTGAACATCTCCATGGTGGGGACCATTTGCGGTACGCTAGAGGAGGGCTGGTGTCGGCCCGAGAGCGGTGAGTTGGGCTCCCGGGAGCTTGAGGTGTTGGTTTGTGCGCGTTGAGCCTGGTTCCTGGTCATCACCCCTATTTCTTGCTGTTGGGTGTGGTTTCTCATCGCCATAAGGCGTTCGGTACTCGACGAGTCCCACGGATGGCGCCAATATGATGGTGTCTGAATCCGGGTCTGCGATCGCGCGGTCGGTAGAGGGCCTCCGCGGGGTCTGCAATCACAAACAAAGGGGGTCAAGGGGTCCGGGGTGGGTCCCGGACGACCACTTCGACCCCAAGTCAGATCCTTCGACCAATCAATATAAAGGACAGCGAGAAGAGGAAGAGGTTTGATCAGGGTTACCAGGACAAAAACGCGGGTTCTTTTCTGGGTGTGTGAATGGGTGGGTCGGAGGGGACTAGCAGGGAGAGTAGGATTGAGTTCCTCGTCTCCTCTGTTGTTGCCTCGCCTATTTTTCTAGTTGTTTTTGCGGAGCTGATAATGGGGAAGTCTTTTCCCAAAACGTGGCCTCCTCTCTTCTTTCCCTCCCTCCCTTTTAAAGGGAGGCGGGCGGGCCTTTTCATCATTATGGAGAGAAAACCTTCTTTTGCGAGATTGGGCCGTTCCCCTGCTTCGCCGGCGCGCGTGGCTTTGCCGGGTGTTTCCTTCCATAACTTGTGATGATGAGGCCTGGACGGCGAGAGAACGACACGTGTCGTGACCTTATGGTCTTGCCATTTTCCCACGCTTTTCTTCATGATGGTCTATGCCTTATTTGTGCATGGGCGACACGTGGCGATGTCTGGGGGCGACGCCGTATTAGTGTCCCATCAGGTAATAATTTTTAATTAATATTTTTTGACTACTTAGAGTTTAATTTGGGTTTCTCCATTAGGACCTACTTAGGGTGGAATTTTGAAATCCTAAGCTTTATTAGGAATTTTGAATTTATTTTGGAAAAAAATGAATCAAATAATTAAATTCCACCAACAGTACGTTAAAAAATAAAAACGACATAATACAACTTCATTTAATTTCTCACACAACCCATTTCAATTTGATCTTAACAATCACTTTCGAATGTAAGAAAATCTAATGAAAATCGTTTTCTGGTATAGTTTTCATGCTGGAAATTATTTTTCAATGTAGGAAAACATATTGGAAATCATTTTCCAATATAGATAAAAACCCAGAATTCAAAATCCCGGAAAATTAAATCCATTGATCAACAGCTCAATTCCATTTAAAATCTACAGCCCCCATTCCATCTTGATATTTGCAGCCCCCACTTTCTAATTGATGTTCACAACCCATTTTTAGTACATCCCACTCCAATTGATATTCGAACCCCAACTCACCTTCATGCGACCATCAGAGCATGAAACCCATGGTTACTCTTCATCTACATGAAACCCATGGTTACTCTTCATCTAATAGGACAAAATGTGGTAGTGCCAATATCATTCCCGCCATAGTGCTGGCTGCCGGTCTTGTGACCAAATTTCTAACCTCTAAATCATAGATTCACAGAAAATGATAAACTACAAAGTTGTTGCCCTTTGAAAGATCTTTCCAACACATATCTACGATCAAAATTGGGCCAAACGGTTAAAGAGTTATGACAGTTTTAGTGAGCTGTGTTTGTTAGATCTTTAAATGGTCAAGGTTTTGTTGAGATTGTGCAATTGTCGAAACATGATTATGTTAATGACATTCTCCATACTGAAATCAAAAGACACTAATCTAAAATACATCCAACCTAAAAGTCACAAATCTAAAATTCACCCATTTAAAATCCACCGATCTAAATTCGTTAAAAGCCATTAACCAAAAGACCACTAAATGTTGCAAGTGAAACTAAAGCCTTATAATAAACAACCTAAAAGACTCCAAACACACATAAGAACTCTCAAATAATTAAAAGCTTTAAGAAAACTCTAAAAGACTCAACAAATCAAAAAAGAACTCAAGATTCCTAAGAGCTTTTGGATTCAAAATTCCTTTAGGAACCTTTAGAGCCCCCTTTAGGAGCACTTAGGTCACGTCGAGTTCTAGGTCTTAGGGAGTCCTAGAGTTAGCAGTCTGGTTAGCCTCATCACGGTCAGATGCTATTGATAGCAACTGAGCCATAGATTAAGTTTCACTAGTTAACCCCTTTTTTCTATAGGACATGAGGACATGCCTAGTTAACCTAGGATGTAGGGCCCACCTGCATTAGTCTAGGGAGTGTCTTGCATTTAGATAGGATCATATAGCATCTTAGATGAAGTCCTAAGATAATAAAACGTAATTAACTTGAACTAAATATTCTCTCTTAAATTGTTGAAACAGTCCTTCCAGTCTAGATTGGTGTCCTAGATGTCTTAGGCATGAGCTTAGTTCAGGCACCGAACTACGATCGACTCTGATTCCAGTGAGGCAGGGATACGTAGGCAACTTGGATATTTGAGTGGCATACCAAGCTCGAGTCGGCTCCACACATAAGTGGTGGGGTTTTGTATATTAATCCTTAAATTAAAAGTAATTAAATCATTTAGAACTTTTCATGAAATTAGAATTTTAGGAGAACTTTAACTTAGATTGAATTTAAACAAATTAAGAAAATCAAGATACACATTTAAGAATTACATTAAAATTAGATTTTAGGATGCATGTCACGTAGTTCGCACTTCAATAGAGTTAAATGAGCCATTTAAAATAAATTCAAGAGAGTTAACTTTTAGATTCGAAGACCGGATTATCGGGCGAGGATGGTGCATGTGGTGGTAACTCCTCATACATTCCATTCTCGTAACCAGGTAACGAGTCTAGATTTCTGGTTATTTATGGGTCCTAGATCCCTCTTCTAGGTGGCGACTCTGTCATTCTCCTTTGTGTGAAATTCAGATTCTTTTAGTGATCCCAAGTTCACGGAAATGATGAATTAAATCATACATTGCTAGGCTCGGCGGCTTACCCTTGCCCTTGTCGGTACTGGGTTGCACGTTTGTTTGCACCCTATGGCTTGGTTGTTGCCGGCTTGGTTGGGTAATCAATAATAAAAATAATAAAAGACACGCGCCAATCGCGTGGGTACGAGAGACCAAGAGAGAGTGTGGCGCCTCGCGTGCTCGCGGGCCATTCCCCTCTCGCGGGATTGGGTCCTACAACCGTCAAGGAATCCGGTCATTCATTGCTAACCGTGTGTGTTGTTCACATCGCCAGAAATTAGGGAGCAATGGATGGTTGGTGGTAGGGGTGGACATGGTTCGGTTCGGTTCGGTTTTGGGCTAAACCCAGAACCAAACCATGTATAATCGGTTCCCTGAAATTGGAACCAGAACCGAACCATATATCTGTGGAACCGAACCGAACCAGAACCATATATAATCGGTTCGGTTCGGTTCGGTTCTGGGTTTACCCAACCTTCACCAATGGCCCTGTTTATATATGAATTACAAGCACTAACAATAACAGTAACAGGCACAAATTTGGGCAATGCAAAACTTATATGAAGTATGAAGAAGTACAAACAGGTGGGATAATCATGCACAAATTTTGGCAATGCATGAAGCCATGAACTACAAATTTGGAAAATAATCAGGCCCTAATATCCAAAGCAAACAGGCCCTCATTAAACCAATTCGGTTCTCGGTTCGGTTCTCGGTTCCGGGATCCCAAACCCAGAACCAAACCGAATTTTCACCGGTTCCCGGATTTTGGAACCGGAACCGAACCGAACCGAACCAAATGTGCCGGTTCGGTTCGGTTCCTCGGTTCAAACCGGAACCATGTCCACCCCTAGTTGGTGGTTGTATTTCAAGCGGGTCCTATTATGGATTCCATACATGGACAGTGGAATGTGTGGATGACAGGGGCTATTGAGAAATGGGTTTCAAGAGATTTTGGGGTTCGTTCGGACCGCGGCAGTCACCTCGTCTCCGACTGGCCGGTCCATCCACCATTGTCGGATTTTCGACGCGATTAGATTTCGTCCGCCGGCAGGGGAAGCCATGGTCGTGACCGCTTTGACAAAACCCCATCGAAATTGCTTGGGTTATACCCTTCCTCTGTAACCTTTTGTTTGGAGAAGGAGAAGGACACGATTGTCCTTTCACAAAGAAACCTCACTTTAGTGTTGAAAGAAAATCTGACTTATTAGAGTTAATTCATAGTGATCTAGCTGATTTTAGAAATCTTGAATTTAGAGGAGGTAAAAGGTACTATGTGACCTTTATAGATGATTACTCTAGATACACTAAAGTATATCTTCTTAGAACTAAAGATGAGGCTGAACAAGCCTTTATCAAATATAAAAATGAAGTGAAAAATCAGTTAGATAGAAGAATTAAAAGACTTAGAACAGATAGAGGTACAAAATACTCTATAACTAAGTTCTGTGATGATAATGGTATTATCCATGAAACCACAGCCCCGTACCAACCTGAATCAAATGTATAGCAGAACGAATGAACAGAACATTAAAGGATATGTTTAATGCTATGTTGATAAGTTCTGGTTTACCCTTGAACTTGTGGGGGGAAGCACTTCTTTCAGCTTGTTATATATATAACAGGATACCTCCAAAGAAAAAGGGTCAAATACCATATGATCTCTGGCATAACAAAATGCCTAGTTTATCTCATTTGAAAGTTTGGGGTTGTTTGGCTAAGGTTGGAATACCAGAACCTAAGAAAAGAAAACTAGGACCTAAAACATGTGATTGTGTATTCATAGGATATGCTCAAAATAGTACAGCCTATAGATTTCTAGTTTTAAAATCAGTTAAAAATATCCTTGAATATAACACTATAATTGAATCTAGGGATGTTGAGTTCTTTGAACATCACTTCCCTATGAAGAAAGAAATTCCTAAAGAACCTAGTAATGATTCAAGAAATCAACCTGAAACTGAAAAGGAATTGGATTCTGAGTTTCAAGAACTCAGAAGAAGTAAAAGACAAAGAAAAGAAACAAATCTAGGAGATGGGATGTTCACCTATCTAATAGATAAAGATCTTGTAACTTACTCTGAAGCTGTAACATCTCCAGATGCTGTATTTTGGAAAGAAGCTATTAAAAGTGAATTAGATTCCATAATAGAAAATCACACTTGGGAACTAGTGGACCTTCCACCTGGAACCAAAGCACTAGATAGCAAGTGGATATTTAAAAAGAAGCTAAGATCTGATGGGACAATTGACAAGTTTAAAGCAAGACTAGTAGCTAAAGGCTTTAGACAGAAAAATGAGATAGATTATTTTGATGCCTATTCTCCTGTTGCTAGGTTGTCCACCATTAGGATATTATTAGCTATAGCTTCTATTCATAAATTGGTAATACATCAAATGGATGTAAAAACAGCTTTCTTAAATGGAGATTTAGAAGAAGAAATTTACATTAAACAACCTGAAGGATTCATTGTGTCTGGTCATGAAAACAAAGTTTGTAAACTAATTAAGTCACTGTATGGTTTGAAACAAGCACCTAAACAGTGGAATGACAAATTTGATAGTGTCTTAATTACAAATGGGTATAAGATAAATGAATCCGACAAATGGGTTTATAGTAAGTTTAATGGGGATAAAGGTGTAATACTTTGTGTATATGTAGATGATATACTAATTATTGGTACTAATTTGGACATAGTAAAATCTACTAAGAGATTTTTAATGTCAAATTTTGAAACCAAATATATGGGTGAAGCTGATGTAATCTTAGGGATGAAGATCATCAGAAAAGAAAATGAAATAATATTGTCTCAGTCTTATTATGTAGAGAGCATTCTAAGAAAATTTGAACAATATGATAGTTCACCTGCAAAGACACCTTTAGATTGTCAGGTACACCTAAAGAAAAACAAAGGTGAGTTGGTATCCCAAAAGGAATACTCAAGTATTATAGGTTTAGTGTCATATTTAATGAACTGTACTAGACCTGACATTGCACTAGCAGTTTGAAAACTCAGTCAACACACACATAGACCAGGACATGAACACTGGCGGGCTTTGACTAGGTTGTTGAGGTACTTAAAAGGTACAATAAATTTTGGACTGCATTTTAGGGGGTTTTCTGCTGTCTTAGAAGTCTATAGTGATGCGAATTGGATCTCTGATTCAAGAGATTCAGTGTCTACCAGTGGATATGTATTCACCCTTGGTGGTGGTGCGATTTCTTGGAAATCGGTTAAACAAACTTGTAGTACAAGTTCCACTATGGAAGCAGAATTTATAGCCTTAGCCCTAGCAAGAGCTGAAGCCGAATGGCTCAGGCATTTTATGGCAGATATGCGTTTATGGCCAAGGCTGGTTTCCTCAGTGTCTTTACACTGTGATAGTCAAGCTGCTTTAGCCAAGGCCAAAAGTAAGACCTATAATGGCAAAAGAAGGCATATACGCCTGAGGCATAATTTGGTAAAGCAATACTTGAGTGAGGGAACAATAGCACTCGACTTTGTAAGGTCGGAGAGGAATCTGGCAGATCCTCTGACAAAACCACAGATAAACAAGGTGGTTTATGAGACATCGCAAGGAATGGGATTAAAGCTCGTAGCATGAATCATTAGTGATGGACACCCAACCAATGTGAAAGGAGATCCCTGGAATTTGGTTCAATGGGTACTAACAAGTCACCGGATGGTTTGTTAACACTATCACCCCCTACTCCTAGATGCAAAATGATGAAAGATAGTGTTCACTGCAAATGAGAGAGGATGAGTTATAGACTCTTAATCATATCATAACCTGTATTGGGTGGTATGTTACTTGCAGTGCATACTTGATGACTGACCTAAGTGAATGTGGAGGTAAGGCCGCTTCCTATGAGAATTTAACGAGTAATTCTCTAGAACATTCATGAGAACCAAGAGGGGAACAAGGCCAAAATGTTCCAAAACTGTGAATGAATCACCAAGGAATCGAATGTAGAGTGTGGATAACAGGTTAGTCAGTTACACCCACGAGGAAAGGTTGAAGGAGTCTAACTCTACCCGTACTCGGTAACGTAATCTGTTTATCCTAAATATCGGTTGAAGTCCAAAAGACACCGGTATGAATCCACTCTATTTTCTAATGTGCTCAGATACTTCCGTTTTCAATTTTCAACTGTATTTTGAATCTTGTGGGGGATTGTTAGAATTTTTTTAAACAAAATAATAAAAATATTTGAAAAGTTAAAGATGCTTTTTCTTTATGTTTAAAAAAAAAATTTGGAGGGAAGATTCAAATTATGTTTCCCTCTCTTGTTTTAAAGCAAAATACTTTTGCATATGTGGGGACTTGAACCCAAGACCTTGGTGAGTGTGCTTGTGGTGTGTTTTCAAAACCAAAACCATTTTTATCTTTTAATGGTAATTAAGAGAGAAACGTTTATGTCTTTTAATGGTAATTAAGAGAGAAATATTTTTGTCTTTTAATGGTGATTAAAAGAGAAACGTTTTTGTCTTTTAATGGTAATTAAGAGAGAAACATTTTTGTCTTTTAATGGTGATTAAAAGAGAAACGTTTTTTGTCTTTTAATGGTGATTAAAAGAGAAACGTTTTTTGTCTTTTAATGGTGATTAAGAGAGAAAAGTTTTTTGTCTTTTAATGGTGATTAAAAGAGAAACGTTTTGGTCTTTTAATGGTGATTAATTATCCTCCAACAGTCATATTCTCATCTATAAAAAGAAGAGAACATCACCATTGGAGGATATAGTTTTTTACAGAAAAAAACATCAAAGTTTCTGCTTGTCTTCTTCCTTTCCTCCGTTCTGATCTGAGCACAGTTCTACGGTGATTCTGGGTGGACCAGTCAGCGAGTGCACGTGGACTGGAGCCAACTTTGGCTGTTTTATCTTGGAGCATCGGTTCGCGGATCCCGGTTTGCACCGGTAGGGGACGGATACGATTCTTAAGGAGAGTGACCAGTGGCACGACTCAGCCTTCTTTTTCTCGATCTGTTTTACAGAAACGTTTTCTACAAAAGCTAAGTACTGATTTATTTACATTTCTAATTTCTGGATTCAATCAAGCCATATATCAGACCCTACTGGACAACATCTAATTTGTCCAACAAGTAATTTAATATAATGCCTTCAACCCTCTCAGTACCTTTGTTCCTCTTTTTCATATGAGTGTGAAGAAGAAGAAGGATATAAATGGCTATATTATGCATACGAGATCCCTTTTATGCTATATTAAAGGACTTTAACATAGATGTATTCGTGCTATCTTTCTTCGGCGGAGTGGGCATTTCATGATCTTTTTGGACTGAAATTTAAAACTTGAGCCTGGATCAAGACCCTGAGCCCAGTACCTTGTTTTGGATCCAGAGACTTGGGACCAAGCCCAGGGTCCAGATAACCCAGCCCATTACTATTGTTTGAGCCCAAACATAGAAATTAAATGCCCATAATATGTTTAAAGCAAAAGAGGTTAAGGTTTCATCAATATGGGTTTTTAGTGTATAAAGTTGTTTTGGGACCTTAAGGTATGCAGGTTATATGTTTTGCAAGGCCCACTACGGATGAGTTGATCGAGTGAAGTACAAGGGTCTGGAAATGATAGGGCCGAATTAACTATGATTCGAATCGAGGTAGAGTTGGCCGAATTGGCTAGAATTGGATGACCCAATAGCTAAAGTGGAAATTGGTTTTGGGGTTCGGGTTTGTGGGCTGATGCGGGGTCGGGTTTGTGGGCTGATGCAAGGTTCGGGTAGGGGCTGTGGGTTCGGGCTTAGGTGGGGTTAATGGTTAGGTTGGATTGGGTTAATGGTTAGGGTTAAGTGAGTCGGGTCTAAGTTAGGAGCAAACCCGAGACTAGCCAGGGTCTAACCAGGGGGAAGCAGGGTGTGAACCAGGGTGAACCAGGGTGCGAACCAGGGTCTAACCAAGGGGAAGCAGGGTGTGAACCAGGGTGCGGGGCAGGGTGAACCAGGGTGCGAACCAGGGTGCCACCAGGGTGTGAACCAGGGTGCGACCAGGGTGTGAACCAGGGTGCGACCAGGGTGCGAACCAGCAGGGAACCAGGGTGCAACCAGCAGCGAACCAGGGTGCAACCAGGGGCTAACCAGGGGGAAGCAGGGTGTGAACCAGAGTGAATCAGGGTGCGAACCAGGGTACAACCAGGGGCTAACCAGGGGGAAGCAGGGTGTGAACCAGGGTGCGGGCGAGGGTGAACCAGAACTAGCAGGTAACCAGGGTGCGAACCAGCAGTGAACCAGGGTGCAACCAGCAGCGAACCAGGGTACAACCAGGGTACAACCAGGGGCTAACCAGGGGGAAGCAGGGTGTGAACCAGGGTGTGGGCGAGGGTGAACCAGAACTAGCAGGTAACCAGGGTGCGAACCAGCAGCGAACCAGGGTGCAACCAGCAGCGAACCAGGGTGCAACCAGGGGCTAACCAGGGGGAAGCAGGGTGTGAACCAGGGTGAATCAGGGTGCGAACCAGGGTACAACCAGGGGCTAGGGAAGCAGGGTGTGAACCAGGGTGCGGGCGAGGGTGAACCAGGGTGCGTGCTAGGGTGAACCAGGGTGCGAACCAGGGTACAACCAGGGTGTGAACCAGGGTGCGACCAGGGTGCGAACTAGCAGGGAACCAGGGTGCGAACCAGCAGGGAACCAGGGTGCAACCAGCAGCAAACCAGGATGCAACCAGGGGCTAAACAGGGTGCAACCCGAGTTGGGTTGGGGTTCAGAGTGAGGGGGGCAGGAGGGTGCAACCCGAGTTGGATTGGGTCAAATGGTTTGGGTCAAAGTTGATAGGGACAGAGGGGGCTGGATTACAGGTATTGGGTTTCATTGAAAGGGCTTGGCACACAAGCTTGCATCTCATGCCTGTAGAGTGCATATCATTCACTCGGCTGTTTTTTTTTTTTTTTTTTTTTTTTTTTTTTAAAATTTGCATGTATGCACCATCATAGGCATATATATGACCATTTATAGTCTGTAGTCATGTATTCAATGCAAACCACTCACTTGGGCACAGGTATTCGATGCATGTAGTTTAGGCTTTTGATTTTACATGGCTTGTAAAGGCCATCATGGGTACGAAACTATGGCAAAAGGGTATCATGGCCTGGTATATATCATTCTCCAAGATAACACCAGCGCTATTGTAACAAACAACACTACCGAATGTGGCAACTCAACAAATAGCCTTATCACACAGTAGCATGAACAGGGTTGTTGGGTTCCAATATCAATGGTGCTCTCGATTCCTATAGCAGTACCCCTTTAAAATTTTAAAAGAATTTACATTACTTCTCAATAGTTTTGGCTTACCTATCCGTTGTTTGGTGTCGATCCTTGCTCCAGGCGATGAAGATGATTCTTTGAAGATGACTTGATTCCTTAGCGATACCACCAAAGAGAGAAGATAAGAAGAAATGAGAGGAGGTTTGGATGAACTTTAGGAGGGGAGGGCTAAAAATCCATGTCATGGGATGGAGGGATGAGAGGGTATTTATAGGTGAAGGAGGAGCTAAGTTTCCATCTTTGGGTTCTAGAGGAAAAAGAATGGCCAAGATTGAATCCTTCTAGAATATTCTCTCCAATTTTTAGCAGTTTCTCATTTGGACATGGCCATGTTCAAAATGACAGGCACTTATGCGGCCAGGATCAAGCACTAAAGATTTAGGAATAATTCAAGGTCCAGGATGATGCCACTTGTCCTTGGAATCTTTGTGGATTTGGAATCAAATTTCAAGACAAGGGAAATGTCCAATTTGGTTGCCTTTGTAGAGAATGGCAACGATTTGGATGGCTGCGATTAACTGTAATCTCCATATGATCGAAAGAACGGGCGAGATGGGGTCTCCAAATATCCTGAAATCTTTGCAAAGATATGGACTAAGATTGGGTGGTTGAGATCAATTGCAATCCTTAGGGGATCAAAAGAATGGATGAGATGATGCCTCCAAATCTCCTAGAATGTGTAAATCGAAAAACGCGGTTTTCAGGAGATTTTAAAGTCCGATTTCGATAATTCTTTTGCCGTTGGAATTGTTGATTTTTCCTCTTTCTTTTAAGCCCAATATTGCCATAGAAATACTGATTTTGAAATTTTCGACCAGTGAGGGCCCCCGATCTCCGCATGTAGATTGTTTTTCCAAAGATCGAGCAAATCGGCGATCTAAACGAACCAACCGATTCGATCAACTTTGGGTCAACGGTAAAAACCATTAAACCATGATATTGACAATGATTGAGACATTATAAAGTTTTGATATCGATGATTTAATGGGACGATTTCGACGGATCTCGCTTATCCCGCCTTGATCCTTAACTTTTCACTGGGTTTTTGCTTAATTAAAGTGGCCCAATGTTTAATCCAAATTTGAGATCGACCTTGATTGATATTATTTTGAACAAATGATCACAAATTCTTGGTAAAGAAAGATACCCAGGTCAAAAATCAGCCCTCGATCTGACGATTTACGGAAATCGGGTCTCAGGATGGAATCAGGGTCCGAGTTGTTAAGTGACCATAGGTTATTTTGTCCCGATTGATGATCCGTAAATCAGATCGAGATATTAATGCCCTAAAACATATAAATCCATGATAGAGGGACTTAGGGCTGGCAATTTCACCCGGGAAAGCGGGGATCCGCCTTGCCCCGCTTGGGGAGGGGATTCCCCGATTTGAGTGGGGAAGGGGAAGGGGAAGGGGGTTAAAAAAATTCCCCGGTGCAGGGAAGGGGAGGAGAAGGGGATGGAGTTCGCCCCGCCCACCCCGCATTAATTTCATTTTTTTCTTGTATTTTTTAAGTGTTTTTTTTTTTTTGGGAAAACTGGTAGAAACCCCTTGGATCAAAACATATCTACAAGATTTCCCCCAAAATTTTCATAATTTCCATTAGTACAGTTTTGTCCCTGAAATAGCTTTTTATGTTTTCTTTTACCCATAATCCATTGGGCATTGTCCCTTATTATATTAGTATATTACCCTTAGAAATCCCTAAAATCTCTCCATCGAACCATCACTGTAAGGCAACATTAAATTCTTTGAAAATCTCCCTCCCCCAAATAAAGGCAACATCTCTCTGATGAGTGATGAGATTTTATATGGTGTGCGCTCGTATAGTTCATTATTTTTCAAAAAGTCATGTATGGGCTACACCATAGGATGATCCAAACCGTCCATTTGATAGGCTACAATTTAAAAGTACTTTACAGGCCACACCATAGATCATCCAAACCGTCCATTTGATGGGCCACAACGTAAATAGATTGTGGCCCAAAAATCATTTCCATAGGATGATTGCAACCCTCCGATCTATAGAAGGTACCATAATATGCAATTCCTCTATAGATCAGAGGGTTGGGATTATCCTATGGAAATGATTTCTGGGCCACAACCTATTTACATTGTGGCCCATCAAAAGGACAGTTTGGATTATCCTACAATGTGCCCATCAAGTGGAAGGTTTGGATCATCCTATGCTTATGGTAGTATGGTGTGCCCATCAAATGGACGGTTTGGATCTTCCTATGGTGTGGCACGTACAGTACTTTTTGGCAAGTGGGATGGGGAATTAGGGATCTGCTAGGGACTATTGATCAATTAAATGAATCTGAGAGCAACCACCTTTATCCCCATGTTAATAAAATGAATAAGACAAAATCTTAGCCTATGTGGGTTATGTGGCTACTCTCACATGCAACAGCCAAGCCGCAACATGCCCGAAGTGATTGTCCCTAGCAAATCTTTAGTTTTAAACCTAACATTTAACAAAGTAAAGTGATTGTCCCCTAAGGATGCGGGGCGGCGAAGGGGAGGGGATGGGGATTAGATATTCCCCGTGCGGAGGGGAGGGGGATTCCCCACCATCCCCGCAGTGGGGAGGGGAAGGGGAGGGGAAAATTCCCCGCAGAGGGGAAGGAGTAGGGGACCCCAACATCCGGCCCCGACCCGTTCCGTTGCCAGCCCTAGAGGGACTCTTACATCGATTTAATACTCTAAAGTCACAAATCAGGGCATTTTTTCAATTTTTCGGATCTAATCATCTTACCAGGTACATCTCTTTATTATTTTGGTTTTCAGGGAATTTAAGGATGCATATTTTACCAGCGAAATTCCACGGATCAATATATTAGGTTATTGTTGGTTAAAGTGTAGCAAAATGAGGGTGTCTACAGATGCTCCTCTTTGGCAACTGTTACTTAGTAACCGCATGCCAAAGCTAAAGAGACATTTTCATTTTGTGGAACTTTAACCGACAATAGCCCAGTTCAGATGGACGATGTGATGTATCAATTTGTATTTCTATGGAAATTTTAATGAAATATTCCAAACAAAACAACCGATAGCCCCCAATGCAATGCAATCCTAAATGCAGACTAATGCATAATTTTTGTGATTTTTATTATTTTTTTCATACAACATGCTTTTCTATCCTAATGATGCAAGATGGGATGATAGAAGTGTGGGTGAAGGTTACAGATGATTAAAAAGATGATGATAGGAGACCTAATCTAGAGACCATAGCCTGGTAATCTATGATGAATTTTTTCTGAAAAATCTGGTAGTCCTAATCTAGACACCATAGTCAGGTAATCTAGAATATGATTTTTTCTGGAAACTGGTAGACCTAATCTAGACACCATAGCCAGGTAATCTAGAATAGGATTTTTTCTGGAAACTGGTAGACCTAATCTAGACACCATAGCCAGGTAATCTAGAGTCGGATTTTTTTTGAAAACTGGTAGACCTAATCTAGGCACCATGGCCAGGTAATCTAGAATATGATTTTTTCTGGAAACTGGTAGACCTAATCTAGACACCATAGCCAGGTAATCTAGAGTAGGATTTTTTTTGGAAACTGGTAGACCTAGGCACCATAGCCAGTGAATCTAGAATATGATTTTTTCTGGAAACTGGTAGACCTAATCTAGACACCATAGCCAGGTAATCTAGAGTAGAATTTTTTTTGGAAACTGGTAGACCTAATCTAGGCACCATAGCCAGGTAATCTAGAATAGGATTTTTCCTAAAAATCTGGTAATTGGAAGACCAAATCTAGACACCATAGCCTGGTAATCTAGAATAGAATTTTTCTGGAAGCTGGTAGACCTAATCTAGACGACATAGCCTGGTAATTTAGAATAGGATTTTTCTGGAAGCTAGTAGACATAATCTAAACACCATAGCTTGGTAATTTAAAATAGGATTTTTCTGGAAGCGACCAAGAAGGCCTCACATAATGTGAGACAATCTTGACCATGGTTTTCTGAGCTGGATGTCTGAAGAGTATTTGAATGAAATGAATATGGATTGTAAACTTGAAAGCTCTGGGTAGCTGGAATAATTTATGAATGAATGATGGATTATGAACAATAGAATAATGGATTTTTGAACTTTGGAAAAAATGTGATTGTGATGTAGATGAAAATCGAGATGGGTTGAGATTAGGATGGATTGAAACTGATGGAAGAAATATTAGGATGTAAGGATATTGATGGGGCTTGATGGAATTGAGACTGGGTGTTTGGAAAACCTGGGAGTTGGAAAACTTTTTCTATAAAGGAGCTTTGTCGCTGGGGATATGGATATTTCATTTTCTTTGACAAGAAAGGACAATCAGCAAACTGGACCTGATGAACTTATGAGTAAAGGAAGGTTTGAATGCTCACAACTCCTGAGGGTAGCTGTTTTTAACCATTACATCTCAGATTCTTCCAAGCCTGAGATGAGTTTTGGTTGGATGCTATTCTGATAAGAATTGGGTTTTCAAAAGTCTTCACTTCTGAATTCTCTTTTAAACTGGCTTTGCTTAAACTGGCTTATCTCACTTGTCTCTTAAAGTCTTCATGATCGATTTGGCTCTGATGCATTTGCAAGTAAAGGTGATACCTTACCTCTTCACCGAAACAGTTGCAACCTTATGACACGAGGACGACAATCGACTTGCATTAAAGTGAAGAATTGGCAAAAGACACTATTTGAGAAACTGAGAGATTCTGAAAAAGAATAGACTTGAATGGACTGATTGGAATAAAAGACAGTGATGCTTCTGACTTTTTTAATTTTTTGGTTGGTAAGTCTGGCCTTTCATACATTTGAACATTTCCTTTAAAACAGTATTACTTCATGGATGTTATTACCGCTCCTTGGATTGCTTGATTTTCATGCCCCTAGTTCCAAGAATTACATGTAGTCTTGCCTGACTTTCTTGAAATTCCGAGTTATTTTCAATTGATGGATCACTCTGTGAAAATGACGAATGTAGCCTTCGTGGATAACCCTTACCATGACCAAGTTACCCTTTTCGGGTTTTCAACTTGGCAGACCGTCTGCCCTAGCTTTTGCCTGAACTACCCTTTTCAGGTTTTCATTTCAGCGGGCTTGTACCTTGATTTTTGCCTAAGCCGTCCTTTTGGATTTTCAACTTAGCAGGTGAATGACCTTAACTTTTGCCTAGACCACCCTTGCGGGTTTCTAGCCTAGCAGGTCTTCAAACTCCGATTTTTTTCTTATTTTTTTTATTTGCCTGGAACCTTTGCATTGTGCGCCGGAAGGACTTTATGGGTAGGATAAGGTTCATTGAAGAAAAAGCTTGAGGTTTATGCAAATTTCGACCGAACCTGTGTGCACAGGTTGCCTACGTATCCCAGCATAGGAATCAGGCTGCGCGTAGTTCAGGACAGATGCCCCTAGTATAGAATCTTTCATTGATGGTTTTACTTTTTCTCTTCTTTTTTTCTTCTGCTCTTCTCACTTCTATTTTTTTATTTTTTGGTTTCGATCGAACCTGGGTCTGCCAGGCTGCCTACGTACCCCTATGTAGGGATCAGGTCACGCGTAGTTCAGGGCAGATGCCCCTAGTGTGATGAGTTTCGAAAGAAAATTTTATTCAGGCTCAAAGGGTTTGAAAATGGATTTGATTTTTTGGGTTTTAACTTTCTGGGATTTATTCGGCCAAAGAAGGCCTTCCGGTGTTCACTGATAGAATTTTTTTTTTTTTTTGAGTTGATTCAGGTTCGTTGGCATTACATAAACTTTCTTTCTCATTTTTTTTCGAAGTTTGACGGCATTTCCAGGTAAGGGTCCCGTTGAAGGCTTTATCTTGTTCTTGACTCCTTCTGTTTGAATTCGAACATCGATTCTTCATCTCCAAAGGTACCTAGATTTTATCTGGGAAGTGGATCAACTACTCTTTGTATTGATAACTGGATTGTGATATTTGATCTTGAACTCTTTTGCAATGAATTTTGTGTCCGCACATTAGTTCTGATAGATTTGACCATTGGAAACATAAGAGGTGGCCTTAACTGATGCCCCTTGTGTACGTGTCTTCATTCTTCGATTTCATATCTTTGTAAGACCAAGCGAGACTTTTTCCGTATTCTTGTAGTAGGTTTATTGATTTCTTGCATTCCTTAGAGGGTAATGTGTTCCCAATTCATATTTCTTGGATTAAAGTTTAAGTCCAAATGTTTATAATTCCAATTTCTTCTCTGAAAAGCTGGATTTGACGCTCCTCCTCTTGTTTAAGCATTTGCTGTAACTCAAGTGGAGTTTTGTCGACCTTTTTATCCTCGTCTGAGGAGGGCTTGTTTTCATTATTTAAATTAGTAGCATACACTTGAATCTACTGAGAAAGAAATTTTATTGAATGAGAAGAAACTACATTTGCTGACTCTTCTTGAACAGGTTCAGGATTCACAATTCTGAACTCGAAATAAATGCAGAAAATAATGACTTGCCTGGACTAGGCATTTATTCTAACTGAATATAACAACTGGACTCAACATAATGGTTGGACTAAACATAAACATAGAACTTTATTTGGAGAGACTTCTTCGGTTGCAACTGTCTGGATTTGAGATTCGGCGAAAGTTGCTTTGTCCTTGATAGCTGCAAGAAGCTTCAACTTCTGGTCCCTCATCTGAACAAACTTCTGATTTTTCAACAAAATAAACTTCTGACTACAATTCTAGTAAGGCTTCCTTTCTGTGCTTCTTCTCCTCCTCTTCTACTCCTACCTAGTTAAGGACATGAAGGTGATGATGGGAATCAAAGGCATGAATTAAGGTAGAGGGATCAAACTGAGAGGCATCCAAAAATATGGCATTGACATTGGCTGGAGGTGCAACAGCATGGTTTGGTAGAGGATTGTTGACTACATTTGGCTTTGGTGGAAAGACAAGTAGGTCATTATCAATAAGCTTTTGGATTACAAACTTCAGGCTTAAGCATCGATCAGTAATATGGCCTGGGCCTTGATGATACTCGCAGTGATCTTGCGCTCTCCATGTCTTTGGAAGCGGGTTGGGAGGTGGTTTAATAGTTGGTAAGGTAATGTGGCCAGAGGCCAAACATTATTTGAGCACAGCTGATGGTGGAACTGGGATATGAGTAAACTCTGTTCTTGGCCTTTCTTGAGGCATGACACTCTGTTGACTGTAATCAAACACTATAGCCTTTTGAGGCTGAGTGGTTCTAGAAATATTACTGATTTGGGCTGGTGTTTGTCTCTTAACTTTCTTTGAACCCAAGCTGCTCTTGTTATAAATTTCCAATGCCATAGCATCTTCAATTTGCGTGCCAGCTATAATAAAATGTTCAAAATCTGGATAGAACTGCAGTGACATATGCTGTAACATGTGAGAGGAGAGGTTCTTCAAAACTATCTGTACTTGTTCTCTCTCAGACGGGCGATCCATCATCTGTGCTGCCTTCTTCCTCCACCTCTTCACAAAGGTCATGAATGACTCATTGGAATCTTGCTTTGTAGTTTCTAAGTCACGACGGGTAATCTCTGTTCCATCCTCATAACCAAACTGCTTAATGAACTGCTCCCCAATATCTTTCCATATTTTGTATCGGGTTTTGTCTAGACTTAGAAACCATTTTCTTGCAATTCCCGTCAAGGAGATTGGAAATAGTTGAGCCATCTGCTCAGGAGTTAGGCCTTGAGGTTGACACATTATTATAAACATCCGAAGGTGAGAAGTGGGACAACCTACACCATTGTATTTGTCAAAGTCTGGCATTTGGAAATTAGCCGGAAGATGGACTTCTGGAAAGAGAGTAAGATTATCAAGGTTAAAGCTGCCAGGTTCACGAATCTTGATATTGTCGAGCTTCTTGGACAATTGTTCAAAAATTTCAGCCAGAGACTTGTTCCCTTGAGTGGTAACTTGTAAGCCCAATGGTTCCCACCTTGGCAATTCCCATCTTATTTTGATGATTCCAATACACAAGTAATTTATGATCACTAATGTGTTTGATTGTCTAAGTTGTAGATCACATTGGTGCTAAGACAAGATTACTTGGATTGATGCCAAGAAGATCTCATTGAACCACATTATGAAGGCCAAAGACATCGGAGATCCAAGACGAATGAAGACTTGAAGAATCGCATTGAAGATCGAAGTCAATTTAGATTGTATAAGATCCAATCTTAATTTAGATTTTAAGAGGCATAAATAAAGTAAATAAACACACACCCTAAATGTCTAAGAGATTGTCTTTGTGGAGTTCCAACACCTTCGAACCCTCATAGCAATCCCAACTTGGTGTAAAGTTGGAAGCCCAAGAAACAGAAATGAAAATCTGTTGCTGATAGGCTTCTCGGAACTCCGAGAATTCTCTCGGAGCTCCGAGATTTGGTCCAGTAGAAATTTTCCAAATTCTGTTTGTATTCCCGGAACTCCGAGAACACTATAATGGTAAGAAAAATAGCCGTTGGTAATTTAGCTGGAATTACCACTATGCCCTTGAACGGTCATATTTGTCTTTTCCTATATATATGGGTATTCCTAACATACTAAGGATGAATTCTAACACTCTAAAACTCTACTTGAATATCTCAAGAGTGAATCAAAGCTTGTTTATGCCTCTCATCCTCTAAGATTAGGATTTGGATCATATGCTCAATTTGTACATCTTATTCAAAGTTGTAAACTCTTGTGAGGGATTTTTTGTTTCCTTCTTTCTTTTTCAAGAACTTGTATTCGGGCGAGTGTTCAGAGAAGCGTAGTCCACTCTCCGTGGTGAAGATCGCCACCAAGGTTAAAGGCGGTTGGAATTGTAATCGGCATTGATCTTCGCCGAAGTTAAGAAGATCACATAGTAAAGCCATCAACGGGTTTGGTTGGTGGAGTGGAGTAGGCCTCGCATTTTGAGGACCGGACCACTTTAAATCTTGGGTGCAATCTCTCTTACTCTTGCTCTTAATTTGCATTTGCACTTTAGATTTAACTTGCCGTACTAGGGACCACCCTTGGAATTTCACTTGGTATCAGAGCCTTGGCTCTTAAAAGATTTTTATTTTCTTAAAAACTTTGGTAAATCTTTAACAAGGGAAAGATCATTTGATCTTTGGCAACTTTCTATTTTGTGAAATGGCAAATACAAATGGAACCGGACTTCCGGAGGGCCATTCCACAACTAGACTTCCTTTCTTTAATGGGTCCAACTATGGACATTGGAAGACAAGGATGCGCATCTATCTTCTTTCGATAGATGTGGAACTTTGGCACATTATTGAAAATGGATACATGTTGCTTTCCAAACCATTTGAAGAATGGAATGTTGTAGAGAAAAGGCATGCAAATTTAAATTACAAAGCTATAAATTCTTTGTTTTGCGCCCTATCTACGGAGGAGTTTAATAGAGTAGCTCTTTTTTATTCCGCCAAGGTTATTTGGGATACACTTGCCGTTACCCATGAGGGAACATCACAAGTTAAAGATTCCAAAATAAACTTGTTAAAGAGCAAATATGAAATGTTTAGAATGGATCAAAATGAAAGTATTTCCGAAATGTATACCCGATTTTCTAAAATTTCTAATGAATTAGCTAATCTTGGTAAATCTTATCCTACTGATGAGCTTGTAAGTAAGTTGCTTAGGTCACTTCCTCCACATTGGGATCCAAAAGTCACCACCATTCAAGAATCAAAGGATCTCAAGGCGCTAACTATGGAAGAGCTCGTAGGATCTCTTATCACCCATGAGATGCTCCTCACTAGCCGACAAGAGGAGAAAAAGCTAAAAGAGAAAGAAAAAGAAAGTCGATCTTTAGCTCTAAATGTCTCCAAGGTAAAAGCGGACTCATCATCCTCAAGTGAGGCGGATAGTGATGAAGAAGAAGCTTTAAGAAAATTTAAAAGCTTATGGAGAAAGAAGCATAAAAATGATAAAAAGAAGAAGAAAGAAGAAAGTGATGTTGAGGGAGTTATAAGGTGTTACAATTTCAAGAAGACGGGACACAAAAGACCAGAGTGTCCACTTCTCAAGTCATCTTCCTCTAAGTACACAGGAAAGAAGGATTGGAAGAAGCATAAGGCTCTTGCCGCCGGTTGGGATGCTTTGAGCACTTCGGGACAAAGCTCAAGTGAAGGGGAAGCAAAAAAGGATGATCTTTGCCTTATGGCACTCTCCCATGAAGTTGAGGTAAATTCTAACCTCTCTTATAATTCATCAAGTAGTGATAGTGAAAAAATATCTTATGATGAATTGTGCTCAACCTTGCATTTTCAAATTTCAAAAAATAAAGTTCTTAAAAAATCTATTTCTAAATTAGAAAATGAACTTGATATTTTGAAAATTGAGTCAACTTCTTCCATATCTAAATCTCAAGCACAAATTGAAAATTTTAAACTTGAGATTGAAACCCTTAAGGGTTGTTTGGATGAGAAAACTTGCCAACTTCAAAATGTGGCAAGCTCTTCCAAATCTTATGAAGATGACATTAATGATTTTTTAAATCAATTAACCCATCTTCATAATGAAAATGAAAGATTAAGATTATGTCTCTATGAATTCCTAAATGGTGACAAAATTATTGACATAATCTTAAAGAAGGCTAGTCATAGACCTAATCATGCATTTTATAATAGGACTAGCTTATCCAACCCTCATGTTAGATGCCATTATTGTGGAATAAATGGTCATTACCAATTCCAATGTGCATCTAAGATTAGGGATTGCGGTGGAACCAAGAAAGCTTGGGTTCCCAAAGCCCCCATATGATTCTCTTCATATGTGCTTAGCTTAGGGGCTTATGCGAAATTTTGAATATCTTTTTATAGTTAGATTAAAATCCCCTCTTGTATTAAATTTGTTTTCTAAATAGGGGGAGTTCTAGGTTTGTCTTTTTCCTTGAAAAAGGGGGAGTTTAAAAATTATAAATTTTATCCCTTTGTTTTTCTTTTTCCCCAATCTTTTTGATTGATGCCAAAGGGGGAGAGAATTCTAGTGTAAGAAAAAATATGTGTGCTTTTATTGGAAAATCTCTTGTGCTTGTATCATAAAAAGGGGGAGATTGTAAGCCCAATGGTTCCCACCTTGGCAATTCCCATCTTATTTTGATGATTGCAATACACAAGTGATTTATGATCACTAATGTGTTTGATTGTCTAAGTTGTAGATCACATTGGTGCTAAGACAAGATTGCTTGGATTGAGGCCAAGAAGATCTCATTGAATCACATTATGAAGGCCAAAGACATCGGAGATCCAAGACGAACCTGAAGAATCGCATTGAAGATCGAAGTCAATTTAGATTGTATAAGATCCAATCTTAATTTAGATTTTAAGAGGCATAAATAAAGTAAATAAACACACACCTTAAATGTCAAAGAGATTGTCTTTGTGGAGTTCCAACACCATAGCAATCCCAACTTGGTGTAAAGTTGGAAGCCCAAGAAACATAAATGAAAATCTGCTGCTGATAGGCTTCTCGGAACTCCGAGATTTGGTCCAGTAGAAATTTTTCAAGTTCTGCGGAACTCCGAGATTTTTTCTCGAAACTCCGAGAACACTATAACGGTAAGAAAAATAGCCGTTGTTAATTTTGCTGGAATTACCACTATGCCCTTGAACGGTCATATTTGGTGAAGATCGCCACCAAGGTTAAAGGCGGTTGGAATTGTAATCGGCATTGATCTTCGCCGAAGTTAAGAAGATCACATAGTAAAGCCATCAACGGGTTTGGTTGGTGGAGTGGAGTAGGCCTCGTGTTTTGAGGACCGAACCACTTTAAATCTCGGGTGCAATCTCTCTTACTCTTGCTCTTAATTTGCATTTGCACTTTAGATTTAACTTGTGTGCTTGAATTTCATTTTTGATCTCTTAATCTTCTAAAATTGGGTTTGAGTTTCAAAGAGTTAAAACTTGTTAAGAACCTAATTTTTTCCCTCCTCATAAGTTGCCGTACTAGGGACCACCCTTGGAATTTCATAACTGGATTACAATTTTTCTCTGCGTACTGCTCTGAATCTGGAACTTCAATCTGAAGAGGAGTAATTTTAGGCTGTGGTTGAATTTCAGATGCAACTGGGTATTCAGATTCTTTTTCTTTTGAAGGTGAGGAAGAGGATGAACCAAACTTTTCTACAAATTGGGCTTTCAAAAACTGATTGTCCTCTTTGAGTTTTTTCATCTGCTGAAGGATATTGGCTAATACTGCATCAAGGTTAGTGGGTTGCAGATTCTCAGTAGGTTCTGTCATGGCTACTAGAGATGAAGATGACTTTCTGACCAGATGAGAGTCTACTCGAACCTAAGATGCTTGAAGGTGATCAATGGTTGACACAAGAACTCCTAACAAAGAAATGATTAAAAGTTTAGATACACTGGTGTTCTTGGTTGAAAACATGCATTGGCTAGAATGACTCATTTTGCAAACACATTTGAGACTGACAGATCTTTCATTCAAAAGATATTCATTTTTGAAAGAATGTGATCAATGAATGGTATGGAATGATCCTCAAAAGTGGACGCCCCTAGTTTGAAGGAAATGACATTTTAGGGGTTTTAAAGATGAACTCGAGGAAGGTGCCTCTAGTCTAAAGGAAGCTGGAATCCTAAGCTGTGGTTAGGAGATGAGACCTCGAAAGGGAACCCTAAGCAATAGGACACTACCCCACGATCCACAGAAAAGGAATAGATGGTGATGATTTCGCAAAATTGTTGATGAAGAAGAGATGATTGGTAGGAATTGATGGGATTTCCTAGATCTAAGAACAATGAGATTATTATCCCAACCTCAAATGCATTTTATGTTTGTGCTTTATTTGGAGGGCGCAATTCCTAACCCCTAATCTAGCGGAACCATTATGATCGGTTCATGACTTTGTTCGTGTTCCAAAGACATCGGATGTAGCCTCAAGAGATCGGCTACCTATTCTAAAGATGGGAAATGATTTCCTAGTCTAGGCTCACATGCATGAAGTACACATGTCCGATCTACATGAATGTGTGGGGTAATGTAGGGGTAAGGCCAAGAACTCCCTTAGCGCGAATCCATGTTCAATATATTCTACCGGTGTCCAGAGTAGCAGTACGTGAACCAACAGATCCGTTTACGCACCATAAAGGTACTAGGCTAAGAGTGGAATGCTTCTCTAACACAGAGACACCGGGTCATGACCTCCCAGTCAACCATGCTAAATAACATTCCGGGTTCCTAAAATAGGATGTGTGTGAATGTGATATGCAAGGGTGTAAATGCAAGTGATGTAAGTGTGTGCAATTTGGGGATTCGAATCTAATGCCCTCAAGTCCTTTAATTAATCTTTTAAAGGTTTTGGGTGATTACATTTTATGAACATGCATTATTGTTTTCACTTTTTCCTTTTTGTTCATTAATGAAGCAACACCAAGGTTCTTTTCTTTTCACACACAAGTAAGCACACAACATCTTCTGGTTCTTTTTCTCTTTTATTTTGAATCTTTTTTGAATTTTTGAGTTTTTTAAGTTTTTTTGGATTTTTTTGACTATTTGGATTTTTGATTTTTTTTATTTTTTGTTCCACATTTATCCCCTTTAATTACGACTTAAATGACTAAAGCTTTTAAAAGTTATAAAGTTAGGTAATTTATCCCCAGGAGAGTCGCCAATCTGTGGATCCCATCCCGAGGGGGGTCCACGAGGGTGTGTGTTTTTATGATGATAGCGCCTTTGTCTATTGGATTTGAATATGATTGCTTTTCTCGTAAATTTGGGATAAAAATCCTAATTTACGAGAGAAGTCAGGACCAGAGTCACCACTTAGATTAGGGATCTAGGATCCATGATTAACTCTGTATATTTGGTCTACGATTTAAATTCTGAATAAGTTACCTGATTACGAGATCGGAAGGTGTACTGCACAAAGTGTACAGCATCGATCTTGCCTGACGAAAGTCAGACTTTACCTTTTAAATGCTTTAGTTGTTTAAGTTTTAACTAAAGGGGGTAACTGTGAGTTTTATTTGGGAAATCTAAATATTACTAATGATTTGGCCGTTCACAGTTTAGACTCATGCGGGCCAGGATTGATGATCCTAAATGCCTAGCTAGAATGCTTAGATGCCTATATGAGTGATTTGACATTTTATGAGATTTGATGAGATTTAGTTTAAGTTGAATTTGATTAATTGATTTGACTTAAATGCCCTATGCTATATGAACCTAGATCTAATGCAATGGACCTAAGTTGCATTTTCAGTATATTTGAGAAGTTTGGGCTCTAAGATTCTATTAGGGAACCTAAAGTGCAACCTCTAAGTTTAGAACCTAAAACATTTTTACAATTGATCTTGAATTGTGATTTTTCAATTAGGTGAAAGTTCTTAGGTTCTTTAAGGCTTTCAAATTCCAAAGAGTTCCAAATTCAAACAAAATAACTAAACATGCAATTTCTGCCAAAGACAATTAACATGCCATTTTTAAGTGATAAAACATGCAAAGAAACTAAACATGGGAAGCAAAGTAACTAATCATGCAAAATGACCAAAGAACTAAACATGCAATCAATGATTTGAGAATGAGAGAAGGGATAGAAAGAGGGATGGAAGAGATAAAGAAGGGTGTGAGGGAACGGGAAGGATGGAGAAAGGTGCGGCTGAACTTGGTTTTGCCAAGTTGCCTACGTACCCCGTCGTGGGGATCAAGCCATACGTAGTTCCGTTAGGATTTGGGAATTTTACAGCTAAGATTGAATATTGGGATTTGGATTTGGAATCTAAGGGATGAGCATATGAGATTTCGGCCATGAGATTTGATCAAGTAGGTTGGGCTTTTTAGATCTTGGAATTGGACATCTGGATTTTGGAACTTCGAATTGGATTTGGGAATGAGGGTGTAGCCTGGTTGAATTAAAATAAGATGTAACTTGGTTTGGGTGACGGGAGGGTGTAACACGGTGGCGACTCTGTTTAGCTTGTTGGGATGTGACTCGGAGAGACTTGGTTTGGCTTGGCTTGAGTCGACTGAACCAGGTTGAACAAGGTTGAGCCCGAGTTGGACCGTATTACGTCGGATTGGACCGGGTTGGTCCAATTGGTTTGGGTTGAGCCGAATTGGGTCTAGGTTGGGCAAGGCCAAGTCCGGTTGGGTTGGATCGAGTCAAGTCGGGTTGGGTTGGACCCATGTTAGCTTGGGCTGGATCGGGTTAAATCCGGGTTGGCTCGGGCTGACTCGGATTGTAACCGAGTTGGCTTGCACGTGTACAGAAGCATTGCTGGTCGTTGGGTGTTAGTTTGGTTGTGTGTTCTTGGGGTATAAAGCCTGCTGTTAAACATAGATGGATAGGGTATATGGCCATGAAGGTATGGGAATATGACATATTGGGTATGGGGTATGAGGTATAGGTTGCTATGGGTATGGGAGCACGGTAAATGGAGATGAGGATGGGATGTGGAGTATACTGTTGGAGGATGAGGTTATTTGATTTCGGGCTATAGAAGTAGGAATGGTTCGGTTGGAATAGGGATGCGATGATGAGGCCAAGGGAGAGGGGTATGGGTTACATATCTATGTAGCTATAGTGATGTTGGCTCGGATGAGGTCTGATGGATGGGAATGTGGATGGTCCATAGTCATGGGAGTGGCCTGTTTATAGATGGGCTACGGTTGTGGGGGCAAGGTATATGGGGATGTGAATGTTGGGTTTGTTGGGATGCATGGGATGATGTTCTAAACATGAATACACTAAATATGAAAAGTAGTTATGGCTACGACTTACAGGGTGGGGCATGGCTATGGGTCAGCTGTGATCATAGGGTGATGGTATGGGATGAGTTGATCGAGTGAAGTACAAGGGTCTGGAAATGATAGGGCCGAATTAACTATGATTCGAATCGAGGTAGAGTTGGCCGAATTGGCTAGAATTGGATGACCCAATAGCTAAAGTGGAAATTGCTTTTGGGGTTCGGGTTTGTTGGGCTGATGCGGGGTCGGGATCAGGTTGCGGGGCTCAGGTTTGTGGGATCATATTGCGGGGTTCGGGCTTGTGGGCTGATGCGGGGTCGGGTTTGTGGACTGATGCGGGTTCGAATTGTGTGGCTGATACAAGGTTTGGGTAGGGGCTGTGGGTTTGGGCTTAGGTGGGGTTAATGGTTAGGTTGGATTGGGTTAATGGTTAGGGTCAAGTGAGTCGGGTCTAAGTTAGGAGCAAACCCGAGACTAGCCAGGGTCTAACCAGGGGGAAGCAGGGTGTGAACCAGGGTGCGGACCAAGGTGAACCAGGGTGCGAACCAGGGTCTAACCAGGGGCTAACCAGGGGGAAGCAGTGTGAACCAGGGTGCGAACCAGGGTACAACCAGGGTGTGAACCAGGGTGCGACCAGGGTGTGAACCAGGGTGCGACCAGGGTGCGAACTAGCAGGTAACCAGGGTGCGAACCAGCAGGGAACCAGGCTGCAACCAGGGGCTAACCAGGGGGAAGGAGGGTGTGAACCAGGGTGAACCAGGGTGAACCAGGGTGAACCAGGGTGCGAACCAGGGTACAACCAGGGGCTAACCAGGGGGAAGCAGGGTGTGAACCAGGGTGCGGGCGAGGGTGAACCAGGGTGCGTGCCAGGGAGAACCAGGTTACAACCAGGGTGCGCCCAGGGTGCGAACTAGCAGGGAACCAGGGTGCGAACCAGCAGGGAACCAGGGTGCAACCAGCAGCGAACCAGGATGCAACCAGGGGCTAAACAAGGTGCAACCAGGGGCTAAACAGGGTGCAACCCGAGTTGGGTTGGGGTGCAGAGTGAGGGGGCAGGAGGGTGCAACCCGAGTTGGATTGGGTCAAATGGTTTCGGTCAAAGTGGATAGGGACAGAGGGGGCTGGATTACAGGTATTGGGTTTCATTGAAAGGGCTTGGCACACAAGCTTGCATCTCATGCCTGTAGAGTGCATATCATTCACTCGGCTGTGTTTTTTTTTTTTTTTTTAAATTTGCATGTATGCACCATCATAGGCATATATATGACCATTTATAGTCTGTATTCATGTATTCAATGCAAACCACTCACTTGGGCACATGTATTCGATGCATGTAGTTTAGGCTTTTGATTTTACATGGCATGTAAAGGGCATCATGGGTACGAGACTATGGCAAAAGGGTATCATGGCCTGGTATATATCATTCTCCAAGATAACACCAGCGTATTGTAACAAACAACACTACCGTATGTGGCAACTCAACAAATAGCCTTATCACACAGTAGCATGAACAGGGTCATGGGTACGAGACTATGGCAAAAGGGTATCATGGCCTGGTATATATCATTCTCCAAGATAACACCAGCGCTATTGTAACAAACAACACTACCGAATGTGGCAACTCAACAAATAGCCTTATCACATAGTAGCATGAACACAGTAGGTGAAGGAGGACCTAAGTTGCCATCTTTGGGTTCTAGAGGTGTAGGGTGGAGATTGAGTGAGGGAAAAAGGAAGGAAAACGAATGGCCAAGATTGAATCCTTCTAGAATATTCTCTCCACTTTTTAGCAGTTTCTCATTTAGACATGGCCATGTTCAAAATGGCAGGCACTTATGCGGCCAGGATCAAGCACTAAAGATTTAGGAATAATTCAAGGTCCAGGATGATGCCACTTGTCCTTGGAATCTTTGTGGATTTGGAATCAAATTTCAAGACAAGGGAAATGTCCAATTTGGTTGCCTTTGTAGAGAATGGCAACGATTTGGATGGCTGCGATTAACTGTAATCTCCATGTGATCGAAAGAACGGGCGAGATGGGGTCTCCAAATATCCTGAAATCTTTGGAAATATATGGACTAAGATTGGGTGGTTGAGATCAATTGCAATCCTTAGGGGATCAAAAGAATGGATGGGATGATGCCTCCAAATCTCCTAGAATGTGTAAATCGAAAAACGCGGTTTTCAGGAGATTTTAAAGTCCGATTTCGATAATTCTTTTGCCGTTGGAATTGTTGATTTTTCCTCTTTCTTTTAAGCCCAATATTGCCATAGAAATACTGATTTTGAAATTTTCGACCAGTGAGGGCCCCCGATCTCCGCGTGTAGATCGTTTTTCCAAAGATCGAGCAAATCGGCGATCTAAACGAACCAACCGATTCGATCAACTTTGGGTCAACTGTTAAAACCATTAAACCATGATATTGACAATGATTGAGACATTAGAAAGTTTTGATATCGATGATTTATTGGGACGATTTCGACGGATCTCGCTTATCCCGCCTTGATCCGTAACTTTTCACTGGGTTTTTGCTTAATTAAAGTAGCCCAATGTTTAATCCAAATTTAAGATCGACCTTGATTGATATTATTTTGAATAAATGATCACAAATTCTTGGTAAAGAAAGATACCTAGGTCAAAAATCAGCCCTCGATCTGACGATTTACGGAAATCGGATCTCAGGATGGAATCAGGGTCCGAGTTGTGAAGTGACCATAGCTTATTTTGTCCCGATTGATGATCCGTAAAGTCAGATCGAGATATTGTTGCCCTAAAACATATAAATCCATGATAGAGGGACTCTTACATGGATTTAATACTCTAAAGTCACCAATCAGGGCATTTTTTCAATTTTTCGGATCTAATCATCTTACCAGGTACATCTCTTTATTATTTTGGTTTTCAGGAAATTTAAGGATGCATATTTTACCAGCGAAATTCTACGGATCAATATATTAGGTTATTGTTGGCTAAAGTGTAGCAAAATGAGGGTGTCTACAGTGGGAGATCAAATTTGGGGATATGTCTAGAGGCCCCAGGTATAAGGATATCTTTGGGTTTGGTTTTGTAACTGGTTGACCCCATAAATATGAATTCTGGCAAATTACTAGTGTGTTGTAACCTTTGCACACAGGTGGGTTGCAATGACGCATTTTATTTGCAGCTAGTGTCGTTAATGTGGGTCGATGACCTGATATATTTAAATGGAATCTAGCATGCATTTTTATTAAAAATGGTATGTTTTTATGTTTTACAGTTGCACGTTCTGCTATGTTAAGTAATGAAGTTACTCATATTCCCTTTCTAAATGGGGAAAATTTCTCGGACTGGAAAGATAAGGTCTTGCTCACATTAGGGTGGATGGACCTTGATTTGGCTTTCCGTGTGAAAGAACCTCCTAAACCCACGGAAACCAGTAAGCCAGAGGAAAACGATCTGTATGAGAGGTGGGATAAATCCAACCGATTGAGTTTTCTACTCATATAGAGCCACATAATTAAGAGGCATTAGGGGATTCATCCCCAAGTGCGATAAGGCCACATAATTTCTTCCTGCTATTGAAGAGCAGTATGTAAGTTATGATAAGGCTCTGGCTGGCACCCTAATGGGCATGTTATTTTCTTTAAAACATACTGGAGAGAGAGGGATCTGCGAACACATCATGGGGATGAGGGATATAGCCGCTCAACTCAACTCACTGGAGATTGAGATTTCTGAGTCTTTCCTCATGAATTTCATACTCAATTCCCTTCCAAGCCAGTATAGGCCATTTAAGATATCTTATAACACACATAAGGTGAATTGGTCCATAAATGAATTGTTGACCATGTGTGTTCAAGAGGAAGGGAGGCTGAAGCAGGAGAAGTTAGAAAGTCCTCATCTAGCTACTCATGGAAATAAGCGAGGAAAGAAGCGTCCAGGTGTTCACAAGAAGAAGCATAAGAAACCATCGGCTCGGTTTATTGGCGATAAAGATCAACGCCCTTGCTTCTTCTGCAGGAAGAAAGGCACATCAAGAAAGACTGCCCCAAATATGCAAAGTGGCTTGAAAAGAAAGGTAACCTCTGTTCATGTGTTTGTTATGAATCTCATATTGTTGACGTCTTTCATGATTCATGGTGGATTGACTCTGGTTCCTCAATCCATGTTGACAATACCATGAAGGGCTTAACCAACCACAGAACCCCAACTGAAGGTGAGCAGTTCATCTATTCAGGAAACCGGATGAGCTCACGTGTGGAAGTAGTTGGGTCATATACACTTGCACTTCAGTCTGGTTTTAGTTTGCACCTTGATAAGGTCTTTTACATTCCATCATTTTCTAGGAACTTAATTTATATTTCCAAACTTACAGCTTGTGCTTTTTCGTTTAATTTCTTTGACTCTACATTTGAGCTATCTAAAAACCATTCAGTTATTGGCTATGGTAATCTTGTTGATGGTTTGTATAAATTACACCTTAAATCTCCTTCTGATTACAATGGCCCTGCATGATAAAAGAGGCGTTAAAAGACGTAATATAGATAAGGACTCGTCTATCCTCTGGCATAGGAGATTAGGATATATCTCCATAGAAAGAATAAAAAGGTTAGTGAATGACGGTATCTTAAAGACACTAGATTTCACTGACTTTGGTGATTGTGTGGACTGCATAAAGGGAAAGCAGACCAACAAAACCAAGAAAAGTGATATGAGAGGTACTGAGACCTTAGAGATCATACCCTGTCAGCCCTGACCCACCCCTGACCCAGGGTCAGGGCTGGATTTTCTAACCCTGAGGGCGGGTCAGGGTTCATTTTTTTTTACCCTGACTCAGGTCGGGCGGGTTTTGGGTTAATGCCTCGAGTACCCTGACCCGGCCCGACCCTGAGTTTTCTATTATAGAATTGAACCATCTGTGCATGTTTCTTTTGCTAATGTTTTCTATTATCTTGGATTGATGTTTCTTTAGATTATTATTATTAATTGTCTCTGTTGCCCGCATGTTGTTGAATTCATATTGTCTTATTTTGTTTCCTTTCTCTGTTTATGATCATTTTGTTCCATATGATAAGTGGTTGCTTTATTTTTGGTACTCTTAACAGGTATTTGCACTAGGGTCAATTAGGGTCGGGCCGGCCCGACCCTGCCCAATCAGGGCCAATAAGGGCGGGCTAGGGCCAGCACAATACCCTATAGGGCGGGTAATGGGTTGAGGTTTTTCGGCCCTGACTCAGGGTCAGGGCAGGTCAGGGCCGAGATAATGGGATCCAAGGTTGGGGTAGGGTTTTGGAAAACCCGACCCAACCCGACCTTGTTGCAGCCCTACATACAGATATATGCAGACCTTTCCCTACTCCATGTTTGGACGGTCAAAGATACTTCATCTCCTTTATCAACGACCATTCACGATTCATGTATCTGTACCTTCTATTTGAGAAAACTGAGGCACTATCTCCATAGAAAGAATAAAAATGTTAGTGAATGACAATATCTTAAAGACACTAGATTTCACTGACTTTGGTGATTGTGTGGATTGCATAAAGGGAAAGCAGACCAACAAAACCAAGAAAGGTGACATGAGGGGTACTGAGACCTTAGAGATCATACATATAGATATATGCATACCTTTCCCTACTCCATGTTTGGACGGTCAAAGATACTTTATCTCCTTTATCGACGACCATTCACGATTCATGTATCTGTACCTTCTATTTGAGAAAACTGAGGCACTAGATGCTTTCAAATCTTATAAGGCGGAGGTAGAGAAAGAGAAGGAAAGGAAAATTAAAATCTTGAGGTCAGATAGAGGAGGAGAGTATTATGGTAGGTACACGGGAACATAACAAAAGCCTGGTTCATTTGCAAACTTCCTCAGGGAGGAGGGTATCATTCCGCAATACTCCATGCCGGGAACGCCACAACAAAATGGCGTGGCTGAAAGAAGGAATCGTACGGTAATGGATATGGTGAGGAGTATGCTCAACAACTCCACTCTCCCAATTTCTATCTGGAGTGAAGCCCTTAAGACCGTTGTATACATTCTTAACATGGTTCCCAGTAAGGCAGTTCCAAAGACTCCTTTTGAGCTTTGGAATGGTTGTAAATTCAGTTAAGGCAATGTACACATATGGAGTTGTCCAGCTGAGATAAGGGTGTATAATCCACATGAGAATAAGTTGGACCTAATGACTATCAGTGGGTTCTTTATAGGATATGCTGATAGGTCCAGGGATACAGATTCTATTGTCCTTCCCACTCGGCCAAAATAGTTGAGGCTAGGAATGCCAGATTTCTTGAGGATAGTGATATTAGTGGGAGCGAGCAACCTCGAAGTCTCGAACTCGAGGAGATGCGGGTTCAGGATTTTACACCTGCACTAGAGATGATTGCACCCCTTGACATCCCACAGGATATCACGATATAGCAACCAACCAATACAGTGCCGTCCCAAGAGGAACCGATCGTCACTGAACCCTTTCCGCTATAGTTAGCTTAGCACCAATCAAGAATCCCCGTGGAATTCCAAGAATTCTTTTTATATGTCTATTGCCTTAAGTCCACAACCAGTAGACGAAGATGTGACTTTAAGGAGATCCTCAAGAGTAAGGAGATCGACTATTCCACATGACTATGAGGTGTACTTGCAAGAGATTGACCATGAAGCTAATACCGATGGTGACCCAATCTCATTTTCACAAACCATGAGTGGAGAAATCCCACGTCTTGGTATGACACCATGAAGGATGAGATAGATTCCATGGCTAAAAATCAAGTCTGGGATCTCGTTGAAGTACCAGAAGGAGTCAAACTCGTTGGATGCAAATGAGTTTATAAGGTTAAAAGAGACTCATCTGGTAATATCGAACGGTATAAGGCAAAAATTGTGGCTAAGGGATTTTCTCAACGTAAAGGCGTGGATTACCATGAGACCTCTCTCCAGTTTCTAAGAAGGACTCATTAAGGGTAATCATGGCATTGGTGGCTCATTTTGATTTAGAGCTACACCAAATGGATGTGAAAATGGCCTTCCTCAATGGGGATCTTGACGAGGAAGTTTATATGGATCAGGCTGAAGGGTTCACATCGGATAAAGGAAAGCACCTGATATGCAAATTAAAGAAATCGATGTATGGGCTAAAACAGGCATCCCGCCAATGGTATATTAAATTTCACAACGTGATATCCTCGTTCGGATTCATAGAGAACGTCGTGGATCAATGTATATACCTTAAGGTCAGTGGGAGCAAATTTATATTTCTAGTCCTATACGTAGACGGCATTTTGCTAGCCATTAATGATCTAGGGTTACTACATGAGGTAAAGCAGTTTCTCACTAAGAATTTTGATATGAAGGATATGGGTGAAGCCTTTTATGTCATAGGTGTAGAGATTCACAGAGATAGGTCACAAGGACTTTTAGGACTATCTCAGAAGGCCTACATTAACAAAATTCTAGAGAGATTTCGGACGCAAAACTACTCGTCTAGTGTAGCCCCTATACTGAAGGGTAATAAGTTCCAAGAGGAACAATGTACGAGGAATGAATTAGAAAGAAATGAGATGAGGAAAATTCCATATGCATGTGTGTGGACCCCGATCCGAGAGAGGCGTGGGACGGGCCCCACGCTAAGTCTCTCTGGAATCATCCACGTGATTGGAGAGCTCTACCAAGGAACTCTCGAAAGAATGTGCCTCTCACAGCATGAGTGGCGATACAAGGGGAGATACCTCTCGATTCGGGGACTAGCCCAGATTCGAGGCGTACCTTAAACAAAGAAGAGTCGCCATCCAAGGAAGTAGGCCCTGGATCCCATACTATGCTCTGTTGCAACGGATAACCAGAGATATAAAAGAAGGTTCGTGCCTGGTTACGAATTTGGAAGGTCCGAAGAGCACCTCATCCGCCCAAGTGCAAACACCTGGTCTCTTATGCCATTTACTTATTGATTTTGAAGAGTTTTGGGCGAAAGTCATGTGAAATGGGAACACATATATCCGAGAAGACGTCTATCTAATCATGCATGTCTCGGAGGAATAATAAGCACACATAAAAGAAATGAAATAAGTGTCACCTGAGAATAGCTAGGTTATTAGTGTCATACCTAATTGATGTCTAAATTTTGGTGTGCAAACACATGCATGCTACAGCTAAAGGTATAGGATCTGTACATGAAAGTAAGAAAACACAGCAAAACACGCAACACAAATCAACTCTATGCATGACTGGACAAGACGAATTCTAAAACTCTAATGCAAGACTTGACTCGGACCAAGATGGCCGTCCATCCCAGCTGCTCTACGTATCCCGGCCTCGGAAAGAATCGGAGTCAACGTAGTTCGATGACCTATTCTAAACTACAATGCCTAACCATCTTGAACCGCTATCCTAGATTCGATCCACTAGACTCGATTGATTTTTAAAGCTTTTTTGTACGATTGCTTAAATTCAAGTGAATTATAATTTTTAGGACTCTCTATATGCCCTAACTAATGCAAGTTGGTTAGCCTTAAGCTAATGCAGGTGGGCCCTATACCCTATGTGCAACTAGGCTGTGCATCCTAAGGAAAACCATGGGCTGACTATATGTTTCCTAGTCTAGCCATCGGTTCGACTAAATGTCTAACCGATCAACTTGAGGCCTCCTAACTCTAGGGACACTCACACAACAGGACATACCATATCAATACAAATCAGGACAGACTCCTAACTCTAAAACACCCCAAACAGCTAAGACAGGCTCCTAACTCTAGGGGAAGATCTTTTTGAAAAGGTTTTGAAGAATTTTTGTATTTTTGCAAGATTTGAAATTATTTTTTTTAAAAAAGGTTTGGCTAGACTTGGGATGTGAATCCCAAGCTGCACTACGTACCTTGTTGAAAGGGATTAAGCCAACGTAGTTCAGAACAGAATTCCTAACTACTCTCCTAATGATTCAAGATTTTTGAGATTTTTGGTTTTTCAGGATTTTTTGAATTTTTGACATAAGAGGACAGAATCCTATCATCATAAGGGTAGGACAGACTCCTGAATATCCCGCAAAGGTTGGACAGTATCTTATGCTTTGCGGGGGAAAAGAACAGAATCACAGCTCTGCAAGGGTTGGACAGCATCCTATACCTTGCAAGGAACTTGATAAAATCATATGACTTGATAAGAGGTTGGACGGAAATCTAACCCCTATGATGATAGGACTGACTCCTGAAAGAATGACTCTCTGGCTAAGGATAGACTCTTACACTAAAAAATTGGTTCTGAAACTGGTAACTCTGAAAGGGAGGTGCTAATGAGACAAGGCATGTCTCTTAGAAGAAAATGAGACAAAGAAGGGTGCTAGTGAGACTAAGCAAGTCTCCTAAACACAGAGATGGCTCCATTGCCCTTGCAATGATAAGAAGGGTATGGTTTTTAACAGACCAAGTCGGTCTTTAACCTAAATGAGGTGTTCTATTTGAGACTTGGATAGTCTCCTATGTATAACTCGCTAATGAGACAAAGCTTGTTTTCAAAAGGTATGATTTTCTCTGTACGAGACATAGCCTGTCTCCCTAAACAAGGGCTCTAGAGATTTCTTTCATTGCCCGTGCAATGAAAAGGGGAACCTAAGGTCTTAAAGGATATACAACTAAAAAACTGGGCAAGTCTTTTAAATGAAAAAAAGGGAGTGCTACTTGGACTAAGTGAGTCCCCTAAGGATGGGCTTGGGCTAGCGCCTTCATCGCCCTTTCATAATGAGAAATGGCAAGGGTTCAAAGGGTGTCTAAAAAGCTAAGAAACTTCTATCTAAAGAAGGAGAAAGAAAACAGGGGTTACTACCATGACAAGGTATGTCATTCTAAATATGGGCTTGGGCTAGCACCTTCATCGCCCTTGCGATGATAGAATGAAATAACCAAAGAACTATGGTATGAGAAATGTCAAAACAAGAGAGATTGTAATCATTGATACCATTTGATATTGTATTCTTCCAGATAGACTTCTCACCATTAGAGAATATTTAATTATCCCAACATCATCACTAAGTGTTCTTTCAAATTAAACAACACATGCAAAGGATAAGCTGAGCAAATATACTTTAACTTTAGCATTAAAATATGTCATGTTTCAACCACAACATTATCTCGAATCATCAAAATTATCATGGCTTCTCTAAGTAACCACCAGAACCTCTATATCCAAATTTCCTATGCAGTTACATGATGGAGTGAATCTTTCAATCCTAATGCCATGCAAAAAGGGATATCACCTTCAAAGTCTATAAATAAAATGACTCAGGACGAAATTCAAAGTATAAAATAACCTTTGGCAAGCAGCAAAACAGTGTGCTCCATACTATTCTATTTTGTTTTACAAAGAGTTCTAAGTGACCTTGACGTATGTATATCGAAGTATTCATGATGTTAAAAATAAGTGTAGACAACACATGTACTACGCATATTAAACCAAATCTCAAAATCAGCTGAGTTCTATCTAGTATTAATACCCGGATGCCCATTTGTTCTACCAAATCTAGACTAAGACCATAACTCACATAGATTTCAACTCACACATCGTATGCACATTAATTGAAATCAAATCTATATGGGCTTCACCTTCATCCAACACCTATAACTCCAATGCCCTGTGCGCAAGTAACCATTTAATTCAAACCCATTACGTAGTGAATTGTGCACACGTAATCTCATCAGACCCAACCAAGGTGCTATGCATGAAACTCCCACTGGACTCCACTAATGTACTGTTTATAAGTGATTTCAACCATATTAATTCAATAAGCTTTATGTACAAAAACGTACGAATAACGGCATGCACGTGGATTACCATTGAAACAAAAGAAGATGAGGATGCTACAAATGAAGAACCTTCACATCTTAAAATTACATCAAGATAATCACATGGACTGCTGCAATCGCATAAAAGATGTAACAGGTTAAAACAACAATGACAAATTCATTCCATACTACTATTGCAACTAATTAATGTCAAGAGTTGAGGCATAAAATGGAGCGACACTATGAATACTCCTTGCATTATTTGCTTGGCTCCTATACAAAATAACTACCTCTCGAGCATTCAACCGAGCTACCAAATATGATAGGAAGTGCTGGAAAATTCGATACCATTATCTAAAATTAATAATATAAATGCATGAAAGTCCCCTGTCCAAGCGTATTCCAATCTCTAAGCAAAAATGAACTAATTCCACGTACTTATCAAAACTAAATAATGTTAATCAATGGGAAGCTAAAAAAAAAAAAAATCCTATGTAAACAACTAATGTCAGCATGGTGATTTTCAAATATGCTTTTACTTATCAAATCTTTTAATATCTAAAGACATCATATACTTTGAAGAAAAATAAGCTTAGCCGGGTAAATGCAACACCCTGAATTGTTTAAAATACATGAGCTGAACTTATATCTTTTACCTCCATATCCCAAGTACTTACACTAACCCTCCTTATATTTTGACATTAACAAGCTGTTGGGAATGATCCCCCTCTTTTTTTTTTATAAATTCTAAAAAAAAACAAATCCGATCCACATCTTTTGAATTTTATTTTGCAGTCAACAAGGAGGTAAAATCAAGGTTGAGGGAAAAACTTTGTGTCATTCTTGTCTAACAGATAAATATATCAAAATCCAAGGTGAGTGGAATTTTTAATCAAAAGATTAGACCCCTTCCAAACATAACTATCAAAATAGGAATTAGCGACCTGAGAGAATGAAGAAGACTCCATATGAGTTATCGCATCCTTACAATAAGATGAATATAAAATTGATATACAAGACCTTTATAATGAACCTGGCAAACAATATTCTGAACTTGAAACTTAATACTCGAACATTACATTGATGTCAAAAGCATAAAGCCTAATGCAATTTTACCGCAGAGGAGCTATATATCTCTAGCCATTATTTAAACCACTAAAGAACATGAATTATTTGATATAAGCTAAAATGACCTTATAAATGCCATGGATTGCTATAAAGATACGATCTGGACACAGCTTGGAGTCAAAATTTACAAATTAAGCTCTAGCTTTCATTCAATTGGCTGAATCCTAAATCCATGAATTACCTATGCAAGATCTTGTCAAAAATTTGTGAATCCTGAACTATACCAAATCAATTTATTATCAATACTCAATCAACTTATAACCGCATATAAAATCTCAACTGAAGTTAAAAACAAGGATCAAATGCAACTCTCAAAGACAAAATACTCGTAATATGTAAACACATCAAGAAACGAGTTTATTCGAAGTTACTTGTGTTAAATTTTCTTGAAGATGATGAAATTACCAACGAAAACTTGGAAACAGCACCTAGATCCTTCTCGCTTCTCACTCTTCTTTGTAAACCTTGGTGATTCTTTTAATTACTCTGATCCAAATGATTTTGACCTCTAAAATTCCAATCGGAGCCTCAATGCCCTAATAAAGTATCCTCATCTAAAATTTTACAGGATTTTGAACAGAATTACGACCGGAAAACAGCTATTTAACTCTTCTTTTCCACTCTCAGATCTTCGGCGATCAAACGGAGATGATGACAGGAAGAAGGAAATGAGAAGAAGTTAGGGTTTGAGAAGCTTTGATTTAGGTTTTTAGAGGTTGAGGATGAAGTTAGGTTTTGATCGAAGATGTCGTAGCACAAACAGCAGCTTAGAGAATCTAAGGAAGAAATAAACGGAGAATAGTGACCAGAGCTTGGCTTGATCTCAGGCAAGCTAGCCGGAGAAGATGATCAATGAAGTTAGGGTTTGAAATATGAGGAAAAACAAGAAAATAAGCAGATGAAGTGATTAGCAGAGAAAGAAACACTGTTTAGAAGAAATCTTTGACCAACCGAAGCTTGTTTGAAGCATGATCGGAGTCTTGCCGGAGAATAATCGAAGAAGTTTTGAAAGAGATCTATTTTCTCTCTCTACAAAATCGCAGAGTTTCTCTCGCTCTCTCTCTCTCTAAAAAGGAAAATGAAAACCCTCTTTCTTTTTTTTTCTTTTTTTTAAATGAGCTTTGATTTTCGTATTTATAGAATATTTTGGGAATTGATAATGGCACTCCAAATTTGATGGGCGCGCGGTTGCGCCAAAAGTTGATGGGCGTACCACGGATTCGTGTCTTATCTGGCCTAGGATCGGCCATCTCCAGGATAATTCGCCCCCCTTTTTTTATTACAATGCGGTCCTCTCTCGGCTCGTTTGCTAGGCAAACGCGCTCGGATTTCGACGAAATTTTGCAGGGACCTTGGTAGGATCCTACCCTAGCTTAGGGTGAATTTTGGGATCCTAACTCGTTGATTTGGTTGGGTTTTTGTTCAAACACGGGAGGCTCAGGGTACGGTCAAAATGGGGTGTCTACAATGTGCAGTCGACAGTTTGATGTATGTGCATGTCTGCACTAGACCAGACATCAGATTTGCAGTTTGGATGTTAGGCAGATATCAGAGTAATCCAGGGATGGAGCACTGGAAGGCAGCAAAGAAGGTTCTACGATACCTTCAAGGGATGAAGAATTACATGCTTACTTATAGGTGGTTTGATCATTTGGAGGTGATTGGATATTTGGATTCAGAGTTTGCCGGGTGCCTCGATACTAGGAAGTCCACTTCAGGATATGTCTTCCTACTTGCGGGTGGTGCCATTTCATGGAGGAGGGCGAAGCAAAGTCTGACCGCATCCTCCACTATGGAGGCAGAGTTCATGGCGTGCTATGAGGCCACATCACAGGCATTATGGTTGCGAAAATTTATCAAAAGGCTTAGGGTTGTTGACTCCATTACTAGGCCGTTGGTGGTTTACTGTAATAATTTCGCATCAGTTTTCTTCTTAAAGAACAATAAGAGTAGCAGTGGTAACAAGCACATTGGCATTAAGTATCTTACTGTTTGGGAGAGGATTAAGAATCATCTAATGGTGATAGAGTACATTCGTACTGATATGATGATTACAGATCCCATGACTAAGGGGCTTCCTCCCAGATTGTATGATTGTTATTGTAGACACCCCATTTTGACTGAACCCTAATAAGCTTATTTTGACTAAAAACCCTAGTAAACTAGTGTTCTAGAGTCCCAAATTAAACCCTAGAGTAGTTTATGATCCCATTTAGGTCCCTTAAAAATTTCGTCGAAATCTGTCAAGAAATGGCAAATAAGACTAGTGTAGTTTATAGCATTGTGTGGTATAGTATAGCAGAAGGGGGTGTATTATCCCGGCCAGGGGTTGCCTGGGAGAAATAAAACGTGTGTAATTTATAGGAAGGGGTGTCCCTGGGCAATGGAAAGGGCCGAAATTCATTTGCTTAATTTTTTATTAAACTTTTTTCAAATGGTCACCCTTTTGCAACTAAAACCAAAGTAAAATTTTTGAAAAGGAGTTGTCCTATAAACTAATGGGGGGACAAAAATTAAGAAAAAACTCTATAAATAGAGCCTTTGGGCTCTCCTTTGAGAAAATTAAGGCTCTTAATTTAATTTTATAGAGAGGGAGAGAGAGAGAGCTTTCTAAAGAGAGAAAGAGAGAATTCCAGAGAGAGAAAGGAGATCTAGAGAGAGAATTCTAGAGAAAGAAGGAGATCTAGAGAGAGAAAGAAGATGGAGAAGAAGATTTCAATGAGAGATCTAAGAGAAGAGCACAAGGTTAGTAGATTTTGAGTTTTCTTTGAAAATCTAACCTAAAATGGAAAATCTAAATGGAAAATGCTTTAAAATGGTTAGAACCTATGACTAAATTCTACCAAAATATGTTTAAAAACATGTCTCATATATAGATCTAAAGCAAATCACCTTAGATTTTGAGTTCTAGTTGAATTTTGATGTGAAAATGGCAAAATAAAGTGTTATCCAGGTTCATTTTTACCATTTTCATCAATTTTTAGTTAGAATTCGTGAAAATTTCTTATAAAAAAGTTTAGAGCTCGTTGAGATCTTCGATTTGGCATATAATGGCCCAAAATTGGCAAAGAAACGAAGAAGTTATGCCAATTTTAAGATTTCAGCTGAAAATTAGGGTTAAAATGATGAATTCTTGGATGATTTTTGTGAAAATCTTTAGATCTGATGTGTTAGGCTTTGGAATTCAAAAATTTATGTGTTAATATGTGTGTGATTGTAGACACCCCATTTTGACTGAACCCCTAAATAACCTGGTATGAATAAATTCCCTCAATTTAGCGAATTAGTGTTCCAAATTGTGCTTTAGGGTAGTTTAAGGTCCCAAGTAGGTCCCTCCAAAATTTCGTTGAAATCCCTCGCGGTTTGCTTAGCGAACGAGCATAGTATAACATAGTGTAGGAATAAAGGGAGTGTATTATCCAGACTAAGGAGTGGCCTGGGGGGAATGAGACATGGGTAATTGGTTGCAGAGGGTTGTCTCTGGACAGCTCAAGAGGCACGAATTTATCCTTTATATTTCACTAAACATTTTCTTCTGGACCCCCATTATGAAGCAAAGACAAGTTTAATTTGTACATAAGGGGTTGTCCAATGAGATTGAGGGGGATAAATGTTTTTATGAAAAATCTATAAATAGAGGCTTGGGCCTCTATTTTCATTTCTAATCAGATTTTTTAAGAAACCCTAGCAGAGGGGGAAAATCCGAGAGAGAAAAAAAGGATCCTCTTCTCCGGCCAAATCTCGGCCGGATTCCAACCAAGTTTTTGCCGCCAAGAAGTTCAGAATCTCAGATCTTTGAGATTTAAAGAGAATATGAGAGATCAGAGAGAGAGAGAGAGAGAGAGAGAGAGAGAGAGAGAGAATTAGAGAGTTCTAGAGAGAGTTGAAACCCTAAATTTTCTACTTTTATCTCCATCTTATCCGATCAATCCTAGCTCCGGAGAGATTATTCCCACCGGCAAATCTGAGCTCCGGCCGGCAAAAATTGCCATTACTTCCTTTGTAAAGCTCCATCAGGCATTTATACAGCCATCCTTTTCCTCTTTATCCTTTATAAATCTTTTTCTTTTCCACCTTGAAACCCTAACTTTTTCCCAATGAGATCATCTTCTCAGGCAGTTCTTTGCCGGAATTTCGTTTTCCGATCAGCTTTTGTAGCTGATTTTTCTAATTTTGTTATATTTCTTTTTTGATCAAAGCCACCACTTTCTCTTTGTTTCCTCACTTAAAACCCTAAAAACCCTAACCTGAAACCCTTCCTTGAAGATTCATGCAAAATCCTTTCTAAAATCTCAGATCTTTCCATTCAAATCAGGTTGTGATTTCTTCTCCATAGTTAATTTCAGCAAGATTTACTAGTTTTTAAGCAGGACCTAATCATTTTCTCTGAGGAGTTCCATCAAAAAATTTCTTTGCAATGAGAATATATTCATTGTTTTTCTCTGGATAGAGAGCTTAGATTTTAGGCTCATTTCTTGTGGAATCGAAGAATTATCGAAGAAGTTGTGGCTGAAATTTTCATTTCTGGTGTTCCGACATGCCATTGTTTGTTCGAGGCCCCTGATTTTGTAGAAGGGTGAATCTTGATAGCTAGCGATTAGTTTCAGGTAAGTAACACATTCCTGGTGATAATTTTATCTTTAATGCACTATCACAACAGTTGGATTTTCTTGAAGGGTGTTTTATGAGATGGTTCTTTGGACAGTCAGTGAAAATGCATTTGAATACTTTTTTTATGGATTAGAATGCTACTTGAATATGGTAAATTTGTGGTCAAATAATGTCTTCAAACAAGTTTTCAAGGTTTATATATTAGATTCTGTTTAAACTGGAGCACATGCTTTTGATAATTGTATGAAAAAGAGGCATGTTCTGTTCATTTTGTGCATCCCATTTAAGAAGACACTATTTGCTTGCTTGGTAGCTATGTTTGTATAACTAGAAAATAAATGGTCTTCAAAGCTGCATAGTAACATATGTTAAAGTCGACTTGAGGGGTGATTGACTAAAAAAAGTCAATGCTAATGCTTTTAAGAGTCTATATGGTATTCAAGTTTAATTGCCTCATCTCTTTTAGTTTGTAGTCATGCGCATGCTTATATTAGTGCTATCTTTTCTGGTAAGTCGGTGGTGCAAGAATAATTACTTAACTTAGGTGATTATTGTTCTTGTAAATGAAATTGGACAACTCGAACTGAATATTGTTTATTTATGTTCATTTTCTTATCTGCTGAAGAGAACAAAAGTGGTTTTGTCAAGCATGAGCTTTGCCTTTACCTTGTTGTATGTTGGAAGTGATGTTGTTTTTCTTTTTGGTACATTGTTGGTTATTTCAAATATATAATGCTATGTAGTCAAGGTAATACATAATGGAATGGATAGCTTCATTACTAGATTCTTGAGTTGTCTAGAGTTCATTTTCTTCATCTGTCCTAGTGCCTTTTCATAATTGCTCAAGGAGCTGCCTGTATCAAAATTCAAGGTAAAGGAGCTGTAAGTTATCATCTGAAATTCTCTCTCGTAGTTTGGTCACATTATAAGTACTTCTAGTATCCAGGAGTTTTGGTCTTGGCAAAATTATTCTCACCTTGAAAATAAGAGTGTGGCCATGGGAATGGTCTGATATTGATGAACTGTAATTCTTTTACTTCGGTTTTGATATTTGTTCATATACACAATATATTGATAATAGAACTTATCATTGAATTCAACACCTATGTTTCAGCTACAGGGTGTAAGGAAATTTTGTCTTGCCTTGATATCAACGAAATGTTATCTATTCATTTACTTGTTGGTCATATGTTGCATGCATTAACAGTTCAGTTGTGTCCTCATTGTGATGCGTATATGTTCTATTACAGATCAGTAGTGTCAATATCCCTCATGTGTATGCTTAAAATTCAGTTCAGATGTGTATTTATCATCTTGTGTATGTTGTATTTCAGTCTAACTGTGTATACATCACCCTGTGTATGCTCAGCTCTGTCTCTGTGTTTATGTATGTGCAGTTTGGTTTCCATGTTCGTATGTGTAACCAGCCCATTCACTTGTAATTCAACCATGTTTTCCATGCTATAAACCAGCCCATTCACTTGTAATTTAGCTCATGATTCAGCCCCTGCTTAGCCACAATTAAACCCATGATTCAGCCCCTGTGTAGACACAATTAAACCCATCATTCAGCCCCTGTTTTACACAACTTCAGTCCACGATTCAATCCCTATTTTGTATGATATAGGGTCAACTTTGCCTTCGTCAACAAATGGGTTGGGTTTACCCCTTTCTTGATTGGGTTATCAAATAAGGTGAATCCATTGGGGTTTGGTCATTTAATGATGGGTGCTTGCACTGTTGGGATATTAGGTACATGTGTGTCTACTGTGTTCTGATCACTCAACAATATGAGTCCACCATGTGTTGATCAGTGAATAATATGACTCACAATTCTTGAAATGAGAGATGCATTTTCCAATTCTCATGATTATTTGTATTGGCAGTCTTGGGTTCATGTTTTCATTTGTTACTCCTTTCTTTGGTTCCTGATACTTTCAAACTGAATTCTCATTTTTCTGGTTTAGTCCCACTCTTTTTCGTATAGGAAGTATTTTGGCAGAGGGTTTGTTCCCATTCACATTGATATATTCTTAGCCACATCAGCCTGAAATAATGTTCTAATTATTGGATTTGCTTAGCTTATGCTATGGAGGCTTATATTTGGGTATAAATTCAGGTTGGGTTATGCATGAATCAGTAACTGTGTGTATGTTTTCTCTTGGGCTTGCATTTGAGAATAGGTGACCTATAGACATAGTTTAATAGGGTTAGCTGTTATACATGTATTCCCCTATGTTTAATATGATTTGCTTAGTCCTAATAGCATCCCTTATTTTTTCTTTCCCTTATGAGACTTGCTTAGCCTCTTAGATATTGCTATTAGACATTAGTAGCCCTATCATTGTAAAGGCGATGAAGGCATTAACCCAGGCCCATCTTTAGGGGACTTGCTCGGTCCTAGTAGCGCTCACCTCTTTAGTTAGTAGACTAACCTAGTCTTTTAGATACCCTTAGATGTTAAATCCCCTCTATCATTGCAAGGGCAATGGAAGAGTCATCTAAAGCCCTCATTTAAGAGACCATTGTGGTCTCATTAGTGAGTTACACTAGGAGACATGCTTTGTCTCATTAAGGTGATCCTCCTTCGGAGACAAGCCTTGTTGTTTAGAGCCCATCCCTTAGGGAGATTGCCTTATCTTGGTATAGAGTTAGCCCATAAGAGGCATACCTTGCCTCATTTATAGAATCCTTTCTAAGTTGTGCCCCAACTTGTACCCCTACTAGTTGGAGACCAACTTGGTCTGTTAGTTGCCCTATTCCCTACTTATTCATTGCAAGGGCAATGATAAGGATACTTGGAGCCCACCTTTGTGTTCAGGAGACTTTCTTAGTTTCATTAGCACCCCCCATCTTTGGTAGCATTACTAGAGTCTTTCACTTATTTGCACCCCTTTTTAGTGTTGTTTTGTTTAGGAGTCTATCTCATAGACTATTAGTTTGTCCTATAGCTCAGGAGTTGGTCCTTTATATTCGTTGTCATTCTTCTTTGTTTGAGACTCACGTAGTCTTATTGAAGCATTGCTTGCTAGGGATCTTAGATCATTTTTTACTATTCTTGGGACACTAGTTTACTTGTTGTGGATCGTCTCTTTGAGGCAATAGTTGCTTGTTCGGGGTTTTTCCTTTAGATTTAGGGCTTTGCCCTAGTTTGTGGTTGTGCTTGCATGTTCCCTTTAATAGTGAAGACATTTTAAGATCTAAAAATATTTTAATCATTTTAAGGTCCAAAAACATTGAAGATTTTTAAAATTCAAAAACTTTGGAAAACTTTAAACTCCAAAAACATTAGAAACATTTGAAATTTTTTAAAAAAATATCTGAAGTGTTGAGTTTTAGGAGCGTATTAGAAAAGTCTGTTCCGAACTACGTTGGCTTAATCCTCTTCCATGAGGTACGTAGTGCAGCTTGGGATTCATATCCCAAGTCCAGCCAAACTTTATAAATAAATCATTTGAATTCTTTATAAAAGCACAAAAATATTTCAAAGTTTTCTCGATAAACATTGTTTTAAAAAAGATCTTCCTTTAGAGTTAGGAGTTTGTCCTAGATAGAGTGTTTTAGTTGCTGCGTGTTTGTTTTGTGTTTGTGATAGAGTTAGTAGTTTGTTACGCCTCCGTCCGGTTAGTTAACGATCCACATCGCTGATTGATGATTAGAATAGGATGCGTTAGTTTGACCATTATTTTCCTTAGGACATACAGCCTAGTTATACATAGGATATAGGAACCACCTGCATTAGCTTAGGGTTAATTTGCATTTAGTAAGGGCATATAGAGTGTCTTAAAATCCACAATCCACTGGAATATAAAGAAGCGTGCAAGAAGCTTTAATAACTAGTCCGGTCTTTTAGGTCGAGTCTATGATAGATGTCTGGATGTCTTAGGCATCATAGTTTAAAATATGTGCGAAGAACTACGTGACTCTGATTCTCGTGGAGGCGGGGATACGTAGGCGGCTTTGATGAATATCAGACCATCCAAGAGTCGAGGACATCGTTTAGAGTCTTAGGGTTTGTCATTAGTGTTTTTTTAAGAGTTTATGTTTGTGGTTATCATTTTTCTTATGTGTTTTCTTTCAGATTGAGATTATTTTCTTATTTGATCACTCACATGCTTAGCTGTAGCATTCTCTTGCTTACGATATTTTGTTTACTTGTTCTTTCACATGCTTAGCTGTAGTGTACATATTACTATTGTTTTGATTACATGCTTAGCTGTAGCTCTTTAATGCTTACCAGTCTATTACTTCTTGATTATATTGCTTAGCTATAGTTCTTTACTGCTTTCATGATTATCTGATTATCATATCTGTTATTTCCTGTATAGACCTTATACCTTTAGCTGTAGCATATATGTGTTTGTCCACCAGAACCTAGACATCCATTAGGCATGTCACTCTTATAACTTAGCTATGCTTAGGTGCCACTTCTTCCATTTATTTTGTGTATGCTTATTATTTTATTCCCGGGTCATGCATGTTTAGGTAGACGTCCACTCAGGGATATTTGTTCCCATTTTACATTATTTTCACCCAAAACTCTTCATAGTTAATAATAAATGGCATAAGAGACCAAGTGCTTGCACTCGGATGAATTGGGGGTATTCTTCAGACCTTCTCCATTCATAATCAGGCACGGACCCATATATATTTCTGGTTATCCATTGCACAGAGGATTTATTTTTTGGGTTCCATGGCCTATCCATGGATGGCGACTCTGAGTTATTTTAGGTACGTCTTGGTTTCGAGCCTTGGCTCCGGATCAAGATGTATCTCTTTTATATCGCAACTCGTGCTATGCTATGAGGGTGACACCATTTCGAGAGTTCCTTGGTAGAGCTCTCTTTCATGTGGAGATCTAGAGGATGTAGGGACTCGTTTCCTCATCATCCTCAGATCGGGGTCCAGAGTTATGTGAATATCTTGTGAAATCCATGATAGATCTAGGATTTTAATGTGAAATGCTCTCGTAAGATGTTGAAAAACTTTAAAAATATATGTTGTCCAGATTTGGTTTTTGAGTTTTTAACTAAAATTCGGTTAGAACTGAGTGTTGTACTCACATAAGTGTTGTAGAGCTTGTCGAGATCTTCGATTTGGTGTATAGTGGCCCAAACTTGGCCAATAAACGAAGAAGTTATGCAAATTTTAAGATTTCAGCTTAAAATTCGGCCCAAAATGGTGAATATATGTGTGTTTTTATAAGAATTCCTTAAAGATCTTCACAACTGAAACTAACATGGTTAGATCTAAGCCTAATCAACATGTATTATCATCTATTTGTGTCAAATTCCCATAGATCTTGTGTTTGAATGAAGTTTTGATGTGAAATGTCATGAAATTTTGTTAAATTACATATTGTCCATATTTTATTTTTAATTTTTTAGTAAGATTCAGTTAGATCTAGCAAAAGTGATACACATAAAAGTTGTAGATCTTTCTGAGATCCTTGATTTGGCATCTTACCGGCCTCGTAACGATGAAAAATAAAAAAGTTATGCTACTTTTAAGATGTCAGCCAAAAACACTACATTTCCATATTTGAATTTGCCCGGAGATGGTCGTTTTCTGTCCACTTCCGGCAAGATCCAGCCAAAATTGTCAACAAAGAAACGTTTATTTGATCAATTTTCTAAAACTGTGTAGTTGAACACTTTTCTTGAAAATGTATTTTTAATCCTCTGTTGTATAAAACCAAATCAGAACTTTTGAAAAATAAAACTTCATAAATGAAATCTAAAAGAAGCCCAAAGATGACCATTTTCCGGCTACTTCCGATGAGAACCGGCCCAAGTGTATAACTAATCAAATGTTCCCTGATGTGTTGCCTACAATCTTTATGTGTATCACTTTTGCTAGTGTTACCATTTGGATAGTGTAATATTAAATACAAATTTTCAGCTTCCTTGTAGAATGTAAATGCGTGCTTTTGGTGCTTGTTGCATGCTTAGCCTAGTGGGCGATGAAGGCGTTAGTCCAAGCCCATCCTTAGGGGACTTGTTTAGTCCGAGTAGCTCTCCCCTCTTTCATTTAGAAGATTTGTTAAGTCTTTTAGACGTATTTAAACCATAGAATCCTTCCTTCATCGCAAATGACGATGAAGGCGTTAGCCCAAGCCCATTCTTTGAGAGGGACTTACCTAGCTATTGTAGTACTCTTTTCCTTCTCTTTCTTTATATAGAGAGTTTCTAGTCTTTTAGATATCCTTCTTAGTCATTTGTCTTTCCTTGCCTATCATCGCTAAGGCTATGAAGGCGTTAGCCTAAGCCCATCCTTCGAGGGGACTTACTTAGTCTCAGTAGTTTTTCCTTCATTTTTCTTTTTTCTATGGAGACTTTCCTAGTCTTTTAGGTAGTCTCAAGTCATTAGTAGCCCCTTCATCATTGCAAGGGCGATGAAGGCATTAGCTCAAGCCCATCTTTAGGGGACTTGTTCAGTCCGAGTAATGCTCCCCTCTTTATTTAGTAGACTAACACAGTCTTTTAGATATATTTTAGAAGGTAGAACCCTTCTCATTGCAAGGGCAATGAAAGAGTCATCTAGAGCCCCTAGTAGGAGACACTCCCAGTCTCATTGAGGCGATTTTTCTGTGGAGACAAGCCTCATTTAGAACTTACTCTTTGGGAGTTTACATTAGATGCTTTAGAGAGTTTACTCATAGGAGGCATGCCTTGCCTCATTTATTGAATCCTTTCTAAGCTGTGCCCCAACTTGCCCCCTACTAGTTGGAGGCCAACTTGGTCTGTTAGTTTCCTTAGCTCTACTTATTCATTGCACGGGCAATGATAAGGATACTTGGAGGCCACCTTTGTGTCTAGGAGACTTGCCCAGTCTCACTAACACCTTTGTTCACTCCCTCTTCACAGAGAGTCTTTGACTTATTTGTACCCCTTTAGAGTGTGAATCATGCTTTGATTTATTTGTACCCCCTTTAGACTGTGACTCATGCTTTGACTTATTTGCCCACTTCTTTATAGAGTTTTTAGTCATACTTGGACTTATACTCTCTTTTAGTGTTGATTGTTTAGAAGTCTATTTCATAGACTATTAGTTGGTCTTCTAGTTAGGAGTTGGTCTTTTGGGTGTTATTGTCTCCTCTTTATTAGAGACTAGCTCGGTCTCGTTAGAGTTTATCTACTTAGGATCTTAGATCAGTTTCACTTTTCTTGGGATATTAGTTTACTCGTTTTGAGGTTATTTCACTTTTAGTGAGTTTGTTTGTTTGGGATTTCCCCTTTGCCCTCGGGTGTTACTTTATGTGTTCCCTTAGGTCTTTGACCAAAACAGTGAAAACATCTTAAAATTTTAAAAAAATTAGAAATTTAAAATTCAAAAAACATTTAAAAACATCAAAAACACTTGAAAATCTTTAAAAGAACCAAAAGTACTGAAAATCATTTCAAAATTCAAAAATATGAAAACTTTTAAAAAAGTTAAAAGATTTTAGGAGCGTAGTAGGAGAATTTGTTCCGAACTACGTTGGCCTGATCATCTTTCACGAGGTACGTAGGCAGCTTGGAATTTTTATCTCAAGTCCAGCCAAACTTTGTAAATAAATCATTTAAACTCTTTAAAAAAAACATAAAAATCTTCCAAAATATTATTTTTTTGAAAAGATCTTCCTCTAGAGTTAGGACTTTATCCTAGATAGAGAGTTCTAGAGTTAGGACTTTGTCTTTGATATGTTGTGTGTTTGGTTTGTGTTTGTTTTAGAGTTAGGAGTTTGTCATAGCTAGGAACGCCTCCGTCCGGTCAGTTGGCGATCCACATCGCCGACTGATGACTAGAATACGATGCGTTAGATAGTCAATTATTTTCCTTACGACATACAACCTAGTTACACATAGGATATAGGAACCACTTGCATTAGCTTAGGGCTAAAACTTGGATTTAGTTAAGGCATATAGGGTGTCCTAAAATCCACAATTCACTTGAATTTAAATAAGCGTTAAAGAAGCTTTAAATAACTAGTCTGGTCTTTTAGGTCGAGTCAAGGATAGAGGTCTAGATGTCTTAGGCATCATAGTTTAGAATATGCGCGAAGAACTACGTTGCTTTGATTCTTGTGGAGGCGGGGATACGTAGGCGGCTTTGGACGAATACCAGACCATCCAAAGAATCAGACGAAATCGTTTAGAGTCTTAGTGTTCATTGTGTTGTGTCGTGTGTGGTATCGAGTCATGTTGTATGTTTTTGTTGTGTTTTTCTTACTTTTCTGTATAGACCTTATACCTTTAGCTGTAGCATGCATGTGTTTGCCCACCACAACTTAGACACCCTTTAGGCATGACACTCATAACTTAGCTATGCTTAGGTGACACTTCTTTTATTTATTTTGTATGTGCTTATTATCCCCGGGTCATGCATGTTTAGGTAGAAGTTTTTCCCGGGATATTTGTTCCCATTTCACCTGATTTTTGCCCAAAACTCTTCAAAGGTAATAAATAAATGACATAAGAGACCAAGTGCTCGCACTCGGACAGATTGAGATGCTCTTCGGACCTTCCTCATCCGTAATCAGGCACGGACCCATATATGTTTCTGGTTATAAATAGTACAGAGGATTTGTTTTTGGATTCCATGGCCTATCCATGGATGGCGACTCTGAGTTATTTTAGGTACGTCTTGGTTTCGAGCCCTGGCTCCGGATCAAGAGGTATCTCTTTCATTTATCGTCACTCGTGCTGTGCTATGAGGGTGGCACCTGTTTTGAGAGTTCTTTGGTAGAGCTCTCTTTCATGTGGATGATCCAAAGGACCGACGGGGGACTCGTTCTCTCGCCGCCTCCTCAGGATCGGGGTCCATAGTCATGTGTTGCGCATGGGTCTAGTTAGATCATTTAGTGCTTTATTGTGATACAGTGACACCATTATTTTTTATCTGAGTTGCAACGATGGTTTGATGATTCTTGCTATTGTTATTTTTATCTTTCAACTACAGTGTATACATAAAGTTTCCATGAAAGATAAACTTTGTCCATGAGGACAAAATAAAGTTGGACCAGAATGGGCATTGGTTAGCCTATTCATAAATGAATATACTAAATAAAGTGTTCAATAAAGCGAATCGGTAGCATTGTGATACATGGAAGGGAATGCTCACTTAGGGTAATACAGCCATGATTCATGCACTTGAGATTCTTTATATGAACTAAGGTAAACTCTTTGGATGAAGCAACATTATTGACTTCTTTATTGGGAGGGAAGGGCTTCTTGAAGTCTCCTTTTGCTTGAACAGTCCTGGCAAGAATTCCCTCGTTCATAGCATCTTCAATCTGGGTCCCAGCATTGATGAAGAGATCAAAAGTAGGGCAATACTGCATGTCATGTGTTGAAGCATTGAGGGGAGGAGGTTATTTAGCATGATTTTGCACTGTTCCTTCTCGGTAGGGCGGTCCATCATTAAGGCTGGCAACTTTCTCCACCTTTTCACAAAAGTGATAAATGTTTCCTTAGGCTCCTGCTTAGTTGCTTCCAGATCCCGGATAGTCACCTCAGACCCATCATCGTATGAAAAGTGCTTAATGAACTGCTCGGTGATCTCATGCCAGGTCTTAACCTTCATCTTATCTAAACGCAGATACCATTTACGTGCAACATCTGTTAGCGAGATAGGAAAGAGATGGGCCATCTGCTTTGAATTCAAACCTTGGGACTTTGATCGTATGATGAACATTTGCACATGAGCAGTAGGAGAACCAGTACCATTGTACTTGTCAAAATCTGGAATTTGGAAATTCGGTGGTAGACAGACATGAGGGAACAATGTAAGATCATCTGGGTTGAAAGTGCTTGATTCTCGACTCTTGATCCCGGCTCTTGATCCCTTTGACTTCTTGAAGTAGCAACTCAAATTTCTCAGCAAGGGACTTGTCTTCTGGGGTAGGGACTTGAGTGCGATTTTTCTCACCATATTGTTCTTGATCTTCGATGGTCAGAGGAGATAGATTGGGTTGAGGGTGGACCTCAGATGTGGTTGTTATAGACTTTCCTTTTGTTGTGGGAGTACCAAATTTATCCTTTCATTGGTCTTTCATGATCTTATTCTCTTCAAGAAGTAAGCTCATCTGACGGGTGAGTTCGATCAGCAATTCCTCAACACGAGGAGGCTGAAGGTTTTCAGTAGGTTCATACATTGAGACGAGAGTGAGAGAAAATGGGGGTGAAATTCTCACGAGACGAGCGGAAACTCGGGTCCAAGTTACTTTTGGATGATCAATGGTGAATATAAGAACTCCTGACAAAGAAAACATTGGAAGTTTAGACACAATAGTATTCCTCACTAAAAACATGCATCGGCTAGAATGACTAATTTTACACACACATTTGAGGCTGATAAATTTTTCATTGAAAAAAGATGGTCTTATTTATTTGAACATTGAAAGAATGTGACCAACAGATTGGTGAGACATGATCCTCAAAGGGGATGCCCCTTGAAGGGAATGGCATTTTAGGGGTTTTAAGGATGCACTCGAAGAAGATGCCCCTAGTTTAAGGGGAGATGAAATCTTGAGCCAGAGTTATGAGATGAGTCCTTGAAATGGAACCCTGGTCTAAAGGATATCAACCCACGATCAATGAATCGATGATCAATGAGAGATGGGATTTTCTAGATCTAAGAGCAATGAGATTATTATCCCAACCTCAAAGGCATTTTCTTTTTGAGCTTTACTTGGAGGGCGCAATTCCTAACCCTTAATCTAGCAGAACCAAGTGGTTTGATTCGTGACTTTGTTCGTGTTCCCAAGACCGATCGTAGCCATTGGAAGATGGACTATAGCCTAATCTCGACACAGAGGGGTAGGATATCCTAATTTAGGCTCACACACGTGATGTACGCATGTTCGTGCTATATGCATGTGGGGTAAACTAGGGGTAAGGCCAAGAGTTCCCTTAGCGCGAATCCGTGTTCGATATACTCTACCGGTGTCCAGAGTAGCAGTACATGAACCAACAGATCCATTTACGCACCATAAAGGTACTAGGCTAAGGGTGGAATGCTTCTCTAACACAAAGGCACCGGGTCATGACCTCCCAGTCAACCATGCTAGATAACACTCCGGGTTCCTAAATAGGACGTGTGTGAATGTGATATGTAAGGGTGTAGATGCAAGTGATGTAAGTGTGTGCAATTTGGGAATTCGCATCTAATGCCCTCAAGTCCTTTAAATTTTTTTTTTGAAGGTTCGGGAGATGGCTTATTGTTCTCACTTTTTGCTTTCATTCAAGTAAGCACACAACATCTTTTGGTTCATTTTTCTTATTTTTTGAATCTTTTTGTTTTTTTTCTTCACATTTATCCCCTTTAATTATGACTTAGATAACTAAAGCTTTTAAAAGTTAAAAAGTTAGGTAATCAATCCCCAGCAGAGTCGCCAGTCTGTAGATCCCGTCCCGGAGGGTGTGGCCCACGAGAGTGTATTTTTATGATGATGATAGCGCCTTTGTCAATTGGATTTGAATACGGTTGCTTTTTCCATAAATTTAGGATAAAGGTCCTAACTTACCAAAAGAAGCAATTGACCAGAGTCGCCACCTAGATTAGGGATCTAGGACCCATGATTAACTCTGTTAATTTGGTCTACGTTTTGAGTTCTGGGTAAGTTACCTGGTTACGAGGTCGGAAAGTGTATCGCACGAAGTGTACAGCACCGACCTTGCCTAACTTTTAAAAGCTTTAATTATTTAGGTTTAACAAAGGGGGTGAATGTGAATTTATTAACCAAAATGCATTCTAATTTTTTTAGCCGTTCACAATTTAGACTCATGCGGGCCAGGAGTGCATCCTACATGCAACTACATGCCTATGTGCCTATATGATTGTTTTGAGATTGATGAGATTTGACTTGAGTCGAATTTGATTAATTGATTTGAGGTGGAGTGACCTACGCTATATGAACCTAGATCTAATGCAATGACCCTAAGTTGCATTTTTAGTATTTTTGTGAAGTTTGGGCTCTAAAAGTTCTTTTGTGAAACCTAAAGTGAAATATCTAAGTACCTAAGGTATTTATGTTCTTGGAATTTAAGATTTTGGAGTAGTGATTTTCAAATGATGTGAGTTCTTAGGTTCTTTTAGATTTTCGATTTCTTTTAGCGTTTCAACAGCACAAATAACTAAGCATACAAACAGTTATTCTAACAGAAACAAATAACCTAGCATGCGAATTCTAAGCATAACAAGCAAGCAACATATTATTTCTAGCATAGGATGAGAACAATTATCAAACAAAGAAATCTAAACATGCAAATACTCATGCGACTAGAATATAAAAAGAAACATCTAGCATGCAAAAAGGTTTAGGGAAAAGGAAAGGGTGAAAAGGGGAATGAAAAATATGAGGAAGGGTGTAGGGGAACGAGAAGGATGGAGAATGGTGCGACTGAACTTGGGAGTGCCAAGTTGCCTACGTACCCCATGGTGGGGATCAAGCCACACGTAGTTCCATTGACGGATTTGGATTTGAATTTGAAACTTGGGTTTTGGATCAAAAACTTCGATTGAGATCATGGAATTGGGGATTTGGATTTTTGAGTCAAGAATAGGCTTTAAGGAATTGGATTTAGGAATCTAAAGATGGATTCATGAGATTCGACCAACCTAATGCAACGTGATTAAGGATAAGGGTGCGACTTAGTTAGGGATTGGGTCTTGGGGTGAGATTCGGTTCGGGTTGGGGATAGGTGCATGACTCGGGTGAGTCATGGGGTGTGAGTTGGTTTTTGGTTAGAAGAAGGGTGAGTGCAACTCGGTTTGGGTTGGAAGTGAACTTAGTCATCTTTGTTATGGACTATCTTAGGTATTGGTGCATGCTAGCGTTAGGCACGGACGCATTTGAGATAGGCAAAATCTAAGGCATTGGTGTGCACTGAGTGCAAACCAGCGTGGGCATTAGTGTGCACCATCCTTGGCACTGGTGCGCATTGAGTGCACACCAGGAGAGGCACTGGTGGGCACCACTCTGGGCACTGGTGCGCACTAGTTGCGCACCGGATATGCACTGGTGGGCACCACTCTGGGTACTGCTGCGCACTGGGATAGGCACTGGTGGGCACCACCCTGGGTGCTGATAGGCACTTGTAGGTACTTTTTAGGCATGGGTTGGAGCACGAATTAGGCACTAATCTAGGCTCGGTTGGGCCCTTGCTAGGCACTAGTGTAGGATAAGGTTGGCGTGAGTTGGGCACTAATCTAGGCAAAGGCCGGGCAGGGTAAGTTAACTCGAATGTTGGAGGTGGGTCTGTGGGGTTGGGGTGACTCGGTTGGGCTGCAAGAGTGTAACATAATCTCGGTGTAGAGGGGTCACTCAGTTGGGGTAAAGTATGAAGCTTCAAGTGGGAATGTGACTCGGGTTGGGTTAAAGAAGAGGTAACTCAGTTATGAAGGGTTGATTGGGCGGGTCAACTTGGTTGAAGGGCTGCAACTTGATTGGACAGAGGGTTGAGTCACTTAAGTGTGACTCGATTGGGTTTAAGGGTTGGGTTTTTGATTGAAATGGGTTTTGGTTCTGTTGGATAAAAAAATAATTGGAGATGGGATCGGGTATGTGCTGTATGGATGGGAATGTGAATGTGAAGTCCAATGGGGTAACCGAATGGGTTCTTGGGATGATGGATTAGATGAATGCTTTTCTATGTAGACTAAGGGTATGATAGCTATGAGATGTGATATGGAGTGAATTACATGGATGGGGGATGAGGTATATTATAGTCTGTTGGGGATGGAATCATGTGAATGGGCATGGCACATGGTTAGCGGCTATGGGCATTGTAACAAGGGTAGTGACTTTGTGTTAATAAGCATATGAGATGTGAGAGGATGGTATATGGGGTCTGATGCGTGTAGAATGGGGTGAGATGTGATGATGTAATGGATGGGGAAGGGATTGGGTTTTTAGCTAACTGAGTGGACTATTAAGGCTTCGGGTCAGGGCCGAGTACGCCATGGGTTCGGATCAAGGCCGAGTTGGCCGTGGGTTTGGGTTTTGGTGTGGATTTTTGAGGTTGCGTGCGGGTTTGGGGTACATGTTTTGAGTGCGGATCAGGGATACGGCTTAGGGGTGCGGTTAGATTGGGTTTGAGTTGGACCAGGTTGGGGCTGAACCAATTGGGTTGTGTTGAATCGGGTGGGTTGGGTTGAACTGGGTTGACTCGGATTGGGTCCGGGTTGGACTGGGTGGGTTGGGTCGGAACCGGGTTGACTCGGATTGGGTCCGGGTTGGACCAGGTCAATGCGAATTGGGTCTAGGTTGGACACGGCTGACTCGGATTGGGTCCGGGCGTTAGTTTAGGCAAGGTTGGGTTGCTGTTTGGGCGTGGGTTTAGGTTGTGGGGTTCCGGTTTGTGGGGCCGATGCGGAGTCGGGGTCGGGTTGCGGGTTTGGGTTTGTGGGGCTGATGCGGAGTTGGGGTCAGGTTGCGGGTTTGGGTTTGTGGGGCTGATGCGGAGTTGGGGTCGGGTTGCGGGTTTGGGTTTGTGGGGCTGATGCGGAGTCGGGGTCGGGTTGCGGGTTTGGGTTTGTGGGGCTGATGCGGAGTCGGGGTCGGGTTGCAGGTTTGGGTTTGGGTTTGAGGGGCTGATGCGGGGTCGGGTTTACTCCGGTTGGGTTCGGTCCGGGTCGGACCGATTTGGACTCAATCGGGACTTAGCACGGGATTTACATGTGCACGTCACATGGCGATTCGTATGATGAAATGGGCACTTCTCGTGCATGCACAACACTTTTAATTTGCACATCACAGATAGGTGGTTTGATTATTTTTGTGTATTAATGTGCAAAGCTTGTATACGTATTGAAGGAATGCACACATTACACATTAGATGCAGCCAAGTCCGGATGAGATGATGTATGGCTGTGATGGGAAGATGACATGGGTATCCTTAACGTGGTGGGGCTTATATTTGGTTATGGCTAACTGATTGGGATTGAAACCCATATGGATTTAGGTGTGGGTGGATGGATACAGTGCATATAGAGAAATCGATGTGGCTTTTTGCCAATATGTATACGCACAGTGCATGGGTTAAGCTATCCATGATGGGTTTAGACATTCATTCTTAGGAACAATTACCAATGGGGGACAAAAATTAGGCAGAATTATCAACAGGGGGACAAAAATTAGGCGGAATTATCAACAGGACCCATGCTTTTAAGAAATTATCAACGAGGGACAAAAGAGGTCTTGTCATTAAAACCTAGACGAAAATGCCCTTTTCTTAACCAACACGTTTTGCTTTTCCACTTTTCCCTCTTCTCTTCTTTTCCTCTTTTTTTAACTTCTTCATTTTCAACTTTGTTTTTTTTTACCTTACCAGTCATCTTCTTCATCATTTAGCCACCATTAAAGGCGGGAAAGCTCGAAAACTTGAAACGGGAGTTCATTCCCATCTATCTCTCTATATCTAGGTTTTATTTTTAATTTGTTTTAGGATTTTGCATTTATCATTCTCCCTTTCAATGGAGGATGAGGAAGATGAATCGTAGGGTAGAAAGAAAAAATGGTGAAAATGAACGAGTGAAACAAAAAAAGGAAGTAAAAACGTGTTCATAAGGGACTAGATAAGCTCATTCGGAATTCGATAACCCTATTTTGATACTGGATAGCCCCAACCCCAGAGACTTGAAAACCCCCTTCCAAAACTTCAGTACCCTCGGCCAATTTTAAGGGACTTGATAAGCTCATTCGTAAATTGGAAACCCCATCTTTGATATTAGATAACCCCAATCCCAAATACTTGAAAACCCCCTACCAAAACTCTAGTACCCACGACCAACTTTCAGGGACTTGATAAGCCCATTCAGAAATTGGTAACCCCATTTTGATACTTGATAACCCCAATCCCAGAGACTTGAAAACCCCCTTCCAAAACTCCAGCACCCTCAGCCAATTTTTAAGGACTTGATAAGCCCATTCGAAAATTGGTAACCCCATTTTTGATACTAGATAACCCCAATCCCAAAGACTTGAAAACCCCCTTCCAAAACTCCAGTACCCTTGGCCAATTCTCAGGGACTTGATGGCCCCATTTGGAAATTGGTAACCTCATTTTTTATACTAGATAACCCCAATCCTAGAGACTTGAAAACCCCCTTTCAAAACTTCAGTACCCTCAACCAATTTTCAAGGACTTGATAAGCCCATTCGGAAATTGGTAACCCCATTTTTGATACTAGATAACCCCAATCCCAAAGACTTGAAAACCCCCTTCCAAAACTCCAGTACCCTTGGCCAATTTTCAGGGACTTGATCACCCCATTTGGAAATTGGTAACCCCATTTTTTATACTAGATAACCCCAATCCTAGAGACTTGAAAACCCCCTTCCAAAACTCTAGTCCCCTCAACCAATTTTCAAGGAATTGATAAGCCCATTCGGAAACTGGTAACCCCATTTTTGATACTAGATAACCCCAATCCCAGAGACTTGAAAACCCCCTTCCAAAAGTCCAGTACCCTTGGCCAATTTTCAGGGACTTGATCACCCCATTTGGAAATTGGTAACCCCATTTTTTATACTAGATAACCCCAATCCTAGAGACTTGAAAACCCCCTTCCAAAACTCCAGTACTCTTGGCCAATTTTCAAGCACTTGATAACCCCATTCAAAAATTGGTAACCCCACTTTTGAGAATTACTAACCCCCTTCCAGAGAGTTGATAAACCCCTTCTGCTACAAAACCCCCTGCCTGTAGCAACTCTTCTAATGGCATTACAATTCTGCTCATGATAGAAACAACAAAAGAAATGGATGTTGTTTTCATTAAATGTGCTTCATGTATTCCATCCCAATTTGTGTATTACAAAAAAAAATAAAAAAATAAAAGTAAACCAAAAAATGTGTAGCCATCCATTCATGTATTACATGAACTCTTTCTTATACAACCACTTGTTTTCCAAAAAAGTGAGTGAAGCCATCCATGCATTATCTTCAGAACTCACCCTAAAAAAAAAAGCTTAAACCCTAAACAAGATAAATCAGAAACAAAGGAATGAAAATTAGTACAAAACCCTAAAAAAGAAAAGAAAAGAAAAGAAAAACATAAATACAAAGAGATAGATGGTAAGAACTCAACATTCAAGTTTTCAAGATTTGCCAACAACAATGGTGGCTGAACAAGGAGGAAGATGACTGGTAGGAAAAATAAATGAAGAGGGAAGAAGGAAAAACCAAGGTCAAAACGTGTTGGAAATGCCAAAGGGCATTTTCGTCCAACTTTTACTGACAAGACCTCTTTTGTCCCCCATTGATAATTTTTGAAAAGCATGGGTCCTGTTGATAATTTTGCCTAATGTTTGTCCCCCATTGGTAATTGGTCCTCGTTCTTACGTACGCATATGCGAACAGTGCATGGTTCGGCCATCATAGATTCGGTCACTACACATTCACATGCACAACATATATCCTTTAACCGATGGGGCTACAATCATGGACTTAGGATTTTAGGCATGGGTTTGTGGGTTTAGGATAGATAGATTGGGGTTGAAGTTTGGAAAGAGAAAATATAGAAGAAAATCAAAAGAGGAGAGTAGGGGATGATGACAAAACATTCTTAAATTAAACATGCAATTCATTTTTTTTTATCTTTGATCAATTTTTGGAAAACTTCCAATCCTAGAATTGAGAGAACTTTTAAGAAAATTTGTTGGATCGGAAATCAACCAAGATTGGTCAACGATATATATATTTTGAAATTCAAGATTTTCCAAACTTGGACAAACAAGCTTGTAAATTTCAAAAATCTAAAGAGAAAATTGCATATTTTAACAATGAAATTCAAAAATATTGAATGGCCTACCTCTCTTGATGAAGATCCCCTTTAGTTTGAATTCCTTTAACGATGATTCCATGAAGACGACGACTTGTTGATGAAGATGATGACTCTTTTGGCGGGCTAAAGGTTTGGGTTGCGGAGGGTTTATAGTGAGGCCAAATTAGCTAAGTGGCTATGGAGAGAGAGAGAGAGAGAGAGAGAGAGAGAGAGAGAGAGAGAGAGAGAGAGAGAGAGAGAGGTTTTTTTTCCTTGTGTGGGCTCTTGGAGTATTGAATTATGTTGGGATGGAGCAATGGAGGGGTATTTATAGGGGAATGGGTGAGCTAGGTTGCCTTCTTAGGAGCCTAAAGGTGTAAGGTGGAGATTGAGTGATGGAGAAAGGAAGGAAAAAGGATGGCCAAGATCGAATTTTTCTAGAATATTCTCCCTCTTCTTTGGCATCTTCCATTTTAGCCATGGCTATGTTCAAAATGGCAAGCACTTATGTGGCCAGGATCAAGCACTAAAGATTTAGGAACAATTCAAGGTCCAGGATGATGCCACTTGTCTTTGGAATCTTTGTGGATTTGGAAGCAAATTTCAAGACAAGGGAAATGTCCAAATTGGTTGCCTTTGTTGAGAATGGCAACAGCTTGGATTGCTGAGATTAACTGCAATCTCCATTGATCGAAAGAACGAGCGAGATGGGGTCTCCAAATATCCTGAAATCTTTGCAAAGATATGGACTAAGATTGGGTGGTTGAGATCAATTGCAATCCTTAGGGGATCAAAAGAATGGATGAGATGATGCCTTCAAATCTCCTAGAATCTTTGTGAAAGATTTTCCGAATATTTTGAATGTGAAAATCGAAAAATGTGGTTTTCAAGAGATTTTGAAGTCCGATTTCGATAATTCTTTCGCCGTTGGAATCATTGATTATTCCTCTATCTTTTAAGCCCAATATTACCACAGAAATATCAATTTTGAAATTTTTGACCAGTGAGGGCCCCCGATCTCCGCCTGTAGATCATTTTTTCAAAGATTGAGCAAATCAGCGATCTAAACGAACCAATCGATTCGATCAACTTTGGGTCAACGGTTAAAACCATTAAATCATGATATTGAAATGATTGAGATATCAAAAAGTTCTGTTATCAATGATTTAATGGGATGATTTCGACGGATCTCGCTTATCCCGCCTTGATCCGTGACTTTTCACTAGTTTTTTGCTTGGTTAAGTAACCCAATGTTTAATCCGGATTTGAGATTAACCTTGATTGATATTATTTTGACTAAATGATCACAAATCCTTGGTAAAGAAAGACACCCAGGTCAAGATCTGCCCTCAAACTGAAGATTTACGGAAATCGGGTTCCAGAATGGAATAAGGGCCCGAGTTGTGAAGTAACCCAAGCTTATTTTGTCCCGATTGATGATTCGTAAAGTCAGATCGAGATATTAATATCCTAAAAGATATAAATCCATGATAGAGGGACTCTTACATGGATTTAACACTCTAAAGTCACCAATCAGGGCATTTTTCTAATTTTTCGGATCTAATCATCTTACCAAGTATATCTCTTTATCATTTTAGTTTTCAGGGAATGTGAGGATGCATATTTTACCAGTGAAATTCCACGGATCAATATATTATGTTATTGTTGGTTAAAGTGTAGTAAAATGAGGGTGTTTACAGTTAGAAACACTATTTAACACTCTCATGCATTGTTTTAATAATAATAAACCACTATTTAGCACTCCGAACCACTATTTGAACAATAAGAACCACTATTTAGCACTACGAACCTCTATTTTGGCTTTGAGAAGAGGTTGAAGAAGGTAAAAAGGTAGCAATAATGAGAACAAGGTAAAGGTGAGTGTTGGAAAATGTGCAAAGGCATGATTGGATGGGTAACTTTAGCAAGAGGGAAATGGGGTATTTTTGTCCTGAATTGGGCAAAGTTTTCTCCCTCCTCCCTTCGTTGGTAATGTAAAAAACAGCCCCCCATTTTTGACAATTTCAGACAAAAAGTACGTTTTTCTAGTCATTTTCCCTATTTTTTAATGGTGTGTCGGATTTCGGCCGAAATTTCAGTTTCGGTGAGGACCGAATTCGAAATTTTAAACCATGATGATAACATGTCCTAGCTCGCCAATGCAGAAAATCAAGCTTTCAAGCCCAGGGATGCACCCATGAATTTATAGAGAGGAGTTTTTACTGATAAGCTTTTGCCCACACGGGCACAGAGTATATCAAAGTACCCAAGGGAAAGGAGGGAATGATCCTAACCATCCAATAGACGTACATCATTCATGGATGCTTACTTTGCCTCATATCATGAACCTCTCCAATAAGGGTAGAAACTGTACTCAAAGACCCTAGGAATCCAAACTGAACGCCAGCCACAATGAATTGCATCTTAATACCTGTTTCTCTTTTGAATCAAACGTAATAAAACATTATGATGCTGTTGGCAAAAAGTTTTAATTAGTCTAATTATGGAAGAAAAATAATTTTCATTATCTGTCCGTTACAGGAAGGGTAAGTAGGAGGGGGTAAACCATTTTAGGGTGGGCCACTTCAAAAAGAAGTACTCACTCTACAGTGGTTTGCCTTTGGTTTGCCTTCAAAATGATTTCCACTGTTCCAATGTACAGAGGACACTACGGGGCATCTGATTTCCGTTTCATAGAGATACTTATGTCTTGTGATTGTCATCCATGGATTCCATCTGATTCACTACTGGAATCTAATTCCCAAACTCTCATATCCATCGAGCATCCCCTTCCCTTGAAATTCCCTCCATCAAAATACCTATGAAAAATCATATTGGTGTCTCCCCGTTCGGTATGGAAAAGGAATAATGGATAGGAAGCACACTATGCTCAACTATGGATTCTCTAGAAAGAAAGATTATATAATTAGTTTGCGATTGATTTCACTATCACTGAACAAGACCAACAATCTCAAATAGTCTTATGAACACTAACTAAGCAAGATTAGTATTACAGTTGAAATAAAGAAATAGGAAGAAAAGGACTTGGAACAAAACCCCATTAACTTGAGCAGTCTATCAGTTGTCTCTGAACTTCAAACCTCTAAAAGTATAGAGGCTCTATCTTCCACACACTTATTGCTGCAGATTGACTTTTATCTTTTAAATGTTCTAGAATGTACATCCAAAAAACCAACCTCGAATGGATTATCATCTCAAGATTTTGTCCATCATTTATACTTAAACATATGTAGTGCAAACAAGGAGCAATACTAGATGAGACTAAAAGTCCCCTTGATGCTCCTTGTTGCGGCAAAAAATTGGAGGTCTGCTGATGTGGCTTTGGAAGGGCTGTTGTGGACCTGCGAGAGGTAGCGAACTGCAAGACAACCTACCTGGAGTCGGTGCTCCAGGGAGGTCCTACAATGCTTAAGTCGGTGACTGCAACTACAACAGATAAGGAAAGTAAATCTATGAATAGTAAATTTTGGGATCTATGCCCCTACCTTTGAGCCTTAGAAGGCTATTTATAGTTGATTGCTAAGCATTAGATTACCCAAGTACGCTTAGACAGGTGTCAGTCTGTGATTCGGTGGGGGAGTAGCCTAGAAGCTTCCTTTTAGGGCATAATTACATGATTATCCCTCTGCCACATGGAACCCTGTGATTGGGTGTTCATTTTGTTCCCCATCACTCCTCATCTTCTGTGACCAGTTAGGATCCAAATTCATCACATCTAGCTACTAGTACAAATTTATCATAGTGTATCTTCAAATAGGTTTGTACCTATGCAATTATTACCATCCTTCTGATGAGATGCATTCATCTATATCATAGAGCTATTTGGACCTCCTGGATCATTCATGCCTAATTATGGTCAACATCTTTCTGGTGAAATGCATATGCATATATGATTCTTTTAATTTGTCTCCGTGGACAACTATGTTACCTACATATGGAAAAAATGAAGCATACTGTCGTATTGTTTCAAAAAGAATGACTTGTTTTAGTAAATGAGAGTAGCTTCAGGTGCGAGTTTCCTCTAACTTCTGCTGTAAAAGCTTAAGCCCAATCTTGAAAAAACACTTCAAAATTGCTACACCACACTTGTTGTAAGTGATACTTCAGTTTTCAACTGTAAAAGTCACACACTGTAAACCCAAGGGAACAACCCATTGATGTTTTGATGATCAACAAAATCAAATTGATGGTAGTTTGCTAATGGCTTCTCTAGTGTTGTGATTTAGACATGAGTTATCAAAGCCAACACTTGAAGCAAGAAGAAGAAGGGCACAACTTGGAGACAGTCAAACATTGGTGGTCTTCCTACAATCCTTGAAGTTCATTGAAGAATGAAGGAAACCACAAGCACAAGAGCAAGATAGAAGACTCTCCCAAGTCAAAGAACATCTATGCAAATGCCTAGAAGATGAGAGATCAAGAAGACTCAAGGTTTCTTTATCTTTTAGAATGTATTAGAGTACTCTTGGCATTAAGTAATTTGCATGAAGTCATGTTTTCAAAACCTTTTCATAAGCATTTGGACAAACTCAAAAACGTATTTGAAAAAATAGGACAAAAGCCTAAAGACAATGACATAAAGCCCTAAGGTTTTAATATGTAAAACCAAGTTTTTTAAATAGGGCTGGTCAGCCGAGGTACCCCGGTCGACTGCGGGAAGGATGCTGAAAATCTAGCACCTACCCAACAATAGAGGGCCGATCGACCGAGGCACCTCGGTCGACCGCAGATGGGCTCTTAGAAATTCTGGAGCCATCCAGAAAGGTTACGGCGGTCGACTGCCATAGGCTCGGCCTACGGCGAATAGATTTTTGGACAAAAAATAAAAAGTCCAGAAAACTCACGGCGGGCGACAACGACACCTCGGTCGACCGTGTCGGTTTAGAAATTCAAAATAAAAAAGTACCGCGACACCTCGGTCGAACGCGCTTGTCTGAAAAAATAGTCATTGGGCTCAAGCGACTTGTTGATTCTTGTCCAGTTAATTACGGTTTTGCCCCCAAACGGTAACATTACTACTTGGGCTATAAATACCCTATCATTGACCTTCAAAAGGATATTTTGATACATCATTTATTGAAACCAAGAGCTTGAGCATTCAAAAGGATTTCTTCCTCTTCCTCTTGAGCATTTAAACTTGTGTATTTACTTCTTGTCAAGAGGCACTCCATAACGCTTTTACTTGTAATCATTTGGAGTGAGTGGTAAGCAACTTATTGTTTGTATTTGTCTTAAAGAGGCTTGAGAGATCTTCATTTCTTTTTTTCTTCTTGTACTTGCAAAGATGAGTCATACCCGTTGAGGCAGTTTGAGAAGAGGGTCGACATCCTTGCAGGCGGTTTTGCGAAGAGGTTTTGCTCCCTTGGAGGCAACATTTATTGTAAAGCCTGGAGATTCTGCATGTAGAGTCTCAATATAGTGAAGGATTCCCCAAGGATAGACCAAGTACTTGGGTAGTGGAGTAGGTCCGTTTGTGACCGAACCACTATAAATCGTTGTGTGGTCTCCTTACTCTTCATCCTCCTTCTCTTGGTTATTGTTAATCTCTTTGTTAGCTTTATAATATTAGTTGAACAAGGGTTAGGGTAGACTAGGATTAATCTCACACTCCCTTGTAATTTATGTAAAAAATTAAATTACCCAATTCACCCCCCCTCTTGGGTTCCCCTTTCGGATTTCACACACAAAATACCAGTCCCAACCCTGCGGTTCTTTTCATCATGGAACAAACTACGAAGTTCTTACATGCCCACCTCTTCCGGGGAATCTAGGCTAGACTTTGGAGTGAATAGTTGTTCAAGGACTTGTGCTTTTCCATGAGCTGAAGGAGGCGAGGATGGAACACCCAATGGAGAAGAATCATCTAGATCATCAATTTCAAGAGAAACCGTCTGAAGAGTTGACTGAGCTTTTGAGGAAGAGCTCTGTGTTTTCATCCTGGAAGAAGTTGCAGGAAGAGGGAGAATCTCCTGAGAAATGACATGTTTCTGTTAAACAGTGATCAGAATAATAAAATAATAGAAGTACGCCAAGAATGATAGAATATGCTTGATAAGATTACCTGTTTCTTCGGAGAAGCAATAGTCTCGGTCTTTTCCTTTGTACCGCCTTCTTTTTATTCTTAGTCTCATCAGAAGAAGTTGGATTGGAATCGCCATGTTCAGTTCGACTTATGAGAGTACTATCACCTCAGATGACCCGTCAGGGAAACACAAGTCATGGAAGAAAGGAGTGATGGAGTAAAAAAGAGGGGACAATTTGACTAAGATCTTACCTAATCATTCTTTAGAGAGAGGATTGACAGCTTCAGAATCTAGTTCGCATTCATCAGAAAAAGTTTCCACATCGGGGACGACTGTGAGATGTTATGGAAAGACGGTCAGAAATGGATCAGAATACCTTTTCCACCAGGAGTTGAAGGAGTCGGTCGACTCGGGATGAATGAGGAATAGACAAGGATCAAAGGCCGATCTTAACTCTTCGTAAATGGAGGAAATTGGTATTGTTTCGGCTAAAGACCAAAAAGCTCTCTGGTCAAAGAGAATAGGACTGGCAGAATTAATGAATGGATAAGGGATGGACTGTGTCAAGCCAAATTGGCGATCAGCAACTGGGGAGAGTATACTTCTGCCCCATAGTTATCCATGCCATTAGCATCTAAAGAGAGACCAAAATGAAGATCATGAGGGATCAGGTAAGCGGCCCAAATGTCAGTCAATAACTTCTGATCTAAGGGTGCAGAAAAGGTGGCTGACTCTTGAAACCATGATGGACCCAAAGTGGTGGAGAACATGGGAACAAAATTTACTGGGGTATTCAAATAAAAACAAAAGAGCAGACAATCCTAAATATGAGAGACTTCTTCTTGGCCAAAGTACACTAGAAACCAATGGTAAGATGATCTTTATTGCTTATAGGAGGGTGCCGAATCTCTGGGAAATATGCATAAAGCCATAATTGGAGAACCCAAAGAGGACCACCAGAAGATCTTCCCTTCGAGCTAACGAAGTCAAGATATCCTCGATAAAGGGCTGCGAGAAATGTGGAACCTAGGGCAAGCTTCCGGCCTTGAAATAAAACCACTGCCAGTTTCAAACTGCCTTTAAAAATTTTGTAAGATTTTGAACAGAACAAAAATTGGCATACCAAAAGTACGAGAAAGGCTAGATATTCTTGGTCGGTCACCACTTCGCTTGACTTCCGGTACAAAGATTCATAAGCACCATAGACCGATCCTTTGCCAACCACTAATCAGTGAAGGTCTCCGATGATATTTTAAACGACGAAATATTCTTCCCCAAAAGAAGGAAGCCCGGTTAAATCCGTGGTGCCAAGAAGTGTTGGACTCATGGGACCTACTCTAAAATGAAAAGAATTAGTGGTAGAACACCAAAAATGAAGAACGGGAGACAATACAGAACGAGTAGTGCGAGTACAAAACTTTGTTAAATGAATGGCATGGTAAATACCAATTTCTTTCATGGAATCCCCTTTTTCCTTATAATTTGGTCTACTTAATGTCTCCAAGAAGGGTTAGTTGATGGCCAAGACCTCATACGTGATCTTAGACGAGCAGATTTGGGGGCTTGGAAGTGGAATTCCACTTTATCATTTTGAGGAAAAGGAAAGCCGACATACATGAGAGAAGAATCTAGGCAATGAGGACCCAAGATGAAAGAACCTGCATCGGGTTGGCGTAAATACTTGGGCCGTACAGAGAGCTGCATTTGATTGTTTGAAAACTCGTCAGTATCTGAAGTCTGGCAGAAGGATCTGAAGGGGAAGAATCATTGTTGAAGCTTACTTGAGAAGGCGTGGCCTTTTTTGGTTTTGATGAAGAAGAAAATGCCATGACTCGAGGAGAAGAGGAAACGAAAAAAGAAAAACAAGAAAAGAAATCTTGAAGGCAGTGAAAAGGCGACGTGAAAGTTCAATTTACATGGAGTAAATAAAGGATATGATTACCACCGTTTTTTCTGCTCTCCAAGTTTATCCCACGGAACCCGGAAAGAAACCTCGAGTCCCAAGTGAACACGTGTTCCTAAATGTGCTTCTAATGAGTAGAAACGAAGAGACGTCAATTCAAAGGAATTAAAATACTGGTCACACTCAAGATACATTCCATCGGTCTTCATTCGTCGACTACCCATTTTGGATTCTATCGGTCATAAATGGCCGGATTAATAATTGACCGTCTACATTGATCGGGTAAATAGAAATATGTGGCACTTAATAGATGTAAAGGGAAACATGCGTAAACCAAAATGGTATAAGTGGGCAGTTGTTGAGATATACATTAAAGCACGTGTACCCTAAAAGTGACAATCGGTGAAATGGGATTGAATCAGTGTGATACTATCGATTTAGATGACTCAAGGACATGACATGTTTGTTGCCGGTCATGGGAAGGTGGAAGATAACCACCCGTACTATGGAGGATGCGAAAATAAGGTGATCCATCATGGGTAGTTATCAAAATATTTTCCTCCAAGAAGAACGTGGGATAATGAGGAGCGGTTACCCAAATAAAACTATATAACGAGGCAACTGTCTCCAAGGAAGAGGTCCCAGAACCAAAATCCAAACATGTATTAGCATTTTATCTTTACTTTTTAGTACTTGTACCCTTTACTTTTCCAGAGATGTAGCCGTACTTGGATTAAGGAAGCAATGGATTCATCTCTCGGTGAGTCTCTCTCTTTAGTTCGTTTTATCACTCGCACTGCTGTTGGGTTTGTGCTTGTTTTGTTGTTTGGTTTGAGTTGGACGGTCTGTCGACCTTAAGGGTTTTCCATGCCCCGCGCGTGTGGGGCATCCCCCCTCTTTACTTTTAAATTCCTTGTTTCCTTTCACTTCGTATGCATAAGTAAGAAACATCGCACTTCCCATATAAAAAGTCCTTTCTATCTATGTAAAGGCATTGGAACTTGAGGAAGAGGTTCTGTTCCTCTCTTCTTCTCAATCGCATGAATTCCAATCCCAGGGACGAAAAGGTTTCGGTCTTCGATCCCCTTCGAACTGAATTCCTGACCCTTGCCTTGCAAGAGGCTGGCACACCCGCACATACACGATGTACACACGATCACACACAGACCCTATCTCACGCACCCGGACCAAAGGGGGACAAACCGCCAACAGATATTCGTTTGGAAAATAACAAGAGAGATATGATCTCTCTTCTGAAAACAGAATGATAAAAATTCCATCGCATGATCTGCTGCATATTTGTTCAAGAGGTCTAAAATAACAAAGCCTAGGCGGCTCTCTCTGTCACCGGGTTCATTGGCTTGCTCGGTTTGGGTTCGGGTTCTCAAATCATAAGTCTCGAGCCCTACATTACCTAGTTCATTGGCATGCTGTGTTTGGGTTTGGGTTCACAAATCATAGGTCTCGAGCCCTATATTCCCTAGTTAATTGGTTTTCTCAGTTTGGTTTGGGCTCACAAAACATAGGGTGCAATATTGCTTGCTCTGATCAGAAATTGTGAGAAACCTCCTCAGTTGGCTTGGATCGATGTTGGACTTGTGATTTGAGATTCATAAAAATTACATAAGAACGACTGCTCAATCACTTTTCCAATCAATTTTAAAAACCTCTTAGATGATATCACACCACAGCAAATTAAACCTCTTAGATGTAACTTAATAACATTTCTTTTTTGGGATGAATTGAATCTAAATACTTTTGAATCAAACACAAGAAAACATCATGATGCTATGGGAAAATAGTTTTAATAAGTAGTCTAATTATGGGAGAGGGATAGTTTTCAGTATGGTAAGTTCCAGGGCGGGTAAGTAAGAGGAGGTAAGCCATTTCGTGGTGGGCCACTTCAAAACGAAGTACTCACTCTGCAGTGGTTCACCTTCGAAGTGATTGCCGTTGTTCCTATGTTACAGAGGAAACCAAAGGGTATCTGATTTCCAGTGTTCCAGAGACCACATTTTGTTGAGAGTAAACGTATAAAAAACACTTAAGAAATGATTTGATATGAGGTGAGCACGTCAAATTACGGCGTGAGGCATTTTTCCAGCAGGCCAGTCCAATCAAGTAGCATAGAAAATGAGAGCGTTCTTCAGTGTTGTTTTTTCACATCGGATCCTTATTTTTTATTCAATTTCTTACCACATTTCTTATTGTAGCCAGGGCTGCCATAAGACAAGCTGCAAAGACGTTAGCGGCTAGAGTCCCGAATGGGAGCCACTTCATCAAACCGTTCCTTCCTAGACCTCGACCGTTGAGTCTGGCCAAGACAAACCTGAGCCACACACCGGGGGGCCCTACTATGCAAGCCAATCACAGTTCAGCACTGATATGGTCTCTCTCCAAGTGGATCCGAACCAATGCCACACTAATAAACCACAGTAGGCCCAACATCAACACAAACACAGAAAAGAGAATTAGTTGTCCATTGTAACTATCCACCTTCCAAGTGCTCGAGTTCAACATGCCGCGTCGATTGAGAAGATATCTGAAACCTGTGGCAGTGTCGACCCCCACCTTGATCAACATAACCACAAGCAGCATTCCTACAACCAATCACAAATGCAGTCAGTAACAATGTGACGACGAACACAGTAGGTGAACCTTATCACAGTTTGATCAACAATCAAGAGATGATGGGAAGTGGGTTATAGTGAGGCCAAGTGGCTCCAACTCCCCCATTCTAATGAGATCTTGTCGGGACAATAATAAGATTCACCCATAGCAAAACATCCACTGTGAGCATTTCACATTTGATGATTTCTCTAACATTGATGTTTAGAAGTTACTTTTTTTTTTGTTTTTTTTCACCTATGAGCAGACCAACCATGGAATTAACCCAGTGGCCCTCGGCAGAGAGGTCAAGCATTTTCTGATTCCAGCCACTGAATGTAGTCAGACTGCCCAAGAATCCGGTGGTCAGACCGGACACCTCGTTTATCTCTGCTTTGAACACAATCCCCAACCACCCCATTAAGAATGATCCGACCTGAATAAAAAAAATGTATTATAACAATACAAAAAAGGGAATGATAACTGCACTCGCTTGTTTAATAATGACACTTATCAGTTTGTTAAACATTTCTATACTTGGTTGCTGATTGCTTTTTGAGAATTTGAACTGCCTTTGGCTAATTACATAAAGCAAAAGAGAGAAGGCCATTATTAAAGTCATGGAGTGCAGATATCATCTCTCTAAAATAGCATTTAAAACAAGAGAGAGAGAGAGAGAGAGAGAGAGAGAGAGAGAGAGAGAGAGTACCATATTAGAGGGAAGGTCAAGATAGAGTGGGGTTTGGTCGCTTGTGGTACCAGCAACACTAGGTCCGAATAGCTTTTGCAGTAGATACCTTGCAAACACCTAGAAGCAATAACAAAGGTAAGTATACTACACAATAGTTTTACACAAGCTCCTCTCAAATAGAATTAGATGTATGGATATTTCTAGAGTGCTTTGTATGGCTTAAACCAATGACTATGCCCAACAGATATATTTCTTGCTGTCTATTTAGATCAAACGATGTATGATAAAGGCATCATACTGTTGTGCATAGAGCATTAAAGGAGACGTATTCTGCATTTTGAATGGAGAAAGAGTTCACATGAATTTCCTTTCCTTTTGTTCTTTGGTATCAACCCTGCATGGGGAGAACAGGTTACAGCAGGTTTCTCACAATTTCTGGCCAGAGCACTAGAGGTGACCGGTCTTAATTCCCAAACACTCATAAAGCCATATTTTAAGTTTAGATTCCCAGTTTAAAATATTGACAAAAGTTTTAAATGAATTTTCTAAAATAGGGTTTCAACAGTAGTTGGGGTCATCTAGTTCAGTGGCACTACCCTCTCATGCATACTTGAGATGGGGGTGCAATCCCAGATACATTAATAAGGGTGCCTTCAATCCACATTTTATTACTTTTGCAGTAAATCGAGTATGAAGCAACTAAACTATTACCAATTTTCTTCATGAATTTGGTTTCTCTATCCTACAACTACAATTGAGGATATAGAGACTGGTTGATACCATCTTTTACAAAGGGGGAAGCTGAGGAACTAGCTGCCATAGTAATGAAGCCTCAATATGTTCAGTCAGTGACCACGTGCTAATATTCTAACTATAGTGGGCCTATTAATGATTAGTTTTCTAACAGTATGGCAGGTTTAGTAATAGGTGCAGTCATCTATGTAGCAACCTCTTGATGCATTGGAGACTAATCTCAGCTTGAGGGGGAGATAAGGGCCCACAAAAGGAGGTGTGTTTAAAAGTCCAACATTCGAAACTGAAGAAATTATATGATGAGTGGGCGTATAAATACTTAAAAGGTTTGTACAGTGGAAGTACCACCCCTGATATTTGATCCAACATCAACTTCTCAAAAAGTGTGCTGCTGTTGGATCAAATATCAAGGGCAGTACCGCAATTACGTGTTTAGATGCCCACTCATCATATAAAATCTCTCGAGGCAGAATGTCCATGGAGTGGAGCATCCCAATGCATGGCTAAAACCTTCAATATGACATGTCATGGATGTTCTGTTCTCAGACGACTTCTTGATCACCTCTTGAAAATAGTGCATTGCCTTGAATAAACATTCCATGACTTGGATATCCAACAAGATGTAATATGAATCTCAGGTGCATTCTTTCTTATTTGCTAATATGTTAAGAGTAAGACACATGCCTATGTATCTTAAAATTCAGAATGACTTCCATGACAGTGTTTCCATTTATTATTCTTCTATTAGATTTCGTGAATAAATACTAATCTCAAGGTGGCTTTGTAAGAGTCAGGAAGCTTTGCTGATACTAGGAACTTTGCCACATGTATTGAAAAGATCTATTTGATAACTGCCTTGTTGTGTTTTCACTGAATATACCATTATAAACGAACATGACAGTTTTCCTGGTCTTCTCTATTATGACAACATCACCAATCATCTTCCCTAGATTATTGATTAGTATCTACAGAATAAATAAATAGATAAATAAAAGCATTTATTGATACATAAATTGATTAGAAAGCTTCCTGATGCAAACAAAGGAAATCCAGAAGAGGGAGGGCGCACTGTTAAGTTTGGCTAATGATAGTGAATGGTCCAAAATGCCTCTCACTTCCCACCCATTCTCAACTAAACCCTTGCAATTTTTCTAAAAAATACCCTTGATTTAATAGCAACCAAATTTGACCTGGAAACACAACACCCCCTCCTCACCCAACCCAAGGCTACGGTTTCATCACTGTAGCTGTAAAATGGTTTTCTTTCTAATTTGAAAGACCATAAAGGCCAACAGTGCATGGGGAACAACTCCTCCCTCCCTCCCTCTATCGGTAGATTAAGAAACAACCAAATATTAGAAAACAGAATACCAAATCCCCTAGAAGGCGAGAAAACTCCTACCATTGTGGCCCCGTTTTCATATTCGAATAAAACCTTTATCCCTCTCCTCTCCATCCTGATTTTGCATCATTTTTTACAGTCATTTTTGTCGGCTTATATCACCTCCATCTCCTCTGCATACCAACAGTTACCAAGGCCTTGGGCTGCGTCACTTATGCACTGGTCTGGAAGAGTAAGCGCAAAAAGAAAAAGTCGAGACTTGATTTTCTTCATGACTACACGAACAACAGAGCTATAGAATGAGGGAGAAACAACAACTAATCATGCCATTACACCAGCTTGGAAGTAAATCAGATTTTCGAGTCGCTACCTGCAGACTAACACTCTGGAGACTACGGGTCCCTACGGTGCAACCCCGCTTAGGTCAGAGGCCATCCCAGCCTGGGCGAATTGGGTCATTGCATTGACTCAGAAGGATAAAAAGCGCATCATGTATAGGAAGGACTTCTTACAGGAGCACAGGAGAACAACCTATATCAAGGATGGTAGCTGACTAGCACTCGCTATTTTTCGACAAGGCGTACTTATCTAGCTATGAGTCTAAAGAATGCTATTATCAGATTAGAGTTTAATGGAGAATTTTCGAATATGATTGATTTAGCCATATCGTATTTACAAAATGTTTAACTATCTTTTAGTAGTTTTCGAAAGTGTCGAAAATATCTTCTTATGTAATTTTAAAATTTGATTCATTCTGTCTCACTTACAAGTTTAATAATCTGATTTGATTTTCAGAACAATGGTAATGATATGGTCATGTTTAATTGACCATAATTAGCCTTCATAAACAACTTAATGTCCTTTGCTTCTCATGTTAGGTTGTCCAGAGTTATTTCACTGAACTAGAAGCAATAAAACATCGGTAGGTTCTTTTTGGTTTTGAAAATATACATCGGCAGGTTCCTTTGCAATGTAATTTTGGATGAATAGCCAAGACATTGGCAAGACAAAGGAATTAATGATACAAGTAGCAATTGAAGAAAGTGGAATGGAGCATGCTCTGAAATGGTCAACCATATTGAAGTTTCCATAAGGATTAATGGAGTCTTTGTAATGATGAACATAATATATCTATACACCAATAAAAAAAAAATACGACATCTGACGAGAAATCTACTCAGTGCTGAGCCAAGAGAAATGTAGCATTTTACCCCCATAATTCCAAAGACAGCTAAATGAATAAGGCATGAAATATACTTCAATGACGGAGGAAAACTCTTCTGATTATCCTGCAAATAAAGATACCATCTGTCAGTAATCTGATTTTCTTTTCCTTTTTTTAAGGTCTCTCATGACCAGGAGGTATTCATGAACTTTATTTATCATATGAAAAAAGTACTAATTTCAATGTTTAAAAATCATTGGACAAAGATCATGTGAACAATACAGCATATTTTTATATTGGCTTGCAGATTTCTAAAACAACATTAGTCTTGAGGTGGATAATAGGAAATGCAACAACCACACATGGAAGAAGATAGCGAACACTGGTGTGCTGGCATATAACAACCTTGGAATAGAGTTTCTTGATTGAACACCATCATGGTTTCAGATTGTTGGGTATATAATATAACCCTATATATGTTCTAATATAAGCCCAATAAGATAATGGACCGGTGTAGTGGGCCTACATGGGCTAGAGTCCATTAACCAGTCAATAACCCTAGTGTATCTCTATATATAGGGGCTGGAGACAAGAAACTTGGTATTCCAAATTAGATACCTTGGGTGTAATGCTTTAAGCAACCTTGCTTAAACCCTAATCTCTTCTACACAGATTTCTTAATTGGACTGACCTACCTAAATAATCTGTATCTTATGTTTCCTGGCGTCAACTATGGCATTGAAAGATCACTAAGATCCATCTTTTCGCAATAGATGTACACTTTAGGATATACACTATTATTGAAAAATCTGGGAATCTAAATGGTAGATGCATTATTAATTAAGATAGAAGGAAAATACACTGAGAGGGTATAAAATTAATGGCATACATTAATTAGGATAGACAAGAAATGATAGGAAAGTGTAGCAACAGATGATTCCTTCAATCATAGTGCATGCCACAAATTTCAGATGACGAGTTACATAGTCCAAAATTTTATTCAAGAGGGAATTTTGGTTAGTACAAGGTTCCTCCTCAAATAAATTGTACCTGCCCCTCTACAATAAATGGGCTGGATAATTATCATTTCTGAATAGTGGTTTACTTCTTCCACATTCCCTATGATACACTAGTTTTCTGATCATCATTCAAAGCAATCAATGTATGATGTTCTTGAATTATCTTCTTATTCTGGTTTATTTCATAGAAGTGCCTATAGCGTGTTCTGATGTCATGCGTTGATCTAGGTGAATGTAGCTAATTAGATATTACAAGACATGGTTTCGGAAAGTACCATAAATGGTTCTTTTCCAACTAGATATCTATGGAATGAAGCTCATTTTTTCAACGAATGCTGTACAAGTATTCCTCTATCATGGTCCGAAAGCCATTCTTTAAACTAACTATTTAGCTAAATTGAACTCCTTAATGAATGCTCATTCTCAACCTTGTACTAAAGTTGCAACCATGAAAAACTATCTTCAGATATGCATAATCATGTTTGCTTGACAAGTTTTGAATGAGACACAGGCTAGATTTTGGTAGAAAGCAACCAAAATCTTATAACAATTAATTATTACAAACAACTTAGGATATTCAAATATCTTGATTTCTGCCAAAACCATCTTACTGTTCCAAGTCAGGCTTTCTGATGCATGAGATAATATTATGGCCATTCTCAGTGCTAAAGAATGACAATAATCTCTGCAACCATGGATTGAGAAGAAAAGAGTGCAGGCAATGGATTAAATAACTAAATTAGTCTACTAAATGTGATTCAATAAAAATCAATCTCATTCAATAAAAACCAACTCCCCCCTTCTCCTCCCACTTTTGTTTTCTACCGAACTTAATAAAGCTTTTTGAATGACCAAACATAAATGAGACCAATCGCTGGTTATCGTGTAATGTCACCCAACTAAATACATGCCTCTGTCCATCTGATTGGGGGAGAACTGGATATTCTTCCTAGCATGAGATTTTTTTTTTTTTTTGGGGTGGGGGGTGGGGGGAGGAATGGATGTGGTTATCCAGTTTATCCACCTAAGTACATAACATATAATCATCACCTCTAACGTCTGAGACCATTGAATTATAAAACGCTTACGGAAGTAATAGTTCGGTAATCTTCATTAGAGTGTATATGTCCCACAACTTCATCAGTTAACAATTTGGAAAAGGAATCAGAAATTACGTCTCACAATTATTCTTGGAGGATGGGATTGTTGATTTGTGGTTATATCCAGATGGCAATACATCCAAGAAGGTAAATTTTTATTGGCCAGCTAAATGGATGCTTCATTTGGAAGACGGGAGGCCGATGCACCAATATCAGAATGGCATGTCCCACAATTGCACATTGTATTCCCGACAATCTAGTCATAACTAACGACCTTTCTCACCAACACTACATTGTAAGTAGCTCTGGGTGCAGCCTACTGCCTTTCTAGAACAATGTAATGAAGTGCAGATTCACAGCAATGTCAAACCAAGGCTCCATAGTTGTCTTAGACATTCACATGTTATTTCAACTGTAAATCTGAAGGGAATTTTAGATCAAGGAATTCTCCACTATAACCCTCAAAGCATTAATATATCTTGATCATGAGGTATCCTTAAGGCATTTCCTGATACAACATTCATGACCTTCAACGAAATGATTTTGTGAGGGATGAAGCAATATAAAGCTTCTTAAGGTTCACAATATAAAAGGAGTTCTGACTCTAAGATCAAGGAGAGTTGGGAAAAAAAGAAGGTATCAACCCATCCTCAATAGCAAATCTGTATAATTCCATAATAATTTTTTACCCATAACAGATACTGGGAATAAAAAAAATCTTTTAGATACAAAAACGTCCTCGGAATGATCATATTAGCAGGTAATATACTCATGCTAACCAAGTTGGCATACTGAGGATATTAGAAACCCTAGAATTAACGGTAGGTCCAATTGAAAATGATACATTAGTGTCAAATCACCTCCAGTGAATATAAACATTTTATTCTAAATTGTGGTTACAATAACAGATTTTATATTTGTCTGACATAATGAGAATACCTTCCTCCCTATCTGTATTGCTTAAATATCATTGCATAGTATTGGTGTAAGTACATTAGGTTTTGATCTTGCGCCTCACCAATAAAGATAATTTATTTTCTCCAATATCAATTTGCATAAGATCATGAAAGTTTGGTGTACCAAGGATTGCCTTTGCGCATTTATTCAATGGATCTATCGGCATATATTTTTTGGGAGCTTACAATTCTTTATTTCATATCTTTGTTACTTTCTTATACAGATATTCATGATTCTAAGGTAGGGAGCTCTCCTATGTTAAGATGGGAAATAAACTTTGCTAGAAAGTCCTGTTAAAACTCCACAAAAGTGCTGAGCTCTTTCCCATTTGAAAAAAAAACTCCACAAAAGTGCCGATTCACCTCCATGGAAGGATAAACTATGGATCACATTTGCAGATTTAATACTACTGCGCGTAATGAAAGATATTTTCTTGTAAAGGTTTTTTTTTCTTATATTGTTTTGTGTTCTATAAGTAAAAAGAGGTAGGCGCAGACCGAAAACAACTTGGGTAGAAATAGTGAGGAAAGACTTGAGGGTTAGGAACATAACAGAGAACATGACCTTGGATAGGAGAGAATGGAAGCAAATGATCCATGTAGATGTACCCAACTAGTGTCAGGATTAGACTTAGTCAATTTGAGCCGGGTAGATCCTTTCACCTTCTTCATGAAAATTTTCGAAAGGATTCATTAGCCGACCCCAACTAGTTTGGGACAGAGACTTAGTTGAGTTGAGTTGAGTATTGTATTATATAAGTATTTTTGTACAAATGGAGGTGGTCTCGTTCGCTATAATGAGAGTCATTTTATTCCTCATATACAGTGTTCTTAACACTCTTAAAAATCGTTGGTGTCCAAGGATTCTTTTTTCTGTGCCATTGTTCTACAGATCAGTCTCTTTCTTTCTTTCTTTTTTTTTTTTTTTTTAATGGCATTCTATAGATCTGTCTAATAGGTAGATTTCATTCTAGGGTCTAAAACTATTGGCATATCTTTGTTATTCTCTTATACACATCAGTAATTCTGAGATAATGGGTTCTCTTATTTTATGATGCATGAAATATAATTACTACAAACTTCACCCATGTGTAAAGGTTGAATGAAATAAATTTACAACAAACTGCACTCATGTGTACCGTCTGATTACAATGAAAAGGACAAAGGATATCAATGCTATATTCTAAAGAATTGATGTTCATCATGAAAATGTTTTCTCTACAAGAAGGGGCTATTAACTTATTGTAGATTTTTAACTCTGGCTGCCTTGCCAACTCTGCATCCAAAAGAGAAGCCTGTACTATTCAATTCTTTATCTCATTAATTAAGGCAGGAGTTGCATTGTTTCTTTGGTCAAGTTCTTCACACATAATCTGCAGTACCAAGAAACACAATCATACAGTTTTGTTATTTGTTAACAGAGCAATTGAGGTCATCTCCAGTTAGGAATACAATGGAGAAGTTCAATTCATTTGTTAACACATAGAGCCCCCATCGTCAAAATCTGGATCATTACAACCACAAACATTTAGTCCCTTGAAATATGGGAATTGGAGGAGCCACATGAGAATAATGAGGGTTCTGAGTGCATTTACAAGGACGAAATCAACTCAACAACATAATGAAAGGTTTGAGACTCTCTTAATAGCAAATAGGCTCTAAGCAAGAACAAAGGACTGTACTATATCCTAGTTGTAAACTTAAAACAATCACAATGATGCCCTCTTGAATTGGAAATAAAATGGCTAACGTAGTCTAACCTAAGACATGACAAACATGCACCAGAAATATACATATATATATATATATGCATTTCAAGAGTTTTGACTATGATGAAACTTTTTCTCGATGGTTAAACCAAAAGTCCTCTTGTTTTAGTCAATGTAACAAAATATGCCATGTTACAACATAGATACTGTTTTTATACTTAATATTAGAAAGTTCACAACCCTCTGAAATATACAACACAGGCCGGAAGCTAGTCATTGTCTATGATTGCTGCCTTTGCCAAATCAATGAGATTTTCTATGCTGCACAGAGAGTTACAAGAAGAGGTGTACAGGTAGCAACTTGCTAGATTGTGAATAGTGTGTTCCATGATGAAAAGAATCACGGGGGTGGGACCGGTATTTTGTGTGTGACTTGTATAGTTGAAAATTGAAGTATCATTAACAAGCACGGGAGTGGTACAGTAATTTTGAAGTGTTTTGTTTACATGGGGCTTATGTTTTTAGAGCATAAGTTCAAGGATTCTTGGAGTTGAAGCTACACTCATACGCTAAAACAAGTCGTTCTCGGCGAAATACAACTGTTGTATGCTTCTTCTTTTTTTCCCTATGTAGGTAACATAACATTGGAGACAAATTAAGAGAATCATATATGGATATGCATTTCATAGAAAGATGTTGACCAAGATTTAGCATGAATGATCAAGGAGGTCTAATTTTTTTATGACATAGGGCATCCCCACCCCAATTTTTAGGGCAGGACTATTCCCTATGGATGGCGGTAATCACCCGTAAGCCACGGGCATCGGGTAAAGCCGGGGGAATTCAAACACGCGTCAATGAGAAGCATACTCATGACTTTAAGCCAAAGAGCCACACTTGTACGGGTTGTCTAAAATAGTTCTATGGTATAGATGTATGTATTTTTCATCAGAGGCTGGATGTGATAGGTACAAACATATTCGAAGATACATTATAATAAATTGTACTAGTTGATAGACGTGATGAATTTGGATCGGAACTTGTCACAGAAGAAAAACTTCAAACTGAATCTCCTACAGAAGGCTGGTTGGAGACTTCAGGGAGCTGGGAGCTACAGAACTTGGTCATAAACACAATACCACGAGGCCAACTCCCTTTATCACTTAGCCTTCACAAGACTGTAAAATCGCACGGTATTTGACCTTCAAGACCATAAATTGTTTTTTTCGAATGACAGCCATAAATTGTTATTGCCCGTAGTATACACAGAAAACAACCGTCTAAATAGAATGGCATTCAAAGAGCACAAAATCATCTTGAAACCCAGTTTTTTTGCACCATAATGAAAAATATAGACAAGACCATCACCTTATAGTAGCTCTTCCAAAACAAATATAACTATAATTCGTCCAAAACACATATAGCTATAATCACGTGAGCTTTGAATGAGTCTGCATTGAAGTGTTTCTTTTGTTAAATTGCTGAAAATAATTTTCTCCATACTTGACCCAAAAGGGGAATTTTAGCTCAGCTACTAACGATCCCTACTTGCACTACATTTGTTGAAGGATAAATAATGGGCAAAATATTGATATTAATTCATTCGAGGCTGCTTTTCTAGACATTCTAAAACAACTAAAAGATAAAAATTCAGTCAGAAGCAATAAGTATGTGGAAGATGGAGCCTTCATAGTTTAGAGTTTTGGAGTTCAAAGATCAAGTGATTGATTGCTCAAGTTAATGGAGTTTTGTTCCAAGTCCTTTTCTCCCTTATTTCTGTATTTCAACTGTGACTTAAAAAATCATATCTCAGAATAGATCATCAGAATGCTTGAGATTTCTGGTCTTATTCAATGATTGTGGAACTGACCATAAACCTATTATATCATCTTTTTTCTTGCTAGAGAAGCCATAGCTGCTTATACTGAGACACATATCTGATTTTTATAGGTATTTCTTATTTCTTTGACAATTAAAATTCAAGATTTATGAATATCTGTATATCGCGTGCTTCCTGTGGATCAAAATCAATTTATTTTTTTATATTAGTTGGACAAACCGATAGATGCTACTAATGTCTGCACAAAATTTTATCCAATTTATGTGGACAACAATACTCGAAATTACTTGACAGGCACTTATATTCACAAAATACTGCACCATTGCCTTATACGGTTATACCTTAAGTCGATAGATAGCATTTTATTTTTCTTCACATCCCACTACTCAGCTTCTTGCTTGCTTATTGATTATGGCAGGCTGACTGATTCAAACTATTCAAGAGAAAAATAACAACCTAGTCAAATGGGTTTCCCCTTTCTAAACACCACTCTGTACTGTCAAAGCTTTCATTTTAAAAGGAAGATTGTGAAACAACCAATTACTCCAAAAGCTTACGCTGTCAGGGGCCGTTTGGATATGCGGATTTTAGAATCCAGGTTATAATTTGAAAACAGTATAAAAGAGGGTTCATGATCAAGCTGCTGCATGCTGTCCTAACAGTGTTTCTTGGATTTTAAGTAAGAAATCCAGGTTTTAGAAGTCTCTCCCCCAACTTGAGATTTCTAAAACCTGGAAACATGGGATGATCGCCTGCTCTCTTGCTGTCAGAAAGAAGGGCAAGCAATCAAAAAATGACAGCTGGTCTCTTTGTTCTCTTGTCTCCCATCTACAATTTTGAGGAAATCCAAGATTCTAAAATCCGCATATCCAAACGGCCCCTTAGAGTTGGTGTTATTTAATCATTTATACTTCAACACTTCCCCTCATGTGCTGTCCCTCTTTTTTGGGTTGGCCCTACGCGTGGATTTTTAATATCAAGGAGTTTTTGGGTTTTGAACCCAGAATATGCCATTAGGTATGCCATTAGGTAATAGCTCTGATACCACCTGAAACAATCAATTACTCCAAAAGTTTAAGCTGTTAGAGTTGGTATTATTTAATCATTTATACTTCAACAAAGATAACGATTGCAGCAATTTCTATTAAAAAAAAAGTAACATGTATCAGACATTTCCTCTCCTAGACATTCATCTTTAACTGACCTTGGAGGATTGGCGCAATGACTGTGCATCCTCAGGAAGTTCCCTGGCTCCATCCTCAACAGATAACAACTCATCGGGCCCGAACCGTAGACTGCTACTCCGGCTACATCCCTCACCGCGAAATGATCGATCTCCACTATCTCCTGATTGTGCAACACTTATATCATCAAGTACTTGGGAAAAGCTTGTAGAGTTTTTCCTCCAGGAACCAGCATTTTTCCTCCTACCAAATGAAGAGCCCATCTCGATATGAAGTTTAGTCCAATATCACCAATATGAAGTTTTAGCATATGGAGATTTTATAGGATGATCCAAACTGTCCAATATCACCAATATGGAGTTTTAGCATATGGAGATTTTATAGGAAATGATGTTTAGTCCAATATCACGAAAATAAAGTTTTAGCATATGGAGATTTTATAGGATGATCCAAACTGTCCATGTGATGGGCCATAACGTAAATGGGTTGTGCCAAAAAAATCATTTCCATAGGATGATCCTATCCCTCCGATCTATAGAGGTTTCCATAATATGCAGTTCATCTATAGATCGAAGGGTTAAGATCATGCAATGGAAATGATTTTTTGGGCACAACCTATTTACGTTATGGCCCATCATATGAACGGTTTGGATCATTCTATGGTGTGGTCCGTACAGTACTTTTTGAAAAATAAGGGACTATAAGGGCTTTCACCGTATAAAATCTCCATATGTATGAATGTGAAAGATGAATAACGAATCAGAACACACGTAATATCATATGTGAATAACTTATCAAACCGATCCCCATAATAATATGGAGAGTGCCATTATCAAACCGAGGTAGTGTTTGTATATATCTATACCCACAATCCCTTGGAAGAGTGTCAAAGTTGTGCGGTGATTTTGGGGGATGAGTTGAACACAGTCAGAAATGAAAGAGAACAGTTGCAGCATCAAATTGAAATTGGAAAGGATTTGTTGGGTCAGAAGGAGATGGAGCTCTCACAAGCAGATGAGAAGATCCAAGATACACAGAGCGAGAACATTGAATTACGTCGGGATTTTGAGAGTCTCAAGCAGCAATTTGATGAGGCTAAGATGATAAAAGAAGAGTTAGATAAGCGGGTTCTCACTCTATCAGAAGATAAGTTACATTGGATTGAGGAGATCGAATGCCTTCATGAAGCAAACAAAAAGTTGAGTCAGAACTATGTGAATTGCATGAAAAAATAGAGGAACTTAGAATTAGAGAACAGTATTTGAGTTATGTACTACAAAAAAAGACTAATGATGTTGAGCTCTGAGAGATGGAGGCTTTAGCAATTTACAATGACCTTCAAATTTCTGCAGTATGTGCCGCAGTGTTTGAAGAAAAGGCTTGTGGAGTGATTGAAGTATGTGAGAGCCTTGAAGGAAGTGCCATAATTCAGAAAAAAGTTGTTTGATGATGAAAGCACTTCAAAAAGTACAGATATTGAAGAGATGAAGAAAAAAATCAGTGTGATGGAATTAGAAACCAATGGAGTTAAAACTGAATTGGCTGCAAATTTTCCCCTCATATTGTCTTTGAAGAATAGCGTATCATCTCTAGAAGACCATGCCCTTTCTCTAACAAAGATACATGCGACCGACAATCTGAAAACACAGGTATTCATTCTCTATTAAAGTTGGTAGTTATTGTACTGTACTGGTGATTGCAGGTATTCATTCTCTATTAAAGTTGGTAGTTATTGTACTGTACTGGTGATTGCTTGTTTTTACATTCTGGTCTTAGTTATTAGGTATTAATGGAGGTCAATGCAGTCTTTTCCAATTGAAAATATCGTATGCTTGTCGCTGTGGTGGCCCGTCAAAACTCAGGTTAATTGAGCTGCTTCAGTTGATGGGTCTGCCTTGGCATAGCCACCTACCTATTTTCTCTGATTGAGAATCTGTTTTTTAGGGAAACGTTATCAGCAGTTCAGCACTACTGTATTTTGATGATCGCACCCCCCTCACTTTATTTAAAGTATGGTATGGCCCGCACCATAGGATGATCCAAACCGTCCATTAGATGGGCCACACCCTAAATAGGTTGTGCCCCAAAAAATATTTCCATAGGTTGATCCTAGCCCTCTGATCTGAATGTTAGACGGTTGATACTAACCCTCTAAAGCCGACCCATATTTTCGGGTCGGGTCGATGCGGTCAGGTAAAACCCGACCCAAGCTGCAACCCTACTTGGGAGTGATGCTTCAAGCAAAACTCATGCTTATCAACTCCACCGACCCTCTCTTCCCCCATCTTTCTCTAACATCTGTATGGTCTAACGTTCACAGGTTGTGACCCCGCTATTAAATGAATTTGATGATCCATTGGTTGAGGGGGAGGGAGGCCAGTAGGGGATAGAAAAACCTGTTTAAATTGGTGATTTCCAGTGGCAATCCAGTCGGAAATGATAGCTGGCCAGGTTCTTCTTGAGGTAGAACAGGAGAATTTGCATCAAGACATATCAACTGAAAACAGGTAGCAATGGACTTGGATTTGGTGAGGCATTTTAATCCCCTTCCTCTATATATGTCTAATCCCCTTCCCAATGAGCACAAAATTTTGCATGCCCTTCCTCTATGTATTTTTCCATTCTCTCTTCCCATCGTGAAGGCCTATCCTTATCCTTTTCCTTACACAGAATATCATTAATGAAGCAATTAAGGGTGTTTTTATCAAATACGGGGGGGGGGGGGGGGTGGTGGTGGTGCGTGGGGGGGCTGCTATATACACGGCACAAGGCTAATCTTCAACAAAGTTGAGGTGGGAAAGCTTTGGACCGACCATTTAAGTCAAAGCAGAAAAACACGTCCCGCCCTACGACTGCTGGTGGGCAATATCCACTGTCCACGTGTACAGCTTTTTTTTTTGTAGCCTTACCTTCGTTTTATAATAACTGTACAATTTCCATTGGGTCGAAAAACCCTTTACAAAAAGTGCTATTTTTTTCATTTTCTATTTATAAAAGTGTTTCTGCTTTCGAAAGTCAAAACAAAACTTTATCGGCAATTCAACAGTCGGATAACGACCCAAATATAAATCAAAACCTACCATCACATGCATGGGGAAAATGAAAAAAATAGCACTTTTTGTAAAGGGTTTTGTAAAACGAGAACAGTATGACTAATGATTTTGGCACTATCATGTTTTGATAATCGCACCAGTTCATCTTGTCTCATATTACTTAAACAACTATCAAAGGTAATTACAGTTCCCAAAAATAAAAAGATAAACTGAGTTAGTGCAATTATTAAAACACCGTAGTGCCAGTATTGGAATTTGGAAACTCATTGACCCATATGATTTGCCTAGTTGGTTAAAGATATGTTTCTAAGTTTAGATATCTTAGTATCTTGAACCCTATTAGGTCAAATTTAGTGTTGCTAGATCCTAAGGTATTCACCTAGGCTATCATGATTTGACTAGCAAAACCAAAACAAAAAGGTGTGAAACTTGAACTTAAAATGAGAAAAACAAATAAAAATGGGTCTAAATGTAAAATTTGATGAATTTCTACACTTTCAGTTAAAATCATAAGAAATTCACAAGAATGAGTTCATTAGTCCAAGGTGTCTCTCATTGAGGAAGGACTCTTAAACACCCTTGGGTTTTAACATCCCTTCAAACTTAGAGTATTACAATTGTTAAGGGAAGTTGCAAATGCAACTTAGTTCAATGAAGAAATCATGATCCATCTTGTTTGAACTACGTCATATGTAGCATGTCCATAAGCTTGATTTTTCATCCATGACATGCAAATCATATGAGAGAATCACTTGTTGAAAATAATTCTAATATGAACTTAAAACATTCAAGCAAGTGAAAATGAACTCATCGGTATATGTGAAGCAATAAATTTTTTTTGATTATCTTAAATCCTTCACAATAAAACCTATGTGCATTAAGAAAATGAAAATTTAGTGAAAATCTCAAGGTGTGTACATTGTAACACATTGTCATTATGGAATGTATTTGATATTTGTCATCTATATATATATTATCCATATGACATTGATAAGTTCACAAAGCAAATCATTCTAGTTTTGTGAACCTAAAACTTAAGTGGAATCTTTAAAAGGTTATGATTATTAAAATCCACTTAATGAGAGGCATGGGAATTAAAATGATGTACATATACACTATGCCTATGTATGTGATTTATGTATAACACAGTGAAAGATTCCCAAGCTAACTATAAGTTTGACTTTGAAAATATTTCCATCATGCACTCAAACTTGTATCTTATGAGTTCATTGCAACTTTTAAATATCATAAAAATCATGAGACTTTGACTAAAAAGCCATAAGTATGCTTAAAATTGAGAAATGTATAAAATTGACTTTGAAATAGAGAAATTGAGATGAACATAAAAATGTTTTGACAATCATGCTCAATCATTCAATTAAATTTAAATTTATCAAAACACATCTAACAAGCTAATAGGGAACATAAAAATGAAAATGAAAATGAACATTCCCTAAAAGTTAAAAACTAGTTTGCCTTTGCAAGAAATCTTAAAAGAACTAGTTGTCCTCACAATATAATAGAGTTGCTTGTCCTAGGATAGATTCTTAAATTCTTGTCATCATTGGCTATCCTTAGTATGTGTATAATTATCTATTTGTATAGCACTCTCTCTCTATATATATATATATATGTGATATCTCCTTGTGTGTGGTATTAACTACATGGTAAGATGTCAAACCTTAAAGTTAAAAGCTACTCAATTGGTGCTTTTAGCCAAGAAAAAGTGCTTAATAAAAAATTAGGGAATAAATTCGTGCCCCTTTGATTCACCCAGAGACACCATTTTCTGCAAATCGTTCACGTTTTATTTCACTAGGCCACCTCCTGGTCGAGATAATGCACACCCCTTCTGCAACACTATATAACACTATGCAATGCTCTACACTCGTTCACTAAGTAAACCTCGACGGATTTCGATGAAATTTTAGAAAGACCTACTTGGAACCCTAACCTACTCTAAGAAATTTGGGACTCTAATTCAACTATTTGATAAGGTTTTTAGTTAAACTACTTAATTGGGGTTCAGTTAAAATGGAGTGTTTACAGATGCGAGGGCAGAGCGTGCTTGACGCGCAAATGCCAAAGCTGGACATGCAACACATTTTGATTGACCCGAAAGCAAATTTTGGGGTTCTTCGATTCAAAATGGTATTGAGAAAGGTAAAACAATGAAATAACGCTACCAGACCCTGAGTCCTTAAGCAAAAGGGAGATAGCCTCTTACCGACTTTTAACATGGAAATAATGACATATCAAAGAGATAGCCTCTCTAACTCTCACGACCCAACCATCTAAACAAGAACTCCTATTAACAACACACAAATACTGAACACAGACACTTTTTATCTCTAAATCAAGGCTTTAACAAAAACAAACAAAAGACAATCACTCAAAGAGTATAAACCATTTCAATCACACAAGTAAAAATCAACCACTGAAACAGATGCAAATCAATTACTCAAAGAGTCTCAACCAATCACTCAAAGAGTCTCAAATCATTTACTCAAAGAAACACAAATCAACTACTCAAAGAGTCTCAAACTAATCACTCAAAGAGTCTCAATCACCAAAAGAAACCATAACACTCTAAGAGTCTCTATCACCCAAAGAGTCTGCAATACTCAAAGGGTCTCAATTACTCAAAGAGTGTCAAACACACACAGAAGCCATTATACTCAAAGAGTCTTAACTAACCAAAGAGTCTGCAACGCTTAAAGGGTCTCAACTACTCAAAGAGTCTCAAACACACCACGAAACCTTTATACTGAAAGAGTCTCAACTACCTAAAGAGTCTGCAACACTCAAAGGGTCTCAACTACTCAAAGAGTCTCAAACACAGAAACCTTTATACTCAAAGAGTCTCAACTACCCAAAGAGTCTGCAACACTCAAAGGGTCTCAACTACTCAAAGAGTCTCAAACACACATCCAAAAAACTTTTATACTTAAAGAGTCTCAACTACCCAAATAGTCTGCAACACTTAAACGGTCTCAATTACTCAAAGAGTCTCAAACATACCTCCAACACTCAAAGAGTCTGTAACACTCAATGAGTCTCTTTTTTTTTTTTGGGGGCTTTATCAAAGCCAACACAAATCAAATACTCAAAGAGTACAAATCAAATAAGTACATACTAATCACTTAAGGATTATTTTTTGTACTAAAATTTTGACAAAACAAAATGTAAACCAAAGGTTTTTTTTAAAAAAAAGATGGAAGAAAGGAACTAGGCCATGAATCACGGAATCTAGTAATTTCTTCCTTATTAAAAGCAAATCAAAAGATTATCTCAGATTGGCGTCACTGATGGAAGAATCATTTCTCAAAGAGAATAACGAGAGTGCATGATCTTTACCAAAGAGCACACTCAAGCAACTTGAAGGAATTTTCAGGTTGTAACCATTTTCAAAAGATGCAAAGCATTCTGCTAAAGGTTTAAAGATTGCAAGGGTGAATTTTAGACTCCTCTGGGGATAAGATTTTTCAAAGAAACTCGACTACAAAAGAAAGCAACTTGATCGAGAAGTTCATCTCAAAGAGTGTTCAAACTTCTCTAATCTCTATTTGATGAGAATATCTATCTCAAATATCATTGTTTATTTGATATCTTTTATGGCGCAAATCATAAAAGATGCCCCTAGTATGATTACTTCCATAAAAATATTCATTAGAGAGCAACACAAAAGGAAAAAGGCCAAAGGCTTCCATTAATGCACATTTAGGTTTACAAAATTTCACAAGTAAACGAACATAGCTTTGCTCAAAATCTTCTTTCTTCTATGCCATTTGCTGATGCTGAAAATGGGCTAATAGCCTATCACCTTCTGAACTCTGCTTTGCTTTGCATTTTGTCCACAGGAGCCACAGGTTCTCTTTTTCTCTATTTTTTTTACTCATCACCCCGGCTTTGGGAGAAATTGGACTAACAAGACCTTGAAACTTGAACTCGACTCGACAAAGGAAGGACTTTGACGAACAATGAACGATGACGTTTATAGACACATGACTTCAATATTAAGAGAGACTGAAATCTGCTGCTTAGTCTGGTAAATATTTTAAAATGGTTAAAAGTCCACCACTCTTACAGTCTTTTGAATACCGTGTTTTAAGGTATTTTATTCATCTTTTTGGTATTTCTGTCATGGTTATTATCCATTTAGATTGCTTAGCCTCAATCTCTCTAACTCAAAGAGTACCAAAGAAGACCTTGCTAGTGCTTACTCAGACATTGAAGTAATGCCAAAGAAAAAAATAAAAGTTTAGCTGGCTTTTAGAAGCTGTCCTTTCTGCATGAAGTCACTGCCATGACCAAGTCGCCTTTCTAGGTTTTCGATTTGGAGGACCGTATGCCTTATATTTTGACTGGACTGTCTGCCCTTGCAGATTTTTCATCCAGTAGGCTCTGCACTCTGATTTTTGCCTAAGCCGCCCTTTCGGGTTTTCAGCTTAGCGGGTGAATGACCCTAACTTTTGCCTAGACCACCATTTCGGGTTTTCAGTCTAGTGGGTCTAAGACTCCATCTTTTTTTCTTTCTTTCTGTTTCTCCACAAACCCGGGCCTAAATACACCCGAAGGACTTTCAGGTAGGCTTAGGTTAAAAAAGGTTATACTTTGGCGAGTTTATATTTATTTTGACCGAATCTGGCCCTCCAGACTACCTACCTATCTCCAATGAAATAGGAATCAGGTCTGCGTAGTTCGTCCATTGGGACTTCAAGGATTTTTTGGTCATTTGTTGTTTTTTTTTTCAGATGGTTGTGACCGAACCTGAATTGAACAGGTTGGCTACGTACCCTGTAGAAAGGGATCAGGTCGTAACGTAGTTCAGGTCCAATATCTTTTATGACGCAAGTCATAAAAGATGCCCCTGGTTTAAGTTTGTCAAAGAAAGAAGGTTGTTTTTTATTGGCCCCAAAGAGTTTGCAAATGGTTTTAAACATGTAAATTGTTGGCTCAAAGCTCAAATCAATCAAAGATGGTCTCTTGGTGTATCAGGCATAATATTTCTTTAATTGATCCAGGTTTGTAGGTTCATTTAATTTTTCTCCATTTTCATCGAGGAGTCTTATGGCTTTTCTAGGCAGGACTTCATCGACGATGTAAGGACCAGACCTGTTTGGCCTGAATTTACCTCTCAGATCAAACACCGGTGCCCTGTAGGACTTCAACGAGATCTCCCGGCTTCAGGTCACGGACTCAAACTTTCTTGTTGAAAGCTCTTTCTATCCGCCTTTGATATCCCTGACTATGATATAAGGCACTCAACCTCTTCTCATCTGTCGTCTACAATTCATCGTGTCTGGCTTTTGCCCATTCAGACTCTGGTAAATCAGCCTCTATCATCACTCTCAAAGAGGGAATTCTCAACTCAATTGGCAAAATTGCTTCCATTCCGTCTACCAAAGAATACAGAGTCACACCTGTTGAAGACCTGATCGATGTCTGATAAGCCCACAAAGCATATGACAGCTTGTTTGAGCAGTCCTTATAAGTCTCAGTCATCTTACTGATAATGATTTTGATATTCTTGTTCGCTACCTCTTCAGCTCCATTTGTATGAGGTCTGTAGGGAGATGACTTATGATGCTTTATCTTAAATTCTTCACACAGGTGTATTCCTCTTTCTTAAAATGTGATCCATTATCGAAAATCAGCTCATGAGGTACTCCGTATCTGCAAATAATGTTTGCATGGATAAACTTCGCAACTGTGTTCAAAGTTATGGAAGCATAAGATGCAGCCTCGATCCACTTTGTAAAATAGTCGATAGCTACCAAAATGTACTCATGACCACTCGAGGATCTTGGATAAATCTTTCTAATGATGTCTGTTCCCCATACTGAGAACGACCATGGCGAAGAAAAAGAGTGCAACTTTGAAGGAGGAATATGAATGAGATTCGCATAGACTTGGCACTTGTGGTATTTCTTCACAAAGGCAAAGCAGTCTGCTTCCATTGTGGGCCAATAAAAATCAAGTCTCAAAATCTTTCTGGATAATATTTTTCCATTCATATGTGGGCCACAGACTCCCTCATGAGTTTGCTCAATAAGCTCTGCAGCTTTGTCTTCATCAACGCATATGAGTTGTATGCCATTAAAAGATCGCCTGTATAACGCTTCACCACAAATGATGAAGTTGGTAGCTAGCTTTTGAAGAGTCTTCCTCTCTTTGCTCGAAGCTTCAGGATGATGCCCTTTACCAGAAATGAGGTTCTTTAAATCTGTATACCATGGCTTACCATCAGGACACCTGGCTGAGATCTCAATTGTGTTCACATGAGCTGGAGCCCACTGTAATCTCACAGCTAAGGGTTGGACCTCCATAGTTGCAGAGATGTCTAGCATCGAAGCCAAAGTAGCCAAAGCATCAGCAAAATGGTTCCTAGTTCTTGACAAGTGAGTAAAAGTGATATTCTTAAATTTTTTTACCAGAGATTCCAAATATGTATTATAAGGGATCAATTTATCCTCTCAAGTTTTTCATTGCCCGTTGATTTGACAAATAATGAGTGTTGAGTCCCCAAACACAACTATGTCTTGAACTTGAAGAGCTAAAGCTGCCTCAACTCCTGCTATACAGGCTTCATATTCTGCCACGTTGTTCGTGCACTCAAACTGCAGCTTGATGGATATAGGGATATACTATTTCTTTGGAGATATCAAAATTGCACCGACTCCTTGACCCTGGTTATTGACTGCTCCGTCAAAATACATCAACCACTTGGTACTCGGAGTTTCTTCTTCAATATTCATGATCTCTTCATCAGGAAATTTAGTTTTCAAAAAAGCATTATCTTATGTAGGAGAATCAGCCAGCTGCTCAGCTATAACCCGTCCTTTAATAGACTTCCGAGTGACATAAGTGATGTCAAACTCAGATAACAATAACAACCACCTCACGGTTCTTCCAGTAAGGGCGAATTTCTCAAATAAGTACTTCAATGGATCCATCTGTGAAAGTAAAAGAACCTTGTTCGACAACAGATAGTGTCTAAGCCTTTGGGTTACCCAAACCAATGCTAGACAAGTCTTTTCCAAAATGGAATACTTTATCTCATATTATAGCATCTTCTTACTGACGTAATAAATGGGCCTTTTCTGCTTAGATTATGGATCTTTCTGAGCAAGCATACAACCCATTGTTGTGTCTGTGATTGACAAGTACAACAACAATGATTCTCCTGGAACAACAGGAGATAAAACAGGAGGCAAAGATAAACACTGTTTAACTTTTTCAAAAGCTTCCTGACACTCCTCATTCTATTTCTTCGAGGAATTCTTCTTTAAAAGCTTGAAAATTGGTTCACATGTCAAAGTTAAATGAGATATGAACCTTCTCAAGTATTAAACTTTCCCAAGGATACCTCTAATCTGCTTTTCTGCCTTAGGCGGTTCCATTTCTTGGATTGCCTTGATCTTTTGAGGATCAACCTCAATTCCTCTTTCACTGACCATGAATCCGAGGAGTTTTCCTGACATAACTCCAAATACACACTTGTTTGGATTCAGGCGAAGCTGATATTTCCTGATTCTCTCAAAGAATTTTCTCAAGGCAACTGTATGCTCTGGTCTAGTCTTTGCCTTAACGATCATGTCATCTACATAGACTTCGAATTTTTTGTGAATCATATCATGAAGAAGAGTAGTTGCAGTTCTCTGATATGTAGTACCAGCATTCTTTAAACCAAATGGCATTACTCTGTAACAGTATGTGCCCCACTGAGTAATAAATGCTGTCTTTATCATGTCCTCGGGTGCCATCTTAATCTGATTGTACCCTAAAAATCCATCCATAAAGGATAAGAGTGCATGTCCAGCCGTATTATCCACCAAGAGATCGAAATTCGGCAATGGAAAATCGTCTTTTGGACTTGCCTTGTTCAAGTCCCAAAAAATCAACACACATTCAAACCTTCCCATCCTTTTTGGGCACCGGTACTACGTTAGAGAGCCATTCAGGGTATTCGACCACTTGGATGAATTTCACTTCTAGAAGTTTCTTGGCTTCTTCATAAACTCTCAACTCCCATTTAGTTTTGAGTTTTCAGAGTTTTTGCTTCTTTGGCTTAATGCTAGGGATTAAGGGTAATATGTGATGAACAATCTCCTCACTCAATCCCAGCATGTCATTGTAAGACCAAGCAAAAACCTCCTTGAACTCCTTAAGTAAGGCGATCAATTCTTTGCGCTCCTCAGGAGATAAAATTTTGACAATTCTTATTTCCCGAATCAAAGATTCATCACCTATATTCACAGTTTCAACTTCCTCTTCGAGTGATTTTGCTCGGCGACTCTCCCCTTGTTGAATCATATGTTTGATTTCAAGGGGAGTTTCGTCGGCTTCCTCATCAGAGGGGGAGTCTTGATTATTATTATTAACATTATCAGATTTTAAAGCAGATTTAGTAGATGAAATAGAATCAGGAATGTACACAAAAGAAGAGCCCTTTATTTCATTGAAAGTAGAATTGGATACATCAGATGATGAATAGCTCACATCAGGCTTTACAATGGACTCATGACTCGTAGTTACAGACTCGATTGACAAGTTGACCTCAGTGTCAACTGACTCAAACCTATGCAAAGAAGAAACATCAGGTTCATCAACAGAAACAGCCTTCAACTCAACCTCGCTAGAAGAAGTGAACCCGTCACGGACCTCAGAAATAGACTTGACCTCTACGGTACCTGCATCAAAAGAATCATTAGAAGGAAAAGACTCTGAATTAGACTCAGAGACTGACACATACCCATGAACAACTGACTCTTCTGACGAAAAATGACAGGACTGAAAAGTAACCTGAGAGGTCCAGTTAGAAGGTCCCTCGGCCGGGGTGATAAGGTGAGTGGGGTTCAGTACAAGCGGGCTCTTGTTGATCACGACCACAGTCTGTGACCTCTTATGAAAAAGTGAGTTTAGTGCGTTTGGCGCCATTGCATCTGCCCAGTCTATTTCAGCCTCTGTTTCGGTTCCTGTGCCCTGCAGACTCATCAACTCATCATCAAGCTCTACGTCAAAGAAAATCTCGAAGCCCGGTAGCCACTGTCTGGTCGATTTATCTTTCCATGTCTTAGCAAAGCCACAGAATGGGATATCATATCCTTCTTTGCAGAATCTCCCATTCATAGTCAGATCAAATGGTCCCAATGGCAAGTCCAAACCTCTATGACGACACTCTGCCCATTTCAACATGTATCGCTTCATTTCTCAAATTTCTGCCTTGGTTGGCTTGTACCCAAGCCCAAACAAACCATTAAAGGTGTGAACAAACGGCCATTCGGTTAAACCCAGATTGTTTCTGCCAAGTCTTGCACCTGGGATATAACCCTGTAGACGTATCATCTTCACTACATTCAGGTTTGTACTGCTCAGGAAGAAGATATCTTCGTTCATCACTTCGTCAACAGTTATGGTTGCTACTTTCAAGGAGAAACTAGTCAAACTAATATCTCCTGCTTTTCCCATAATCAATTCTTTAGAAATCTGACCCACTTCAAAATCTGGGTCTCCCTTAACAATGATCACCTTATTGTTCAAAATGAATTTCAATTTCTGATGTAAGGTGGATGGGACAGCTCCGACTTTATGTAACCAAGGACGTCCCAAGAGCAACAAAAAGGAGGCTTTAATATCTAATACTTGGAATTCAATATCAAATTCTCCTCCTCCTATCCGTACCTTTGTAACTAGAGTTCCGATCACATCTCTTCTGGTCCCGTCATAAGCCAGAATACCTTGGTCAGAAGGGACAAAGTTCTCAGGTCCGAAACCAAGAGTAGTCGTTGTACTGAGTGGGCATACATTCAGTGGAGACCCATTATCGACAAGGACTTCAGGCACCTTCTTCTTGTTACAAATGACAATAATCCGGAGCGGTTTCGTATGATCTCTCCCTTCTGGTGGCAAATCACTGTCCGTAAATGATAGAGGTTTCGCTGCTCTAGCCATAGAAACTATACCGACAAGCTCGTCAGGAGTTATCTCAACAGACACCTGAGCGGAATTTAGCTCTTTCAGCACCACTTTCCGGTGCTTTGAAGATGACATCAAGAGACCCCAAATAGAGATATTCGCTTAGGTCTTCTTCAACTGTTTCAGAAGATTATCATCTTCTTCATTTACCCAAAGTCGATTATGCCTCTGGCCATCAGTAGCCCTCGCAATCTCAGCCGGATTATCAGCGCTCAACTCAGGAGGTTTAAAAACTCGCCCTCCCCTGGTCATGTGACGCATCTCGTCACACTGATCATCTAGCAACAACAGCTCATCTTCACCCATACTTAAAACATAAGGAATCCCATTAACATTTTCTTCTTCGAAGTCATCCATCCCTAGATCGTATAGAGTCTTCCCTTCTTTCCCCAAGTCATCATAATGAGGGATATACGACTGAGATGAAGAGGAAACAACAATCTCGATGTCGCTAAATGACAATACATACGACTGTTTCCCTTTCACATCCTCAAGTTCTTCATCGTCAAACTCCAAAACATATGTTTTATTTGACATGATAGTACATATAAGAGCAGAGGGATCAAGGATGGGCTCATCCAGAAAGATTGCATCGGTTGCAGGAGTGGGAGCAACACGATGTTTCGGGAGAGGATTCTGAGTAATATTTGGTCCTTTAATTGCGAGTTCATCCTTATCGATCATATTTTGAATTGCATGCTTTAAAGCTAAGCAATTCTCAGTTAAATGCCCCGGACCTCTATGATACAATATTGATCTTTCCTCCAGTTTGCGGGTAATGGATTAGGTGCAGGTTTAATATCCGGAAATCTGATCTTCTTATCTCTTATCAGCTCTCTAAGTATCATAGGAAGGGGATACGCTAATGGATCAAATTGTCTGAACTGTCTTTTCACCATTGGTTTAGCAATTTCGGCGACAACTCTGGCCTCTGGTCTAAAAGCTGGTTTAAAATAATTCACTGCATGGACCTCTTTAGGTGGGGCCATAGGCCTCTTGGCTTCTCGTACATCAGACAATGTCTTTGCTCTAAGGCCCTTAGCTATAGGTTCCTCTATCTGGGTGCCAGTTTTTATCAAATGATCAAAAGTTGGATAGTGCTGCGGTGTCATAAAATGGAAGTACCGTGGGGATAGACTTTTGATTACTAACTTGATTTGATCATCTTCTGGCATTCTCTGACTTAACTGTGCAGATTTGCGCCTCCAGCACCTGATAAACAACGTGAAAGTTTATTGGGGACCTTGCTTTAGCTGCTTCAGGTCTCTCTTTGTTATTTCAATCCCCTCCTCCATTGAAAACTGTTCAACAAACATGTTCGATATATCGTCTAAAGTTCTAGTTTCCTCAGGCTGCAATCTCAGAAACCACTTTTTAGCTATTCCTATGAAAGACATGGGAAATAGCTGGGCCATTTGTTCACGACTCAGCCCATGCTGCTGAGAGAGCGTAATAAACCATTTGACATGGTTTCTTGGGCACCCAGTTCCATCATACCTATCATAATCTGGTGCCTTGAACTTTGGCGGTAAAGTGACACTAGGGGTCTCAAAAAATTCAGAAATATCGAACCTCTTTGGCCCTTGGAACTTCATGCTTTCAATGTAACTAGCCATTTTCTCACACATATTGAATGACTCTTTCTCTTTATTTGTCCGTGGAGCACAATATTCTTCGGCATATTGGTCCTCATCTAGGTCAATCTCCACGGGAGGAATATGAGGTCTATTGAGGTTAGAAAATGTAGCAGGAGGAGGTTGGATGTCAGGCCCTCTAGAAGTAGAGGTCTTATCGGTATTCTGAGATTTTAGTATGGCCATTTCATCTTTCAATCCCGAGATATCTCGAGACATGTTTCTCAACATTTCTTGTATGACCAACATGGGATCAGTTGAATCAGCCATTAGGTCGGACTCAGATGAGTTGGTAACTCAAGTGTAGGGGATAAAGATTCTCTGGATGATACAGGTGAGTCAAAGTGACGGACAAGTCTAGAGACAGAGGAAGGTCTAGACCAGGTAGGTTTGGATTGGTTATCTTTTGATGGAGCGATGGTTGCTCTCTTTCAGAATCCTGAATGGAAATGAACATATTAGATTAAATGGATGATAAGTGAAATAAGACATGCTGATCAAATAAAGATAAGAGAAAACAAACACACTTTCATTGATAAAACTTGATCTGATTACAAAGATAAACTGGTAAAATAAAGGATAGCATGGTCATAATAATGAAATTCTGGACTACAAGATGCTTAGGACATAAGATAGATGAAGATTCTCCATCATCTTTTTCCACCAGTCTCGCTTTCTTCGGTTTGCGATTTTCAATGCCTTCAATCAACCATTGATAATAATTCGGAGTCACTCCTGTGTGAACTCCTCCTCTAGGTGTTGTTGCTCCAATTGTCCCTCTAGGAGTTCTATCTCGTATACTATGCAAAAGATCCTCAGATTTACGCACCCAATCTTTGCAAATGCTTTTGGCAAGATGATGATTAGATTTTTCAAGGGGATAGACTGGTGTCGGACGGTAATACTCTGTTTTAAAACCCAAACATGGACATTCGGTCTGGAGTCCTCTGTATTGACGGAAGGTACGGTCTGGGATATAGAAAGAAGTTTTCTGTAAAGTAAGAAACTGAACACCCCTACTGGCTTGGGTTCTGATTATTCCCCAGTGACCAAGGAAGAACCTCCAAGTAATCTAGTCGTCTTGACGGGAACTTAACCAATCAGTCCACTCCGATTTGGTAAAATTGAAGGTCTTATGTTCCCACGACATATGCTTGGATAAAATGATTTCATGGTGTGTTGGACGTATGAAGATTCGAAGTTTCAAACAGAACCAGACATATAAAAGAACTGGAGAACCTTTGAAAGAAGTAGAAACTTTATTTACCTCGAGAGATTTGGTCAACAAAATCTAAGAGCGCAGGAGAAGTATTGTCACCCTGGTGAAAAAGGAGCCACCTAGCATAAACACAAAGAACTAGGGCATGAATGCGACTAGTTTGATGCTCTCGAGTGCACTTCCCCAAATCAAAAAAGACTTTAACCAATTGGGGAACTGACAAACCCTTATCATTTTAACAGAAACTGACAGGCTTAGGTGATGTGGGAAGCAGTTTCTCGAAACTAGTATTGTATCCCAATTTAGATTCAAGTTTGACTAGGGGACCCTTGCAATCATAGCCCAACAAATGACACTAGTCCTCAATGATTGGACACATTTCTTGCTTGCCAAAGCGAAATACGTGAAGATCGGGTTGCCAAAATTCGACGGCATCATTGAGGAAATTTCAATCTACTTTGATGTAGGGTAAGCTTTGGAGTGCATCAAGGTTATGGCCAGCATGGTTTTCTACAAGGCGATACCCTCTTTCATCATCCATCCACTTCTTCAATTTATCATTAGACATGATGATTCACCTGATAATCAAAGGAGGTAAATAGGATAAGAATAGGGTCAATCCTAAATATTGAGTTGCAAAAGGAAAGGTATTGACAATAAATCATACACTCAAAGGATACAGGTATGATACAAGCAGGATCAAACTTTTCCATCAATGATCTCGATATGATCCAAGGGCAAAAGGATAAATGATAAACCCGGATCAAATGGATAGTCAATGGATGAGAGACCATGGTCATAATAATGACAAAGTAGGGTCAAGGACCAGATCTAAAATCTGCATGATGGATGAATATATTTGATCAACTTAGATAAGAAGTTCCTACTAAGAAGTAGGTCCTAGTCTAATAATCAAGAAATACAAAGATTGAATTTATCATCAACGAAACAAAATATAGACTATGGCCATAAGATTGTCAAAATAGAAGCCACTGACCAGGTCCAAATCTTGAGAAATGAATTGATATCAAAGATAAACTTAGACAAAGAAGCCTCACAAGATGAGTAGGTCCGAGTTTAAGGATCAAATTTACCATCAATGGATCAAAAGATAAACTATAGCCATATGAGTGGCAAAGAAAGAGCCACAGGCTAGGTCTAAATCTGAAAATTGGATTGATAAAATTGATTTGAATTAGATAAGGAAACCTCATTAAGTATGAAGGTCCGAAACTAATAATCAATATAAATAGGTATATATACATATATACACCCTAACCAGGGGCACCATCCCTAGTCTAATCTAGCGGAGTCAAGGAGGTCTTGACTCATGACAGACTGGTGAGTGTACTAGGACTGCGTCTGTAGCCACATAAAGTGAGCTACCCTACTCTATAAATATGATAAGGCCCCTAACTCTAGGCTCCACATGTGTAAGCAACACATGTTCGTCCCTATATGCAAACAAAAGGACAATGCAATATATAGAGAGGGTAAGGCTGCGAGGTCCACCTGGCCGAATGCATAGTTACTTGTATGCTGTGACTATCGCCCAACATACGAACTATGTCCGTTTTACACACAAGGTGTTCAGGTGCTGAGTATACTACTCGTGTGGTGGCACTAGAAGGCGGGTATAGCCCTCACAGCTCCTACTCATAGTATCTCGAATAGGTCATCTGATAGCATAACCACATCAAACCATAGCAGAAAGTAACCACAAAACAAATAATATATGCATGGATGAAAGTGGTGTGTGAGCCCTTGTTTTATCTATGCACCTGTTTGGTGCCCCTGGATTCTAACGATAATGTTCCCAGCCTGTGGACCTCGATCCGAGGATGATGAGGAAACGAGTCCCTACATCCTCTAGATCTCCATATGAAAGAGAGCTCTACTAAGGAGCTCTCAAAATGGTGCCACCCTCGTAACGTAGCACGAGTTGCGATAAAAAGAGATACCTCTTGATCCGGAGCCAAGGCTCGAAACCAAGACGTACCTAAAATAACTCAGAGTCGCCATCCATGGATAGGCCATGGAACCCAAAAAATAAATCCTCTGTGCAATGGATAACCATAAATATATATGGGTCCGTGCCTGATTATGAATGGAGAAGGTCCGAAGAGCACCCCCAATTCGTCCGAGTGCAAGCACTTGGTCTCTTATGCCATTTATTATTAACTATGAAGAGTTTTGGGCAAAAATCATGTAAAATGGGAACAAATATCCCCGAGTGGACGTCTACCTAAACATGCATGACCCGGGAATAAAATAAATACGTATATAAAATAAATGGAAGAAGTGTAACCTAAGCATAGCTAAGTTATAAGTGACATGCCAAATGGATGTTTAGGTTCTGGTGGACAAATACATGCATGCTACAGTTAAAGGTATAAAGTCTGTACAGAAAATAACAGATACGATAACTAGATAATCATGAAAGCAGCAAAGAACTATAGCTAAGCAATATAATCAAGAAGTAATAGACTGGTAAGCATTAAAGGGCTACAACTAAGCATGTAATCAAAACAATAGTAATATGTACACTACGGCTAAGCATAGACTGGTAAGCATTAAAGAGCTACAGCTAAGCATGTAATCAAAACAATAGTAATATGTACACTACGGCTAAGCATGTGAAAGAACAAGTAAACAAAATATCGTAAGCAAGAGAATGCTACCGCTAAGCATGTGAGTGATCAAATAAGGAAATAATCTCAATCTGAAAGAAAACATACAAGTAAAATGATAACCACAAAAATAAACTCTAAAAAAAACACTAATAACAAACCCTAAGACTCTAAACGTTGTCCTTGACTCTTGGATGATCTGATATTCATCTAAGCCGCCTACGTATCCCCGCCTCCACGAGAATCAGAGTCACGTAGTTCTTCGCACCTACTCTAGGCTATGATGCTAAGACATCTAGACCCCTATCCTAGACTCGACCTAAAAGACCGGACTAATTATTAAAGCTTCTTGTGCGATTATTTAAATTCCAGTAGATTGTGGATTTTAGGACACCCTATATGCCCTAACTAAATGCAGGTTAGCCCTAAGCTAATTCAGGTGGTTCCTACAACCTATGTGTAACTAGGCTGTGTGTCTTAAGGAAAATAATGAGATCACTAACGCATCCTAGACCTAGTCATCAGTCTGCGATGTGAATCGCCAACTGACCGGACGGAGGCGTAACAAACTCCTAACTCTAACACAAACACAAACAAAACACACAACACATCAAAGACAACCACCTAACTCTAAAACTCTCTATCTAGACCAAACTCCTAACTCTAGAAGAAGAGCTTTTTAAAAACAAGATTTATGAAAGATTTTTGTGCTTTTAAAAAGGTTAAAAGGTTTATTTACAAAATTTGGCTGGACTAGGGATATGGATCCCAAGCTGCACTACGTACCTCGTGGAAGAGGATCAAGCCAACGTAGTTCGGAAACATACTCTCCTAACTACCACTAATGACTTTAAAAGATTCAAATATTTCAATGGTTTTTTCTGATTTTCAAATGTTTATGAGTTTCAAATTTCTGATTTTTTGAGTTTTAAGATAATTTCGAGTGTTTTTGGATTTTAAAATGCTTCAATATTTTTGGACCCTTAAATGCTTTCACTCTTAAAGGGAACACGCAAGTACAATCACAAAGTAGGGCAAAGCCCTAAATCTAAAGGAAAAACCCCGAACAAACAACAAGCCTCTCAAAGAGACGATCCACAATAAGTAAACAAGTGTCTCAAGAATAGAGAAAACGATCTAAAATCCCAAATAAGCAAAGCTCTAATAAGACTGTGCTAGTCTCTAATAAAGAAGAACGACAACAACTCTAAAGGAGAAACTCCTAGCTACCAATACTAAAGAAGGGGTGCAAATGAGTCAATGACTCTCTAATAACGCTACCAAAGTGATAAGGGAAATAACTCAAAGACTCTCTCTAGAAAAAAAAGGGGGGCTCTAACATGAGGCTAGGTAAGCTTCCTAAAGGGGAAACTCTCTAAATGAGACAAGGCTTGTCTCCAAATAGGGGCTCTATAAATGAGGCAGGGCATGCCTCCTAGACACAAAGGTGGACTCCAAGTATCCCTATCATCGCCCTTGCAATGATTAGGGTTCTATAATTTAAGGGTGTCTAAAAGACTAGGATAGTCTACTAACTAAAGAGGAGAGCGCTACTAGGATTGAGTAAGTCCTCTAAATGACGGGCTTGGGATGACTCCTTCATCGTCTTTTCAATGATACACCTAATTGAAAATAAATTTCCAATCACATTTTTTTCTTTCCAAAAATAAAATAAAATAAAACTTTAATTATAAATCTTCCACCTAGTCGAACATATATACCTAAGAGAGTGATCATAACTTTTCAATTCGAGAGAAATTCATTAGCCAATATATATGTATCAAAACATGGTCATATTAAATATAAACTTACAAGCCTTAAGACATGCTAACTAGGCATGTGCAAAACCCAACTACACTAGTTGAGCTTAAACCTCCAAAATGCAAATAGCTTATTGAAGACTGAACCTCAATATTTCTTATATGCTACAATTTGGACTCCAAATTACTACTGTCAATAAATTAGATTCTTAAAAAATCACAACACCTATTTAAAAAAAAACACGCCCTGATTTAGCAACTATCCATTCATGGTTAAAAAAAACAACTTTCCATTAAACGGATTAAAACGATCACCTCTTAACCAATGACATTAAACCTTTAATCACAAATTGCACCTCAGATTTTGAAATTGTGTCTATAGAATAATTCTCTTATGAAAATATTTTCACCATGCATTTGATAGTTCTAAACAACTTTATATATATGCTCATGAGAATAAGGGAAAATATGAAAACAATTATGTATGTGAACCAAACTTGTGTGATTATTCAAGCCTAAACAAAACATACCACACTTATTTTAGTGAACATCATTTATCAAGGTATATTATGGCTATTCATAACCGAGAGATATATTCTAAAATAAATCTCCCTAGTATTAGCCAAACATGGTCATATGATTCAAATATTTATATTTTGAAATATAAAAAAAATTATCTATATATATATATATATATATATATATATATATATATATATATATATATATTAAAGACCGAATCATCTCCTTAAACAAGCACATAACTCAATTACATTCAATCCATCTAAGACAAGTTATCCAACTTATATAATGATACAAATAAAGTTTTCAAATTCTGTAAACTAAACCATTTCATTCAAAACTTCTTCTGACATGTAGAAATATAGGGCCAAAGCATTCACTTACAATGTATAAATCACATGATTCCATATTGTTAAATTCATCACTGAATTAAAATAAGGAAATCTCTTTAACTGGAGAGTTAACTGAAAATATTGTAAACTGCCATGTGTGATTTTACCTCTATTTTACCCAAGCAAGGAATATGCAAAACAGAAATCCCTCCCTCTCTTTTTTTTTCTTAAAAAAAAAAATATTTTAAGGAACCTGCACCAAATGATAATATAATTTATAATTTACCTTGGTCATAAATACACCACTACATACAAATACAAGAAAGATGAAGGCTGCAACAACTACTATAAACATTAGATTATTCACGTGTACATTCAGGGATTATGCTTGTTTGCCTTTTAATATTACTCTAATGAAAGTATCACCATCCGAAACAAAACGTAACCATCAAAATACGATAAAACTGGAATGATTTTCTATATGATAACCTAGGATCAAGTACATAACAAGGCATATTAGAGCTAATACCAATTCACTAACAAAATAAGAGGGATTCTCTTGCCCTGAAATAGGATAAAAGTTTACAGTTCATGAAATGATTAATCCCAAAGATGGAGTTCCAAAGGGAAGCCAATCCTATGTAATAGGTCATTCAGACAAATGCACAAAGGATAAATGGATGGGTCAATTCTACATATGTTTCAGCAATAGTATCACTTTGTTTTCATGGGAATTGTTATATATTTATCAGGAAAACAAAAATAATTATCGAAACATGACTGTGTTAATTTACCAAAATAGGGGCTGAAACAGGGGCGGTAAAAACCTCATCAATCCATCCAAGAAACAGGGATTGAAACATGGGCTGACTTAAACAGGGGCTGAAATGAGGGTTGATTCAAAACAGGGGCCGTCTTTTAGTTTTCCAAAGCACTAGTAGTTGTAGGAAATGCAGGGATAGCACTAGCTGTCAAGGGAAAGCCATAATATGACGAGAGAAGAGTATTGATTGCCGACTTTTGCATTGGAGAAAATTTTCATTCATTTATCAAAATCCACAAAAAAATGAACAGCAAACTAACAAAAGACTCTTTTCACCATATATATATAGAAAGAGATTGTTTAAAAGAATAATTTTGTGATCAGGGATAAATCACATGAAATTTTGTGGAAATGCTTGGTAACATGTTTCATTTTCAAATTGAATTGAACTAGAATATTGGTGACCAACACATAATCCATGAAACACAGAACACACACCCAAGCTATAATGTCTATATGAATGAGTCAAAGGAATATACAAGCAAGGGTGGAGATTTGACGAGGATGACAGAAACTACGTTCAGAGAGGTTCAAACATTTTGACCCAAACCCAACTTATGCCAGAAGTTAAATACGAGAGTCTGAACCTGTCTTGTAGGATTTGAGATAGTGCTTGGCTGAGACCACTTTTGATCAAGGACACTTGATTTAGGAGGCGAAAATGATGTTCGGGATGAATAATAAGTTCATCATATCCTTTAAACTAGGCAAATGAAATATCATATCAAGGTAACAGAGCAGGTATTTTAATTCCATCTTTATTGTAGAATCATCCATTTGTTGCACAAAGGTGGTAAAAAAAAATCAAATTTGTTGCACAAAGGAGTTCATCAGGCAACTCATCATAGAATCAATGGAAAAAGGACTCAAAAGACATGAATCATTTAAGAAATTAAATTGCTCTGCTAGCTAGTTTAATCACAATACTCAATCAGAACACTACAAACAGTCACTATACAATAGAAGAAGTGAATTGGAAAGAGATGCTTATTGAGGAGATAAATGAAATCAGCCTTTTTTTTCCAATGCAAAAAAAAAATGACAATTTGTCCAACGCAAAAATTCAAAGCATGATAGATTAAACAATCAACGATCTCATAATAATTGAAGCTAAAGCACTGATTAAGTCACATCCATTGAAATTAAGAGTAAAGTAACAATATAAGCACAGATTTGTCATTTAAAACGAATCAGTAAAAATAATCACTATCAAAATTAACGCAATTATTAGATCAATGCGATGAAAACCATTTCAGTATGTGATGGCCTAAAATAATAATAAAAAAATCATATTTTACCTCTGTTTCTTTTTCTTATCTTCTAAATTGAAACGCAATCTTCAATTTCCCTTACCGGAACTTTCTTCTTACAGAAATAACCAGATAAAACTTCAGATCTGATGAATCAAACTTCTGATTTTCTTTTGATCTTGCTAATTCCAGATCTTCCACTTGAAATTGTTCAAAATCAGTCCAAGGTTATAGAAAATCCATCGATCTTCAGGTTTTTCCTGATGTGCTATCATAGGACATCAATTGGAACACAGTATGACTGAATTTAGAGTTTAGACCTCTGATTTCCACAAATTTTACAAGCTTATGATGACGGATCTATGACTTTGTAGGGAAGAAAGCTAAGGTACCAAGGTAAGAAAGGGAGATCTGGCTAGAAATTGGCTGGAATCTAACAAAATTTGGATCAGAGAAGAGAAAGTAGAGTTAGGGTTTCAAAGGACAAACAAAGTTTAAAGAAGAGAATGAGGTGATTCGGTGGAGGAAGAATGAGCCAGAGTATGGCCTAAACTCACCGAAAAAGCTTGTCGGAGAAGAAAAGTCTACCGGAGAAGATCGGAGAAGAAGAAGATGAGGAAAAGTAGGGTTTCGTAATTGGGGATTTTTCTCTCTCTCATTCTATCTGCTAGGGTTTTCTAAAGAGAGATTTAATTAGCTTCTAAATGAAGCTATAACCCTCTATTTATAGGAAAATCTATTAATTTTTCACCCCCTAAAGCTACCAATGGACACCTCCTTTAGTATATTTTCACTTGGTTTTGGATAAGTTGGGTGGTTCCCAAGAAAAAAATGCTTAATTAAAAATTAGTGAATAAATTCGTGCCCCTTTGATTCACCCAGAGACACCCTTTTCTGCAAATCGTTCACATTTTATTTCCACCAGGCCACCTCTCGGTCGAGATAATGAACACCCCTTCTGAAACACTATATAACACTATGCAACGCTCTACACTCGTTCACTCAGCAAACCTCGTCGGATTTCGATGAAATTTTAGGGAGACCTATTTGGAACCCTAACCTACTCTAAGAACATATTTGGGACTCTAATTCAACTATTTGATAAGGTTTTTAGTTAAACTACCTAATTGGGGTTTGGTCAAAATGGGGTGTCTACAGTCAGTTGCCCACCGAATCCTTCCTGGATCTTTTTATTTTTCAGTTTCTTAGCTACCGCGGTCGCTTGCCGAGGCTCGGTCGACCGCCACTCCCCTGATTTTACTTCCTTGATAATTTTCAAGGGATTTTATGGATTATTCATTTTTGTCCTATTTTTCCCTTTTCTATGGATTATAATAGACTTGTAAGTTTGTCCCATGAGTTGTTTGAGGATGTCTAAAAATTAATCTCTATTTTTCTTCCTTTTTAGCTTATGTGGTTAGAGTGACATGAATTTCGTTTAAAGTTCTATCTGGATGTTCTTTGTTTGTTTTTGCTAGATGGCGTGTGTGAAATATGTTTGACCTATTTCTAGCAAAATGTCAACATGATAAGCTCTCTATTTGTGGAGGCTAAGTGCATAGTGATGTGATTTTGCATTTAGAGGGATTTTTTCAAAAAGATGGTCAATATAGCACAATAATAGTTTAGAATAAGTGTTTTCTTGGTTTCTTCATAGACTATAACTTGTATAGAACATAGATACATTCCATTGAGAATACATAGCTATATGCATCTAAGTTCAAAAACTGAAAGGATATGTCAGTTAAGCTCATAAAGTCTAGATACAACGATTAACACATAGAAATGAAGTATCTAGAGATAATGAATATATGTTACAATTAAGCACAACCCCTAAGATTAAGATATTCAATGAATATTTTGAGTAGGGGACTTTGGAACCCACATTACCTTGGGTCCATTCACGTTTGTTCTTGGGAGTGTATCTTTTCTTATCCATACAAACTTGTTTGACCTTACAAGCCTAAACTTGCGCTTAGATTTGTAATGTCCAACTCTACCACAATAGAAGCATGAATAGTCATGGGTAGAAGGATGATGTGCACTACAAGAGTGATTATGATTACACATGTTTTTGTTCTCTTCTTGTAGGTTGATATCTTCTAGCCGTTTCTAACTTCGTCTCTTCTAGCTTATCTTCTAGATGTTCAATTTCTTGAGATGAGTTAGTTCTCAACTCTTCTTCATCTTCTTTTAAGTATTTGTATTTTTCATTAAGTTCATGGTTTGTACTTGTTTGACTTTTGTTTAACTCAAGCAATTTGAACTCTTTTATCTTGAGTTCTTATAAGTTTTCTTCTAAGGTCTTAATTTTACATATCATGGAGTCAACTGACTTTTTAATCAACAAATCCTTTTTGTTTCTTTCCATTAACTCCTTATTAAGCTCTAAATATTTTACTTTGAATTGCTCACATTCTTGTACATGAATTATAGTGATGGGTTAAACAACTTTGCAAGTATTGTAATTATCATAATATTCTTTAAGCTTATTCCAAACTTCCTTAGCACTTTTACATGATGATACAATATCATAAACATGGGTGCTTAAGGCACAACACAATGCAATTAGAGCTTTTGAGTGTAAAATAAATTATTTGGTGTCTTTTTCAGTGAATTTTCTAGTATTAGGAAAAATAACTCCCTTTTCTATGGTTTGCCACATACCAAACTCTAGACTTTTATTATAGGTCATCATACTGATCGACCACGATCCATAATCCGAACCATCAAATATGGGAAGTCTAGATTCCATTGGTTGCCTTGGATCTTTTTCTCTTAAAGGTTTTTAATGAAAACCTATGTAAGAGCCTTTAGCTCTGATACCAATTGAGATCCCAATATGCAACACAAGAGGGGGGTGAATTGGGTAATTAAAAAAAATTTGCTTTAATAAAGTGAAATGTTAAAACCTATTTTAACAATTTAACATTTATAGATCTAACCCTTGTTCAAATAACTATTATAATAAAAATACGGTTTAGATATTACTAATCACCACAAGGAGGAAGAAGATAGGAGACGACGCAATCATGTATAGTGGTTCGGTTACAACCTGACCTACTCCACTGCCCAAGTACTTGGTAGTTCCTTGGGATTTTCTTTCACTAATTGAGATTCCTCACGCCGAATCTCCGGGCTTTACAACTTGACTCCTTCAAGGGACAAACCCTCTTTATACAAACCGTATTCAAGGAACAATCCCTCTTGGCAAAATCGCCTCCAAGGAAATTACTCTTCTTCGCAAACTACTTCCAAGGTAGCGATCCCTCTTCTCAAACCGCCTCAAAGGGAAAAGCTCCTCTTCGCGAGTACAATGAATAATAGAAGAAGTGTGAGCACTCCCAAGCCTCTAGATAGGCAAATAATATAATCAAGCTCACTACAAACTCTCTCTCAAAGTATACAAGAAAAATCTTAAATCTAACACTTTGAATGTGATCAAAATCAAGGCACAAGTGTTTGGTGAGAGGTTTGAAAACTCAAAATGATAAACTAATGGATTAATGGGTCTTAGGCTATTTTAGAATATTTTCATCAAGTTAAAATGGAGCTACAATCTCCTTTTTATAGCCTTTGAAAGAATATAGCAGTTGAAGGGCAAAAGGGTAAAAACTGTGTGATTTTGAAAACAGTACACGAAGCCCCAACAGATCTATTATCGCATGGTCACGATCGACTGAGGGTGTGGCGGTAGCTCGCAGGCCATGCGCTGGTAAGATTTTAAAAATGGATTTCAAATTATCTCAGTCGACCAGGGTATCGCGGTCGACCTGGTCGATCCCCCGTTAGAGGGTCGGTCGCCCGCGAGATGGTTTCTGACCAGTTTTCTATTTCACCTCGATAGGGGGCTGGTCGACCGGGGTGGTAGGGTCAGTCGACCGCCGATTGTAAAAACTGTGTTTCTTAGTTATTTTTAAGGGTTTCTTTTGCAATTCTTTTCGGTTCTCTCTTGAAAATTAGAAACATAATTTTGGGGGGTCCAATAGAGTGTGATTGATAGAGAAAACATCAAGAGTGTTAGAGATACAACCTATGATCGAATTTTTCATCTCTTGACTCTTCTCTTGAACATGATCTTCAATGTGCTCCGTTCGATGCTTGACTTGGTTGAGATCTTCGAATCTTCACTCCATCTTGTAGGATCTTTCAACAAATGACATTTTGAGCTTGCTCCCATCAAGATTGAGTTGCTTCATGTAGTGTCCACATGGATCTCCAAGTCATGCAATGTGTTGTGTCATGAATTGTATTAAATCTTTTCTTGTTTCAACACAACACTCAAGGCAACTTATTAGTCCTTAAAATCTAATCAATTTGTGTTTGTTAATCATCAAAACATGGGTGAAAGTATGAGGAGCTCTTGTAAGAACCCTTGGGCTTACAAATATCCATGATAAGATTAATTAGTTGAGCTATCACTCTTATATCAATAGCTTTTATATATGTCATGCCTTGACTTTTATATTTTACCCAAGGCCAATGACAAATACTTAGGGGGAGAGCCTAATTGTCTTATCTTTATATTTATATGGATCATTATAATGTGTTCACATTGTCCATTACCCCTGTAATTACGCTTTTATTGTGAATCTTACAGTATAAAAAACAAAAAAACTGCCTATCATGAACTGTGTTTGAATTTTCTGGTTAAAACTCTTGTGACAAGCATTTGGAGAGCTTAAATTGACATCGAATTCATGTTCTCATGGGCCATAGAGTTAGTTTGTAGTATCTCTATATCCGTTGCATGTGCCCATCCACAAAGAGTTTTACATTTTGACTAAACGTAGTAATGTTTTATAACTGTCAATCTATATCTCTATGTTTTATCCGTATCATGCGTAATTCAATTTGATTACCCTATATTCATGATAAGTTTCCTAGTAAAACAATAAATGTTATATCTTCTCAATCATTATACTTGTTATGCTATATTTTCTAGTGATCTATGTGTATGCATAACAAAAGTTTAGGGGGAGTGCTTAACTGTCAAATCTTCTATGTTCATAAGCTTCTTAGGGTTATATTTAGAAAGTGAATTCAAATAAACACCCTTTGATTGTGCATAAACTGTATATCCCCACCGGCCTTAAAAAAGGGGGTGATTACCTAGTTTTTTTTTATGTTACTTCACTCTTATCTTGAATTTTTCACTTTGAGCATCTTATAATCATGATAACTAGATAGGGGGAGTGATTATTCTACATCTTGGCTTATTAGTTTGTGCTTTCACTGTTAAAACCTCCCTTTTTGTTGCTGCCAAAAGGGGAGAATTTTGCAATTGATTAGCTAGTTCATTGTTTATATGCACCAAATGCTTTATATTCATATATTATACTTTTGCATATAGTGAGGGGGAGTATTACACTTCATTTTATATCTTTGATATTATTTGTCTATCTATTTTGATATCTCCTTCTTCCTAATTAATTTGGTTTGCCATCATAAAAAAGGGGGAGAATTTTAGCACAAAGGTTCCTATGGGTTCAACTAATCACTTTTACCTTGTTGTTTTGATGCTAGCAAACTCAAATTAATTAGTCTTTATGAACAAATGTGCTGCCTTGGAGTATTGTGCCTTAAACAGGAACTTCACATGTCATATCGCCATTAGCACAATACAACACAACACAAGGCTAAAGGATCAACATGCACAAGTGAACCAAGAGGGCTTGCACTCAATGAAGACATCATCCATGGAAGGTGTTCAAGTCAAGAGCTTAACTTAAAGATCCCACAAGCATTCCTTGCACAATGCCAAGAAGAGCTTGAAGATGAACAAGTGTTGGTGACAATCTCAGCATTCAAGGTGAAGATGATTCAAGAAGAGAAGTCACATGTACCGAAGCCATATCAAGTGTTCACCCGAAAGCTTAAGAGCTCGAAACCCTTTGAAGCCAATGCAATCAGGGAGTTAAAGTATTTTATCTTTTCTAGATTGTATTGAAGATCTTTTTCAAGTGGTTTTGCATTTCAAAGTGTTTTTTAATCATCTTTCAAAACCAACCTTGAAACCTATTTGTAACTCATGGAAAATCATTTTTAAAGGTCCTAAATATTATTAAAATAAAAGTCCATAGCTCAAGAACCAAAGTCCAAGTGCTAACCAAAGTTTACAAATGGAAAGACATGACATTTTCACTTGAATTATGAATCCAGCACCTTAAACGTAATTAACTGGTCGAAAAAATTTTAAATATTTTTGAAATTATTTTTAACAGATAGCTCTCATTTTTCTCATGTCCGTAGAGTACAAGAACTTTAAAATCCAAAAAAGAAACGAGAGAGATATAAATTTTACAAAACTGACTGCAGAAACTGGAAAAACCAATTTTCTACAGGGCAGTCGACTAGATCCCCCTAGTCGATTGGACACCATGAAACTGGTTTTTTAGAATAACCAGTAGCCTATGGGAAGTCGACTGGATCCCCCGGTCGTCTAGAGCGACTTGAAACAGTTTTTTTAATATTCCATCAAATCTTATTGTCCAGTCGACTGGTCGAGCCCAGCCGACTGCTAACGGTCTGAAATAGAGCCATTGGGGCTCAAACGACTAGTTATTTTTGGACCATTTTGAAATGTTTTTTGCCCAAATTACCCCCAAACTTTCACAAACTCATGTAGACTATAAATATGATGTTTCTATACACATTTAACAACTTTTGGACATATTGAAAATCTATTTTGAGCTTAGACTTTCAAAATCCATTTCATTCTTCAAAGAGCTTGCATGTGCATTTTCATTTGTGGAAGATCTCCACTAGGCTTACTTGTAATTTTACTTGGAGAGTTATTTGAGAGATTTTAGTGTACATCAAGCCTACACGAGGCTAAGAGAGTTTTATCATTGTTCTTCTTCTTCAACAAGCTTTGTAAGAGGGTCCTGATTCGGCCTGTTAAGAAAGGTGAATCTTGACTTTGTAAGAGAGTTTCCCGATCCGGCCAATTAAGAAAGGAGGATCGTGATAGTGGAAGCGCCTATGAGGTCTTGGCGAGTGGACGTAAGTCTTGATGTTGTATCAAAGTACCGAACCACTTTAAAATCCTTGTGTTCATCTCTTTGCCTCTCAACCTCCTTCACTTACTCTCTACACTGGTGATTGGTAACTTCTTTCTCTGTGCATTTACTTTACTTCCATATCAACAAGGTTTAGTTGTAATTTGAATTTAAGGTTAATCACATTCAATATCATAAAAATTTTAATTAATTCCAATTCACCTCCCCTCTTGGGTTTCATTACCTAAATTCAGAGGCCCAGTCTCATCGGTTGCTCATGATTCCCAACATTCCTTAAAAATACTAAAACCACAATAAAAATGGGGTGATGATATTGACCCCCCTACATTACATGAAGGCTCCCCTTTTAACCCGATTTGACATAAAGTTGCCCACTTTTCACGTCAAATCAGGTTAAAAGGGGAGCATGCATGTAATGCAGGGGGGTGAAATTATCATCGCCCTAAAAATGGGTAGATTCCAGCCAATCATGCAAAAGCCTCCAAATAATGCGAAAGATTGGTCACTCTTGACTCATAAAAGGGAACTCACTCTACCCCAATCAAATTGGTAACTTAAATAATAAGAACAATATAGATCCTAAAAGGGTACCTGGCATCCAAGGTTCCCTCATGAGATTCAGTCGTGTGCAATATAAATATCTCTTGATGGAGAAGCATAAGAAACTGTTGTAATTTTAACATTGATATACACTTTCAATATCTCTGGGCGCAGGGGCGGAGCCAGGAATTTACTAAAGTGGGGGCAGACAATTTTTTTACAAAAAAACAATTGATCACAAAAAAACAAAAAAAATAATTGATCACAAAAAAAAACTTATAAGAACAAATTCACGATCTAAAAGGAATGCTATTTTACATTGATAATCCATAAGTATGGTGCTAATTTTACGATTGATATGCTTTGAGAGATTTAATCTTGTACATTGATCATTAATGTGATCAATGGTTAAAATCCATCAAGAGCCAATCATCCAAGTAAGGAGGGCCAAACAACAATAGAGAAACTTGTGTTCGCCAATCTAACTAGTTCAATTATATTAAGAGCTTATCCCTCCTCACCTTAAACAAATTAGATTCAGCAAAGAAATTGAGTCCATAGTTATTGAATTAATGTTGCGTCATTATAAACCACAAAATAATTAGATTTAACAAACTAGCAAGATTAGTCTACTATCTATCAGTTCATCTGGTATACACGAGTGTTACATACCTTGAGAGTTGACTTGCTTAAGACTTAAAAGAAGAGAAATCAAAACACATAAGCAACTTAAGATTTCAATTTAGTAATTTGTATGCATTTGCTTGAGACTTGGGGTGGAGAGAGAGGAGGGGTTGTTTGTTCTGGATTGTGAGAACTGATTGTGTGTCCCAAGCCTTTAGTAACTTTTTGTTCCTCGGTCTGAAGAGAGAGAGAGAGAGAGAGAGAGAGAGAGAGAGAGAGAGAGAAAATTGCTAAAATATTGGAAACAAATCCCTAAAATCTTGCTATTTTGGAAAGGAAAAAAGTCAAAAATGGCTTTTGGACCAAAATGGGTATACAATTAATGTAAAGACATTTGCCCCCCTTCAAGAAAATTAGGAAATTGAAGGGGGCAAAGGGTATTTTTGTTATTTAGATACCTTCATTAAATTTTTTAGATTTTTCAGGGGGGAAATTGCCCCCCCCCCTCACCCCCTTCGATCCGTCCTTGTCTGGGAGCTGATCTAATAATGTGGAAAGGGTTACAGAAAATGCAAACCCTTTCTTTTGAGTTAACTACAAATAGAAAAATGCCTAAAACCTTGAGAATCTCAGAGAAAGAGAGAGCGAACGAATTATAGTACTTGAAATTAATGTTCCTGAAACATGGAGAAGCAAGTTAACGACAACACCTGCAGTTAAAAAACACCTCTTTTCTAAGCTCTATGCAACTCTCATGTTAGGGTTTCCTAAACACTAAAACCTTCCTTGCATACTTCTTTCAATATTGCTCGCTTTTAGAATGGCATGGATTATTTTCACATTCTAATATTGGTTTTGTTTCATGATTAGAAAGGGAAAACCTTCCTCTCCAACTTCTTTCAATATTCTAATCTATGCTCTTCCTTCGTATGGTAATTTTCTTAAAGGTCAAATCTATATAGTTTTTTGATAGAATAAAGAGCAGAAGAATCCAGAAAATTGGATTCAAGTTGTCGTACCAAATTGAAAGCTACGGGTTAGCTCCAAAAGCTTAAGCTGGTGGAGATGGCATGATTTAATCTTTTATACTTTAACACTCCCCCTCATGTGTGGCCCCTCTTTCTAGAGTTGGCATACACGTGGCCTACACGTGGCACATGTGGCCCCTCTTTTGGGTTTGGCCATTGCATGTGGTTTTTGCTATTAAGGAGGTTTTAACTCAGGACCTTTGGCTCTGATACCATGTGAAAGCTACCAGTAACTCCAAGAGCTTAAGCTACTGGAGAAAGGCGTTATTAATCTTTTATACTTTAACACCAACCTTTTCCTTACGAATGGATTTTGTTTCCAGATTTTATGGGTTTACAGAGAGAGAGAGAGATTTACGCAAGGCAACCATAGGGAGAGAGAGAGAGAGAGAGAGAGAGAGAGAGAGAGAGAGAGAGAGAGAGACTTAGGCTGAGAGATTTCCCTTTGTAGAGATTTACACAATTAAGTATCTGTTTTTTGACATTTACGGTTTTAGAGGAATAAATAAAAAACGTTTTGAGCTTTTTTAATATATACGAAAGGATGCCACATTGGAATGAAGCTGGATGGGGACTGTCCATGTCAGTGTGAACAGTGAAACCCCCATCTGGTTATATTATAATAGATAGATGGTGTAAGCCCTTATAGTCCCGTATTTTTTCAAAAAGTACTGTACATACGCCATCATAGGATGATCCAAACCATCCATGTGATGGAGCACAACGTAATTAGGTTGTGCCCAAAAAATCAGTTCCATAGGGTATGCTGAAAACGCATCTACACATGGAGAAGGAGAATCCACATATCCGAGGAAATTTCTCTCCCTTTCTGATGTGGGATCTTACACACCTCATTGTTATACGAGGGGAGCTCCTCCTTAAATCTCTATTTGAAAGAAAAAAAAAAGATGATGGTGGACATTGATCAAAAGGAAAACACTTTTAGAACAGGATTCATTTGGAAAATGACAAAAGTGGAATTGACCTCTGATTTGATCATTTCAATATAGTGTTTTTTTGCATTTAGTGGTGATTCGTGCGCACTTCCTTGTCTTCTTGTGCATGTGTCACATCGTACGGTTTCGTTTTATTTTCTAAATGAAATCCTGGTTTGCTAGTAGCTCTATTGATCACAATGCTCTTCTTCTAATCTTAAATTTTCAAATAAATGTCATTTTAACTAATGTTACTACAGGTGTTCCCCTGCTATAAATGTTGTCAGGTCTCTTCTTATCCATTACGACGTGGGGTAAAATTCGGGTAGGTAAAAAAAGGTGGTTTGCCAACTATCGAAAGATTATCTAATAATATATCATAAATTTAGATCTATTTTATGGTGGCAAGTGGACTAACTTTTGTCGTCTGGACATAGCATAAGGGGAAAGCTTGGGTTGTAAAACGTGGTCCGTCGGCTATCTGAAGACCTATCGGCCTATAGTATATACTAAGCAGCTTTCTTTTCCGTGTCATTCGCTTTCTTTATGAGAAAGGATGGGAGAATGTTTTGCCCTAAAAAGTTGGCTTGGGCAATTTTCGAAACATGTTTACACCTATGGATGGCATGGTGATGGGTGGTATGGGGGCACCAGTTTACATCTGCAAAGTCACCTTGGGTGATCCTCTCTCTCTCTCTCTCTCTCTCTCTCTCTCGCCCCAATGGATGGCACGGTGATGGTGTGATGGGATGGGATCCACCGTTTTGTAGTCATGCATTGCATGGCTCCAAATGCTAGTCTAATATATGTTAGAATATATCAGATCCATTAAGATCTGACCATTGGATTATTGGGTAGTAGATTAGGTAATTATTTAGATTAGGAAACTTAGTTGATTAGGAATACCTCGCCATAGTTCTTATCCTTATTACTTACCATATTTATCTATTGAATGCTTTATATAAACACTCCTTATTGTCAATGAAAATCAACTAAGATTGCTGAAACTCTGCTTCCTTTACCATACAGATATCAAAGGAGGGGTGTCTCTAGTGAAAATGGGGGACCGCATCATCACCAAGCAATTCGTTAAGAAAGGAGGAAATCAAGCCCGCAAGTGGAAGTGGGTACAAATTTTTTGCATGGGTTGTTTTACTTCAAACCCACTTCTGGTTTTATATGAGATGTCACATTGGATGAATACCTTTCGGGAGAGATTGCTTAAGAAGAAGTACCTGTGATTTTCCCCTAAAGCAACGAGGGGACTATGGAAAGACAATCCTTGCTCAACTTGTTTACAATGACAAGAAGATAGATGGTCATTTCTCAATTCGAGCAAATGTCCATTTGATCCATCTTTATACTTTAGTATAGACTAGAGTAAGTGAGAGAGTAGGATTCAAAACTCATGTGATGATGCAAATTGACATTTTGTCAATTCTAAATTATGTTTGGAAAGGAGCTATTATTGGAACTTTTTATACAGGAAACGTTAAAGGGGACCCTATGCAGCCAGTTATCAAGTAACCAATTCCTTTCTCTCTCTCTCTCTCTCTCTCTCTCTCTCAGCACCATGGTTAGATTGCCTGGACTCTGTTTTCCTCTTGTATTGTTTTTGCTATTTACTGATCTTTTTACTGTTAAGCTCCACCATCTGTGACTTCTATTTCCAAAGCTTCTTAACCTTCATCTCCTTTACTTCTACCGTAAAACTCTCCTTCATTCCTCATGAACATCCCCCTTCTTCTTCGTCTCCAACACTGGACATTAGTAGCATTGATCATGAATTTACAGTCAATGTTAGGATCTATAGGGGCCGTCTTTCGATCAGGGGGTTAGGATCATCCTATATAGATGATTTACTGGGTATTTTTTCCTAACAAATGAACGGTTTGTATCATCCTATAAAGTGGGTTGCACAATAGAACTGAGCCAACTTGAATTGGCTTAGTTTGAACATGACATGGCTTGCATTAACCCTCATGACCTTCTTTGGATCAACCCCCGTTGCCAGTTGAGAACCCCACTCTGCAACCTCTTATGGAACGAGATACAGTTCTATTCCGGGGGACACTGCTCTACGCCAAAGGGAACTCTCTTTCCTCTGCTGGACTCGAAATCTCTCTCAAAGTAAGTTGAGATACCAATGAGGTGGGGACCACATGTTATAGTGGTGGTAATATCAAATTATGGCTTCCCCTTGTCGGACTGTAGAAATGACCCAATATTAGCTCCTTTTCTCACAAAAGTTTAGAACTGAAAAAATATCAATTTGCATCATCACATGATTTTTGAATCCTACTTTTTGGATCATTCTCTCACTTACTCTAGTCTATGCTAAAGTATAAAGATGGCTCAAATGGACATTTGATCGAATTGAGAAATGCCTATCTATCTTCTTTTCATTGTAAACAAGTTGAGCAAGGGTTCGCTTTCCATAGACCTCTAGTTGCCATAGTGGAGAAACACAAATACTTCTTCTTCACCAATCACTCCCGAATGGTATTCATTCTATGTGTCTCATATAAAACTAGAAGTGGGTTTGAAGTAAAACAACCCCAGGAAAAACTCTGTACCTGCTTCTATTTGCTGGTTTGATTCCCTCCTTTCTTACCGGAGTGCTTGGTGATGATGTAGACCCCCATTTTCACTACAGACTCCCCTCCTTTGTATTGTGTATGGTAAAGGAAGAAGATTTTCGGTAATCTTGGTTGATTTTCATCAACAATAAGGAGTGCTTATATATAGCATTAAATAGAGAAATGTGGTAAGTAATAATGATAAGAACTATGGTGAGGTACTCCTAATCAACTAAGTGTCCTATTCTAAGTAATTACCTAATCTAGTACCCAATAATCCAATGGTCAAATCTTAATGAATCTAATATATTCTAACATATATTAGACTAACATTCGGGGGCTCATGCTATGCATGATTGCAAAACGGTGGGTCCCACCCCATCACACCATCACCATGCCATCCATTGGAGAGAGAGAGAGAGAGAGAGAGAGAGAGAGAGAGAGAGAGAGAGAGAGAGAGAGAGAGGATCGCCAAAGGCGACGTTGCATGTGTAAACTGATGACACGCATGCCATCTATAGGTGTAAACATGTTTTGAAAATTGCGGCCAAGGCAACCTCTCAGTGTAAAACATTCTCCCATGAAAATGTTTCTAAGAAAGAAAGCGCATGCATGGAAAAGAAAACTTTTTAGAATATACTATAGACAGATAGGTCTTCTGGTAGTTGACGGACCACCTCTTACTGTCCAAGATTTCACTTGACGTTGCAACATCCAAACTACAAAAGACCATCCACTTGCCACAATAAAATAGATCTAAATTTAAGATATAAACTTTTGATAGATGTCGGACCACCTCATACCGTTAAATCTTTCCCTTGACACTGCAAAGTCCAAACGACAAATGATCTTCGATTTGCTACCATAAAATATATCTAAATTTATGATATATTATTAGATAATCTTTTGATGGTCAGCAAACCACCTTTTTTTACGTACCCGAATTTTCCTCAACATCGTAATGGCCAAGTAGAGACCTTTGTCAACATTTATAGTAGAGGCCCACCCATAGTAACATTAGTTAAAATGACATTTATTTGAAAAATTAAGACTAGAAGAAAAGCATTGTAATCAAGAGAGCTGCTAGCAAAACGGTATTTCGTTTAGAAAATAAAGACGAAACCCTAACATGTGACATATGCACAAGAAGACAAGGAAGTGAACACGAATCACCACTAAATGCAAAAAAACACTATATGGAAGTGATCGAATCATAGGTCAATTCGACTTTTGTCTTTTTCCAAATGAAATTCCGTTCTAAAAGTGTTTTCCTTTGATCAATGTCCACCATCATCTTTTTTTTTTCAAAATAGCGATCTAAGGAGGAGCGTCCCTCGTATAACAATGAGGTGTGCAAGATCCCACATTGGAAAGGGAGAGAAAACTCCTAGGCTACATATGTGGATTATGGCTCCATGTGTAGATGCATTTTCAACATCTCCTAGGGGAGCGCCTACGGAGTGGATCAGACATGGTTAGTGGTACTGGAAAACAAAACCCGGGAGAGTTGAAGACCAAGAACATGACAATATTTACACAGTGAAGTCGGAGCGTGGCAAGGTGTATTTATTATCTTGCTAAAAGATGAATCTTTCCTAACTATCATTTTTTGGCTCCCACATGTGTACCTCCTGGATGTGAACAATAATGTTGATCTATTCGGTGATCGAAAGTTCATCCATCTTATGGCTATGATTTTCATGTGGCATGGGACTAACAATAATTAGGTCATCTCATAAAGGACTGGAAAACACTTCCAAAACATAAATTTGTTTTGAAAATAAAGACGAATGTTAAAGGGCACTGATAAATTCACCCCCTTAGTGATACTTTAACTCAAAACGTTAAAGGGACATATGTATCTGATTACCTATATTTTTTCACTAAGCAATCCCCACACCTGGAGTGCCACCTTTTTCAAAGCAACCTTTGTTTTGAAACAACCGAGAAAGATCACTCTTTGAGGAGGAGAGACGACTCTTTGCAGTGTTTCTTCATTCCCGTTGCATTTTTGCATTTTCACACAGAGAGAGAGAGAGAGAGAGAGAGAGAGAGAGAGAGAGAGAGAGATTAATGCTAAGGAGAGATATTTAAGGATTTTTCCCTTCTAATAAAAAGTAAACATTTTCTAGTTAGGTAATATAAGGATAAAATGAGCAGAGAAAAAAATTTAAAATCTATTTTAAGGCACAAGATTATGCTATTTGTAATTAAGAAAATTTTGGGGTGATTCTTATAGATATGTTGTGACGTAGTGGGTTTTTAGTAGTTTTCCCTAATATAATTAAGGGTGAAATTGGTAGAGGAAAAAATTAAAAACTATTTAGGACACTATACTATGCTATTAATAATTAAGAAAATTTGGGGGTGATTCTTATAGATGTTGTGATGTTTTTTGCTCCCTCTATTGATAGATCAGGGGCCCTCCTGCTAGCCGGAACAAAATTATCTTTCCGGAAGTAGTCCCATCACCCTCGGGCCCGGCGCCTAACGAGTAGGACCCACGATCCGGAAGGCTATACCAAGAAGCAAAGGAAGATGCCAGCAAGTTAAACTATTCCCATTACTATAGGGCCAGCTTCTTACTCAAAACAATTTTCAGAACTTGATCTCTGACCAGGTTTGCATACTCACCCAAGTTGAGTTTTGGTGGAAGCCTGTGAACTACTTGGGTCTCAAGTTGCTCTATATGTGAAAAGAGCTCCGCCTCCACGACAACATTTTGGGCTCGAAAATTTTGCTATTGGTAATTAAGAAAATTTTGGGGTGATTCTTATAGATATGTTGTGACATAGTGGGTTTTTAGTAGTTTTCCCTAATATAATTAAGGGTGAAATTGGTAGAGGAAAAAATTAGAAACTATTTAAGACACTATACTATGCTATTGGTAATTAAGAAAATTTTGGGGTGATTCTTATAGATATGTTGTGACATAGTGGGTTTTTAGTAGTTTTCCCTAATATAATTGAGGGTGAAATCGGTAGAGAAAAAATTTTAAAACTATTTTGGACACAATACTATGCTATTGGTAATTAAGAAAATTTTGGGCAGATTCTTGTAGATATATATGTGGGGGGGGGGGGGGGGTCTGTAATTTTCCAAAAAAATAACTTGAAATGCCCTCACTAGTTTCTTACCATTAAAAGTCAAAATGGTAAAGTAGAAAAAGATAGAGTGTTACGTTTTCAACTAAATGTTTAGGTTAATTAGTAGTATGTCCATTAGATGTGTTCAACACAAGGTGGAGTCCTGCCGCCGACCAAATTTCGTTGGGCGGACTGCCCACTTGAGCCATAATAATTAGAAGACAAGGCTTCGATCGATGTTGGTCTCCGCTTATGTTTCTCTTGCACACATGGCCCATATGTACACAATTTTTTTCAATAAGAATTATTAAAAATATTAGAGGAATATAACAACAAACTCGTCGGATTAAAAACATTGCCCTTTTAGCGTTACTCAAAAGGTTGAAGAAAACAAGTTCAAAGCCTAATGGATGCAACATAAACAAATACTTGCTAGAAATGCTTTTTTTCAAAAAAATATTTTTTTGGCTAAATCATATTTTAGAATGGCTAAGGAGAGTATATTTTATAAATTAAATACTTATCGATAAAAATCCCTTTCTAAAATTATGCATTCATGCACACATAAATGTATGAGCACACATACGTGTGCACATCAAGACACAAACATATAAATATGCCTACACATACAAATAATGGATGAATATTTTGTGATTACCTCCACGTTGATCGAGTTGCCAATTGAGACAACCATGCATGTGGAAGTAGACAATCAGAAACCAGGCTTGCTTTCAACATCCCTGTGTTCTCTTTCCTATATCACTGATTCCATAATGTTGTTCGGTAAGGACTATCTTTGGAGTTGGATCATTACAAGAACCTCGTATGAAATGGCCCTGCCATAACTTCTCAACTTCAATGGCGTTGATGGCATTGGACCACGATACCAAAAAAAGCTTGATTTGGAGCCTGGTCATGGCGACTATCCAAAGAAAGTAGAAAGGGCTTAGGTAGAGGTAGGGTAAGGGGCCTTGTTTTATAGGGAAAATGACCTTGAAATTGAGGATACATTCAGTGTCACTAATAAATATGATAGCCAAACAATATCTGGCAAAGATATTGGCGTGCATTGAAACGTGGTGATATACTCTATATGGCGTTATCTTCTAGGATTCTATTTTCACATATTTAGTAGGAGTGTCGGTGGACTAGACCGTCCGATGGACCTAAAAGGTCTGAAATTCATTGTACAAGACCTAGGCACAACAGCTCGATCCGTCGAATCTAATTTTGACTAATATCATATGGTCAAAAATTGTACCGGATCAGGCTCAAACCTAGCCACAAAGTCTATTGGTGTCCTAAATTGGTTAGTTGAAGCTATATATATATATATATATATATATATATATATCGTAAAAAAAGAGTACGTGTGAAGGGCCTTTTTATCGTATAAAATTTGGAAGGAACGAAGTCTCAAGTTGATTCTCTCTCACTCTCGCATCTTGATTCATCATTTCACCTTCTCCAACTCTAAGCCCTACTAATTATGCATTAACCTAATCCTAGAGGCTAGATGCATGTATACATTTCATATTAAGTTCTCTTTTACAGGATTATATACTTCTTAGAAGTTTAAATTAGTCACACATAACAACTGAATAAGGTCTAATCCTAAGCGAGCTAATAGCTCAAAGCCCTCAATATTCACCCTAGAACAAGCTTATCAATTAATCGAGCAAACAGATATTTCATAAAATCTTATTTTCAAAGTAAATACATTTATCTTAGAAACAATTTGTAAAACTTCAATTAAAGTACTTGACATTGCCGACGGATAAGGACGTAAGTATGCTCCATGAATGTCTGATCCTAATCAAGAATGCTAACTAATGATAAGATCTACTAAGGTTAGGGTGAAACACCGGAAAAGTGAGTGGATGTGGATGGGCTTATAAGGACTTAAACATCCTCCCCTAAACGGCTAGCTTTTAAGGGTGAGTTCAACCTGGGTCCCAACAAGTGGTATCAAAGCTACAATGTGGTGATCTTGGTGTGCCTCCGAGGATAGAAAAATTCCTTCGGAAGATCTTGGTAACCCTGGTGTGCCTTCGACGAAGAAAAAATCCCTCGAGGAAGATCTCGTAGTTCCTACGTTGCTGCCGCATGGAGGGACAAGATTGTCCACATTGCTTCCACATTGCTTCCACGTGGAGGGGGAAATTGTTAGGTGTTCCACGCAAAAGCAAAGATCCCACATCAGAAAAGTGAGAGAGATGTGGATAGGCTTATAAGGACTAGGGCACCATGCCCTTAACAGCTAGCTTTTAAGGGTAAGTTCTACCCGGGTCCCAATAGGATCATGGCCTAGATATAGGCTGGATCGAATCGGAATTAGATCCATTGATGTCCCTAATATTTCGGTTTGCGAATGACCTGTATGACTAGCACATGACAACCGAAATTACTACTTTGCTAAGTTAATATCATACTCATTCAACTCACCCATGACAACCAAAATCACTTTCAACTCCATAATCAAAACTCGCTAGACTAGTCACTAAGTCACACGAGTCAACTTGAGTCACACATTGGACATGCTTGTTAGTGTAACTTGGTCTAGTTTTAAGCAGCCCTGTTATATAGGCCCAACCCAATTCTGATAATGCTTATAATTTTACTCATTAGTCTCAAAATGTGAAATTTTTTAAAATACAACAAAAAATCTGAAAGAGAAAACAAAACTCCTTAAAAGACATATCTTAGAAAAAATAATAAAAATATCATTTTTGATATAAATGACCAAAATGTCCAAATACCTTTCTTTGATCATATTTTTTAGAAGATATGGGTATTTTGGTTATTTCGTATTATAGAATGATATTTTGGTCAGTTTTCCTCATATAGGGGTAAATCATTTTCTCCTTTTTTGTTTTTTGTTTTTTGTTTTTATTTTTTCTTATTTTCTCATTTTTTTCTACTTGGTACCATTTTTTAAGTAAAGTTTGAGGAATTCACATAAGTTTTTACAATCACGTAATGTTGGGGATTTATTTGAAGTAATTAGTTAGGTTAATGATAATTGGTTACTGGATCTAATGTTTCGTAAATATTTTTCCCCACGTCAAATCTAGACCACTAAATTAATCAAGCAATTAGATGTTCGTCCTACAATGAAGCATAAGCTCCTTGGCCATGATGAGGTGAAATGTCCTCCTATTTTTACCAAAAACACAATAAAAGATAGATAGGACAATATGGTGAGGCCCTCATATTGCATTGTTGAGAAAATTTGTCGGGCAAATTTGATCCAATCGTGCACAAACAAATGCAAAAGTATAATAAGAAAACAAGGCGTGGGACTAGGAATAATTAGGTCATCTCATAAAGGATGGGAAAACACTTCCAAACAAGAAATTTGTTTGGAAAATAAAGACGAAAGTTAAAGGGTACTGATAAATTCACCCCATTTCACGATAAATTCACCCCCTAGCAATAGTTTAGCTCAAAACGTTATAGGGACCTATGTATCCAGTTATCTTTCTTTTTTTACTAACCACCCCCACCCCCCACCCCCTTTGGAGTGGCATTTTTTCAAAGTAGCCTTTGTTCAGAAACAATGTAGAAAGATGACTCTTTGAAGAAGAGAAAGACGACTCTTTGCGGTGTTTCTTCCTTCTCACTGCATTTTTGTATTTTTCACACACACACACACACACAGAGAGAGAGAGAGAGAGAGAGAGAGAGAGAGAGAGAGAGCACACGATTAATGCTAGGGAGAGATATTTCAGGATTTGTCCCTTTAAATCAAAAGTAAACATTATCTAGTTAAGGATAAAATTCGTAGAGAAAAAATTAAAATCTATTTAAGGCACAAGATTATGATATTTGTAATTGAGAAAATTTTGTGGAGATTCTTATAGATATGTTGTGATGTAGTGGGTTTTTAGTAGTTTTCTCTAATATAATTAAGGGTGAAATTGGTAGAGAAAAAAATTTAAAACTATTAAGGACACAATACTATGCTATTGGTAATTAAGAAAATTTTGGGTGGATTTTTGTAGATATGTTTTTATGTAGGTGTTTTCAGTAATTTTCCAAAATAATAACATGAAATGGCCTCACTAGTTTCTTACCAATAAAAGTCGAAACGGTAAAGTAGAAAAAGATAAAGGGTTACATTTTCAACTAAATGTTAAGGTCAATTAGTCGTATGTCCATTAGATGTGTTCAATGCCACGTGGAGTTCTGCCGACGACCAAATTTCGTCTAGCGGACTGCCCACTTGAGCCATAATATTAGGGGACAAGGCTTTGATCGATGTTGGTCTTCGCTTATTTTTCTCTTGGACACATGGCCCATATATACACAATTTTTGTAAATAAAAATTATTAAAAATATGAGGGGAATATAACAACAAACTCTTCGGACTAAAAACATTGCCTGTTTAGCGTTACTCAAAAATTGATGTTGAAGAAAACAAGTTCAATGTCTAATGCATGCAACATAGATAAATACTTACTAGAAATACTTTTTTTCAAAAATTAATTTTGTCTAAATCATATTTTAGAATGGCTAAGCAGAGTATATTTTATAAATTAAATACTTAACCCTTTCTAAAATTCTGCATACATGCACACATAAATGTATGAGCACACATACGTGCGCACGTCAAGACACAAACATATAAATATGCATACACACAAATAATGGATGAGTATTTTATGATTAGCTCCTGTAGACACCCCATTTTTTCAAGTTCGGACTTATAATAGTTTTTTTGGTACGATGGTGATTCCAATGATGAATCCATGTCAGGGGATTTATTCTTACCCTTGTGGTATAGTGTCTCCGGCATGAGAACCAGAGAGTTTTAGTATTTCCTGGACAATAGAACTATGATCCATTATAGATATAAAGAGTGGGAAGAATTCCTACACAAAAACCTTTGCTGGATCCCAAATGTCATTCAACCCCGGCATAAAGTTTGACCCATTCAGTTTGCAACCATAGCCCTGAGCTTGCATACCTGAGATCCTTGAGATCGGGCCCAAAAACCAGCAAAACTCCAGAAAGCTAGCCAGTTTCTGAGCTCAGTTGAACCTTTTGCCGAATTTTCATACATTTATAAGTGTAAGGAATTATTTTCGTATGTCTAAATACGTACAAATTTATTTCATGCATTTAAAAATATACGAAGTTCTAGAAGTTTGACAAAATTTGTCTTTGTACGAAATTTGCATTCGTATGTTCTCAAAGCATACGAAATCCATATACGAAATTCAGATTGTATGAAAATTAGATATGTAACAACTTTTTGGAATTTGTGTGGGAATGAACATTACTTGTATATCGATCTTTCCTTGCACTTTAATTTCTCCTCTAGAGAATCCAAAGATTGATCAATCAACTCGATCAAGGTGATCCTTCCCGATGTGCATCTGATCGAAGGCGCTTTAGTGGAGTACATTGACAAAGCTTCCTGTGTCTACCAGGATTCAGCCGACGTTGAATTTGGCGATGGCCAGGTGGACTACTATAGCATTGTCATGTGGGAATTGGATATCCTTGTAGTCTTTAAAAGTGAAGGTTATGGCCAAATCTTCCCTCGGCTCTGATCGTTGCTTCTTTGCAGGAGTTTCTAAGGAGTTTATCTATCCTGCGTAGAGCACGCACCCTTCTTCGGTCGGTCCTCTTGATGCAAGGCCACCGTAGATCGTGTCCATACTTCCGGCAATTTTGGGCACCTCTAATCTTCTGTATGGTGACCTCTGGTGGCTGCTTTTATCTTTGTGATGTTCGGATGAGCGTCGACGGCTGGGAAATGATGTCTTTCTGAGGACTGGTGGACCTCGGATTGTGGTTGCTGATGGCTCCTTGGAGGGTTCTGGAGATATCGATCAATCCGACCGAGTTCCGCGAGTCTCTAGATCTCATTTTTCAGTTGATGACAACTGTCGGTGGTGTGTCCATGGTCTCGGTGGTAGTGACAATATTTGCCAGTGTTTCGCTTTCTACCGGTACTTTTCATCTTTGGGGGCCACTGTATTTGTTCTTTGTCTCTGATCTCGTACAGGATATTAGACACTGTAGTGTTCAGAGGAGTGTAATTGACTCTTTCGACGAAGGGACTGAAGCCCGATTGCTAGATCAGTCGTTATGTCGCGCCTGTTTGTGGTTCTGGCTGGGTCGCGACTCATCCCTCCTCTCTTCTCCCCCGCGAACGAGCTCTAATTCCCTTTCCATGGTGAATGATTCCTCATTATTGATGTAGCGGTCAGCAATGGCCATGAGTTCCTGAAGATCGCACGGCAGATTGATGTTCAGAGAGACTTTCATGTCTATGTCCCGGATGGCGTGTCGGAGAGCGGCGCAGACCATGTCAAAATTCGGTTCCTTGATCTGATGGAGTTCTGATCGGAACTGACTGATTAATCTTCTGAGAGTTTCATCGCACTCTTACCTTAAGGCTAGGAGAGTATCAGTCGGCTTCTTGTGGGGCCGACTGTTCACGAAATAAGTGGCAAACTCCTTACCGAGTTCATGAAACGTTTCGATGGAGTTAGGCTTCAATCGGCTGTACCAGTTGCTTGCATCTTTCTTCAGGTATGCGAAGAAGGCCTTTCACATCATCATGTCAGATGCATTCCGGAGTACCATTGCCCGGCAGTAAGTCCGGAGGAATTCCAGTGGATCGGTAGCTCCGTCATACAAATCTAGACGGGGCATATCAAAATTTGTAGCAATGAATGCCTTTGCAATTCGGGGTACGAATGGTGAACCTTTGAATTCCTTCTCTGACATGTGAGGTGTGTTTATCATAACGGTCGCCCGGATTTCTTGCTTGGTGGCTGGATTTCCCAGGTCGTGTCTTATTTTCTTGGGAGTTGGTACCGATGTTGGGGAGAGTATCTTCGGTGGACGTGTGGCACAGATCTGGCGGGAGAGTTAGGGAGAGTATCGATGGTTCCTATGCATGAGTTCATGTAGAGCATACATTGCATTTGAAGTTGGTTAAGGGTCGGTACCGTATATACCGATTTTACCCCTAACAATCATTATTTTACAAATGGTTGAACTGTTTAGATCATTTGAACTCAAGATATATGAGTTTCCAACCAAGGTCCATCAACACAAGAGTCACACTGCTTGCCACATGTATAACGTAGATTGCATTTCTTATTGCATTATACTTGTATATAGCACCTTAAAAGTCCGTACAATTATCACTGAGAAATTACATGATGCATGGTTACGAAAACCTGTATTTAAAAAAAAAAAAAAGAGAATTATACAGCCCACTCCATAGGATGATCCAAACCGTCCATTTGTTGGGCCACAATGCAAATAGGTTTTTCCCAAAAATAATTTTCCATTAGATGATCCTAACCCTCTGATCTATAGTTGTATCAGTCGGTTGCCCCCAAGGTCTTACTGCTAGCCGATTTAGACACCCGGTTAATGAAGTAAATCGCTTTTGAGAACTATTATCCCTAGCCTCCATGAATTTGGGGAGCATTCTATATAGTAAGACATGAGGCAGTTAAGTAAGCCAGAAATCATTTTTGGGCACAACTCATTTGTTGGGCCACAACGATAGATCGGAGGGTTGGTGATGATGCCCGAAATCTGACTGCACGTACTAGGTTGATAGAACCTGTAATCCTGCGCTCACAGGAAAAGCGTCAGCGGGCCCGGAGTTGTGGCTCCGGATGGCCACTTCGACAATCAAGTCAGAAATAGGCAATCACAGATAGTGGACAGTAAAAAGGGGGGAGGGCCAAGACAAGTTACCAGACCAGAGAAGCAGAGGGAGAATTGGTTTTCCATTGCCCTTGCTTGAGTGCATAGACCCTTATTTATAGGGGAGGAGGCCCACAATTTGCGAGGATGATCCAGCCCTTGATTCAGTCCACGTGGGCCGTGATGGAGGGAGAATAATATCACGGAGATTTGATCCTCTATGATTCCGGGAGGATATTGTGGGATTGTGGCCTTGGCGGGATGCTTTGAATTTGAATTGGGCACCTTTTGTATAGCTGGCACAAGGATTGGTCGCTTGATGGCGAGATCTTAGCGATTCTATTTGGTTTGAAATTGATGGTCGATACCGGATCAAAAGAGGAGCGGTGAGCGGTGGACGAGTTTGGCATGATCTGGTGCCAGACATGATGTTAGGAGCGCGAGTTGTCCTGGTTTGGCTTTGGAGAGTGGTTTTGAGGGTCAGTACCGTGTATACCAATTTTACCCCTAACATACTGCCCCCCTACTTTCTTGTCCCTTTATTATGGATGGAAGTAGTCAATCATTCGAAAGGTGGACCGGTACCGATCCTCAAGTGGCGGTGGAGTCGGAACGTTGTTGGTGGGAACCGGAGACTGAAGCGTCACGTGATTTGACAGATGTAGATTCGCCAGGGGGGGCTCATAATGAGGCGCGTTTTCCCGGGGAATTTTGACCGCCTGTGTTATTATGGTTTTTCAAAAATTGGCCAATAAATATTAAAATCCGCGTAATTTTTCATGCGGTTTTTTCGAAAATGGGCGGGGTCATTATTTTCCCGCTTTAATGCATTTTTCGAAATTTGGCGGGATTAATGAATCCTGCCCGAATATCTCTATATAAGGAGGGCGAGGGCAGAGGGTTTTGCATCTTCCTTCTCCCCTTTTTCTTTTCTTTTGTCCGTTTTTTCGCCTTGAGTTTTTCTTGCAGGAGATGTCTGAAGAACTTGTTGGCGATAATCAACCCGGGGCGGTGGTACCGGTGGTGGAGGTGTCGTCACCGATGGACATTGAGGTGGAGAATACACCTATCGTTGGAGAACCGGTGGCCCGTAGAACAAGGGGGTCACAAAGGGCCAAAAAGGCGCCGGCGATGGTTTCTGGATCACCGGAGGTGGTCACTCCGGTGAGTTCGCCGGTGGTTTTCCTGTCGACTGGAGAGCAGGAGATGGAGCGCAGTTCTCAAAGCAAGAAGCAGCGGAAGGTAGAGATCAAGGGGCGCTCGAACGCTCCAGCACCTGTAAGCTGTCTTGCTCCTGGTGACATTCCCAGCTTCGCCACTAATTATAAGCGGTCCCTGAAGCATGCGTGTACGGGGTGGCGGACCAGCTTGTCCAGCAAGGTACGGAGGTTCTCCGGCTGAGGGCTAGGATCGGGAGGTTGGAAATGGAGAACGAGGCCCTGAAGGCGATGTTACAAGGGGTATTCGAAGATGATGCGACGGTCGGATTGGCGTCCCTCGGTTTCGAGCCTCATCTGGAGGAAGATCCGCTGGATGAGGATCCTGAAGAAGACCCCGACGAGGATCCGGAAGAGGATCCGGCAGAGTGACCTAGCCATCGCCATCAGCCATTGATGAGCACATTTTCTGTGTTTTTAGTGTTTCAGGGTTATTTATGGATTTTCACGGAAAATAGAGCTAAAGAGATGAAATTCCAAAGAAAAGATAAAAAATGAGAACACCACCATTGTGGCCCATCATTTGAAGGGCTTAGATCATCTATTGTTCACCAATTGGTTGGTTCGGATTGGCCTTTGGAAATGCTTTGAGATGTGCAAGAAATCTTACATTGTTGTCCGTCGATTGAATAGTTCAGATCAGCCCATGAAAATGGATTGGTGCTACAACAAATTTGCATTAAAGCTCATAATTTCGATAGCTAGGATTGTCGACTGAAAATAATTGATGGCCCACTAATTGGATGGCTTGGATTGTACTATGGAAATAATTTAGAGGGCGGTCAACTACCATTACGAACCGTTTAGATCATTTAAATGGAGGAGGTTTAGATCATCTATGGTGAGGGTCATACAGTAACATGAAAGCCGAATTGTGGGCCCCACTAATGGAAATGATATTTTGGGATGCAACCTTTGTGGCTCAATCAAGTGGACGGTTTGGATCTCCTTATAGAAACGATTTGATGAGGTTCGACCAATTTGACTCAAGTGGGCCCACCAATGAGAAAAATATTAATTTTGGAGAGGGACATGTTCGACCAATTGGAGTGGGGCATCAGTTTTGCAAAATTTCAGTTTATAGTGAGTCGGATATTATTTTAGAAGTTATCATGTTATAATGTGAATTTCAATATTGGGCCCACTACTCCTTTGTTTATACAATACAAGGTAGGCCCACTTGAACTTTGCTACGATGAGGACAATGGGTGGATTTCTTAGTAGAATTTCTTGTGCTTAACACTGTAATTGGAAAAGGGAAGATTTATATTTGGGATATTTTCTCAATTACTTGAAAGACAAGACACGTTTTGGAAAGGTTTTTTTTATTCACAGACATTTTGGCAAGTTTCTATTGGAATACATGGGCTGAGAAAGGGACAAGTCATCACTCTCTTTTGATGGTCAAAGAAAGAAAAGCAAAAGCTTCCATATTTTGGATTAAAAAAATTGGCAAGTGTCGGTTTGTGGAATTAGCAATATGGGCTACTTTTACGAAAGTCAAGTGTAAACTACGAAATATTACGAGATCGTATGTATATAATTTAACTTGCAATATGGGCTTGCAAATGAACGGTTTTGATCATCCAACTGAATGGGCATGCATCTGGAATGGGCGTGCGACGGAAAAAAGAAAGAAAGTGGGGTCCACTGCTTGATATGCCTTGGGTTGGTGATTCCCAAACATAGAAACATCACTAGAAGCTAATTTAAAACCGGACCCACTTGGGATTTATGCATTGATTTTTTTAAGAAAAAGGAATGATTCAAACGGTGGAGGGGATATTTTAAGAAAGCAAAAACCGGACGTTTCTTTTAGCAATGTCTCTCTCTTAGACATTTTAGCCGAATTGGCAATAAAGGATATCCAGCTAATTTAAAATAATTTCCAAGATGAAATAGTTGCTGAAAATTATGATATATATATTGGGAATTTTTAGATGAGTGGCGATCTATTTTTGGCAGTAGCATATATTCGGCATCACTTGTGGCTTTTTAGGCGTATGGTGTTGTGTTCATTAAAAACACCTAGCAAATCAAGTTTCTAGAAACTCACTAATTCGATGGACTAAACCTAAAAAATTCGTCCAAGTAACCAAGGGTGGCCAATATATATAGCATATTACTCTCAAAATTGAGGGGGCTCCCCATTACTTTATCAACTCCATGCTTTTTCTTACTCTCTGTGTTTTCTTGCTCTCTCTAACTCTCAGTCTCTCTTCACCCTTTTTTATTTTTTTTTGCCTACTTTTATTTCGCCCAATTTTCTCTTGTTCGTGCTCTCTTTCAATTGGTGTGGAGGCTTGATCTAACCATCCAAGATTCAATCCAAGGCGAGATCAAGGCTTGAAGGAGGGACAAGGATACAACCATTGGTTGAGGAGAAGAAAAAGAATAAGTTTTTCTTATTATTTTTGTTCTTTATTTTCACTTCCAAATTGATGTATTCTTGTTACAATTCAAATTAAAGAAGAATTTAGTTTTGTTTCTTTTCCCTTTTCTAAGTTCTTCAATTGCTATATTTTTCTTTTTCTTTGTTTCTTTCTCTTTGTCCATGGGTAACCAAACCCATCAACTTAGGGTTTAGAAGAAACCATGGAGAAGGAGAAAGATGATTAATTGAAACCAATGGTACAAAATAACAATTAGGGATGCAACTCGAGCCGGGTTTTACCTGACCCGCATCGACCCGACCCGAAAATAGCCAGGGTTGGGTTTAGGTTTCATGGGTTTCGGGTCGAGCCGGGTTCAGCATTCAAAAGCCCGCATGAGTCTCGGGTCGAGCCGGGTTTGAAGGGGCCCGACCCGACCCGACCCGAGTTACATAAGTTATAGTATGTACATTTTTTTCTATTGTTAGTTAAAAGTTAAAAGTGAAAACCCACGCACCCACTGTTATTGTATGTGAGTGTAATTTCTGCTTCTATGAGTTGAGTTGATTCAAGTGTTTGATTCAGCATTGTTTGATTGTAATTACAACATTGTTTGATTACAGCATTGTTTGATTCAAGTGTAATGTGAGTGTAATTACATCATTGTTTGATTCAAGTCTAATGTGAGTGTAATTTCTGCTTCTATGAGTTGAGTTGCCTTGCCAAACAAGAATTTTCCTTAAAAAATTGCGTCAACGTGAAAAAACCCGACCTAACCCGAGATTTATCATTGGTAGGGCCGAGTTTGGGAATCGTGGGTTTTCCAAAAAAAAACCCGACCCGAGATATTTCTCGGGTAGGGTTGGGTTCTCCAATACCCGACCCGCCCGACCCGAGTTGCAGCCCTAATAACAATCATATATAGGGATTTATATTTGTTGGATTCCAATCACTCATGCCATTGTCTTTCACCTTTCGTATGAGTAATTTCCGATAAACAAATATAATTTCTTATATAATCTATAAAATTGAGTAGTATGTTTGATCAAACACTCATGGGCAATGACATCCCTAGATCTTATTCTCCATTGACCGGATTTATCAAATACACTATCGAATGCAAAAATTGGTTTAGTCAATTATCCAATCCAAACCCGTGGTGAATTCTATCCCTAAGTAATCTTTTAATCGAATTAAGGTTTCAACTAAATTTTTAATCACTTTTATAATCGAATTTCATTTCACTTAGAGTAGTTTTTAAATCAAATATTCCAATCAATTTAGGCTTTAGATTTTGGTTTTATAATTAGGTTAGATAATTGATAGAATTCATTTTGGTTCACTTTGCCTAAATATAAGAGTTAAATTTGTAATCGTTTCTTTATTATTTTTTATTCTTGTTTATTTAGTTTATAAATTTAAATATATTGTTGGATCCAAGGTTGTACTCCACTGAAATCCTAAGTCCATTCCAGGCAACTGTGGACCCGATCCCGCGAGATGGGCGCGACCTGCCTCTCTTTTGGTCTCTCGTACCCACGTGAGTGGCGTGCGTTTTTTTTTTTACTATTAATATGAATCATCTTTTTCATGAATTTGGGATCCCTAAAGAAATCCGAATTTCATGCAGAAGAGAATGACCAGAGTCGCCACCTAGGTAAGAGACTTAGGACCCATAAATGACGCTGCAATGATCTGCGATTCCAGAATCTAGATCTGTTACCTGATTATGAGAATGGAAGGTATGATGAATACACCATATCCACTTTTATCGCCCGGTAATCCGGTCTTCTATTCCAAAGGTTAACTCATTTAAATATCTTTTAAAATGCTTATTTAAACTCTCTTGATGTGATCTACATGGCATACATCCTAAAAATCTAATCTCGATGTGGTTCTTAGATGTATTTTTTTATTCTCTTAATTTAGTTTGGTTCAATATATGTGAAAGTTCTCCTAAAAAATCTAAGTTGAGGGAATCCTAGATGATTTATTTGATTTATTTTCGCCGTTCACAGTTTATACTCATGCGGGACAGGAGTGCATCCTATATGCAACTACATGTCTACTCTTTTTTACGTTTTTATGAGATTGATGAGATTTGATTTAAGTTTGATTAGATTGATTCAACTACATGAAATGCTCCTAAGACTAATGCAATGTACTAAAGTTGAATTTTGCGAACTTTGGATTCCAAGAATTTTATTTTGGGGAACCTAGAGTGTAATTTTTATGTTCTCCTAAATCTAGAACCAAGAACTTAAAGTTTAAAGGTTAAGATTTTGAAATTTTCCATTTTGATGTAAATTCTTAGGTTCTTTAAGGTCTTTGAATTCCCTCGAGAGATCCAAACTTAACAAATATAACTAATAATGCCGAGAAAATAACTAACATGCAAAATAACAAAACATGCTAAGAGAAAGCAAAGCACAACAACCAACAAGACAACTAAACATGTAATTTCTAGGCACAAAACAGGTGAAGTAACTAGGCATGCGAAGAAGTAACTAGGCATGCGAAGCAAAGCATCTGAACATGTGAGAGACAATAACTAATCATGAAAAATAACTGTTAACAGAGAGATTTGGGAATAAAATGTTGTGTGTTAGCCTACTTGCCCTAACACACACATATATATTTATTATGAAAAGACTATAATGCCCTTAGGCTACATAAGCTTATTCTAACACTCCCCCTCAAGCTGGTGTATGAATGTCATACATGCCCAGCTTGTTACATAAATCACTCAATCGAACTCCATTCAACGGTTGGTAAACATGTCTGCAATCTGATTATTCGTTCGAGTGAACTCGGTTTGAATTTGGCCTGTCTGAATCCTGTGACGAATAAAGTGACAATCCACTTCTATATGCTTAGTTCGTTCGTGAAATACTGGATTCATAGCTATGTGAATGACTGACTTATTGTCACAGTAGAGGCACGCAGGTGACGAGTATGAGAATCCAATCTCTGACATAAATGACCGTAGCCAAATTAATTCACAGCTTGTGTAAGCCATGGCCCTGTACTCTGCTTCTGCACTGGATCGTGACACAACGTCCTGCTTCTTACTCTTCCAAGATACTAGATTTCCACCTATGAAGGTACAATAGCCATTAGTAGATCGCCGGTCAACAGGAGATCCACCCCAGTTTTCATCAGAGTATCCCTTAATTCTCAAATGGTTATGCTTCCTGAAGAGAAGACCTTTCCCGGGAGCTTTCTTCAGATACTTCACTATCTGAATCACAGCTGACCAATGTGATGTCCGATGCGCACTCATATACTGGCTAACCACACCAACAGCATATGCAATGTCCGGACGAGTGACTTTGAGATAGATTAACAGTCCTACTAACCGTCTGTATCGACCAGGATCTTCTAGTGGCTCCCCCTGTCAGGTGAAAGCTTGACATTCGGATTCATAGAAGTCTGTGCAGGTTTTGCCCCCAGAAGACCTGTTTCTTCCAAAATATCAAGAGCATACTTCATTTGGGACAAAGATAGCCCCCTTTGTGAATGTGCCACTTCAATGCCTAAGAAGTATCTCAGAACACCAAGGTCTTTTGTGCTGAATTCATTCTTAAGAAAATCTTTGAGGCGTTGTATTCCTGCTTTGTCATTCCCTGTAATAACAATGTCATCAATATATACAACCAGGAGAATCAAACCATCCTTGCTTCGAGAGCTGAACACAGAATGGTCTACAACACATTGTTTCATACCAAATCGTAGGATGGCCTCACTGAATCTCCCAAACCAAGCACGAGGAGACTGTTTAAGACCATAAATCGCCTTTCTAAGCTTATAGACGGTATGCTGCAACTCCCCCTGAGCAACAAACCCTGGTGGTTGCTCCATATACACCTCCTCCTGCAAATCACCATGAAGATAAACAATCAGAAGGAAAAACCACAAACATCCGCCGGAAGGACCCCGAAAGAACAAGCACGAAGCCTCATACTTGTGGAACTACAACGAAACATAGAAACAAAGCTTTAGTCATCAAGTAGGAAGCAAAGAAAAATGTAACAAAGCAGAGCCGCGACCAAAAAGGTGAAAAATGTAATGGGAAGATTTAGGGCATGAACACCCGACGACTAGAATTGAAGAACGCTATCCTTATAGGTCAAAGAAGATAGGGAAAGATGTTACAAAAGAAGAAGGGACAACACGCAGGGGGCAAACAGGGAAGAGTTGGGTTTTCCAAGGGGGCAAACAGGAAAAAGTTGGGTTTTCCAGGGGGGCGCACAGGGGCCAACCAGTGAAGATGGAGGAAGAACGAAAAAGAAGAAGAAGAAGAAGAAGTTAGGGTATGGCAATGGGCATGGGCTTCAATGGAGGAAGACAAGAGATCTTCAATAGAGGTCCCTAGGGCATCGAGAAACCCTAGGGCTTTGATACCATGTTAACAGAGATTTGAGAATGAAATGTTGTGTGTTAGCCTACTTGCCCTAACACACACATATATATTTATTTGAAAAGAATATGAAAAGACTACAATGCACTTAGGCTACACAAGCTTATTCTAACAATAACTAAACAATGAAACATGCAAACAACTATTTGAGAATAAAAAGGGGTGAAAAGGGAATGAAAGAGTTGGGAAATGGTTTAGGAGGATGAAGAAGGTTATGGAGGGAAAGGGAAAGGTGCAGGAATGGGTTTTAGGCGCTGTTTGGTTGCAGGGAATGGTTGGTTTTTGGGTGCTGTTTGGTTGCAGGGTACTGTTTGGTTGCAGGAAGTGGATCTTGGGTGCTGTTTGGTTGCAGGGAACAGGGAATGGATTTTTGGGTGCTGTTTGGTTGCAGGGAACAGGGAATGGATTTTCGGGTTTTGTTTGGTTGCAGGAAGTGGGTCTTGGGTGTTGTTTGTGTGATCAAAACAGAGCACAATAAGGCTGTTTTGGTTGGCTAAAACTAGGTATAGAGGGGGCTATTTTGGTTGGACAAAGACGAGTGTGGCTGAGTTAAGCGCATGGTTTTGGAGTGAGTTTTAACTTGGATTTCGGTTGATTAATGCACACACATATGAAAGATGTATATAATGAAAATCCATGTGGGTTTTAACTTGGATGTATGGATATCCCTAGCACTCATGCATACCGTGCATGAAATTAGAGTTTTATATATACACCGTTCACAGTATATAGAATATGCATGACACATGTGGTGAAAGGGATGCACATGGCACATAGGGTCAATGGGCTTGGTTTCATGTTCATATGTATACACAATACATAAGGTAATATGGTATGCACACAGTGTATTGGTATGAGTGGGTTCGGTTGAGATGGGGTTGGATTATGGCTACCGGTTAGCAATGTAAGGTTGTGGGTGTTTGGTAACAAAGTTAATGGGTTTGGGTAAAACAAGGTGTTAATATGGGCTAAGCAAAATAGGGTGTTAGGGGCACGGCTTGGGCAAAATAGGACTTTAGGGGGCTGTTAGGCTACGCAAAACAGGGAGCTAGGGGCGCGGCTTGAGTTAGACCTGGGATTGGGGTGCGGATTTGGGTTGTGTCAGATTAAGTTTGGTTTGGATCCGAGTGAGTTGAGTAGGATTGGGTTAACTCGGCTTGGGTCCGGATTAGAACGGATTGACTCGGGTTGCACCGGGTTGAGACCGGATTGGGTCAACTCGGGTTAGCTTGGATCGGCTCCGGATTAGATGATCCAAGTAAGGCCGGGTTAAGTTGGGGCTGAACCCCAGCTTATTTTGTTTGTATGTTCATTTCCTTGTTGTTGGCAGCCTCCAGCATGTCGGAGGGTCTGTTCTTAAGCTTCATGTTTATCCTTCCGTTCCTATGAAATATCTCTTAGGGGTCTTGCCTAACCCCAGCTTATCCATCAAAAAAAAAAGTTTGAGGCTTGAGGCTGAGTTGCGGTCCGAGTCAGAGTGCTACTTTAGATTGGGGTTCAGTTTGGGTCAAGGTTGAATGAGATAGGGGTTCGGGATCAAGGCCAAGTAGGCTGCGGATTTTGGATTCGGATGCAGGTTTTGGATGCGGCTTAGGGAATGGGCGTAGGACAAGTTGAGTTGGGTTAGCTTGGGTTGGATCTCGGGTTAGGTCCAAATTTACTCTGGCTAGGTAAAGTAGGGGCTCAGGTTGAATTGGACCGGGCAGATCTAGTTTGGGTCGGACCGAGTGGGTCCGATTGGGTCATGTCCGAGTGGTGTGTACTGTTAGTCAAAATAACTTGGTTCGATTTAATTGTTGCACACAGTACATATTGCAAAACTCATGCCTGCATGTATATGAATAGGGTGCTCATGTAGTCGGATTGGTTGCATGAAAAATTGAATAGAATACATATGTGATCAGATTGGCTACATGCAAGATCGAATTATAGTGTATATGCACTCAGTACATGGATGTGAATTTTCTAAGAGGTATGGGCGTGGAACAGATAATATGTAATCCTTGAATTTTTTATGCATGGGATCTCGCAACACATGGGGATCGGGCTCATGGGCTTGGAGATAAAAAATTAGAAAAAATGAGAATAATGCATGAATTTAGACTTTAATTTCTAGCATGAATTATAATTTCAACCCTAATCTAACATGCAGTTTAGTCCTAGCATGGATTCTAATTTTTTAAAATAACAAAAGACCAACCTCTTTCTGACGTTTGTTGCCGATTCCTTGCTTTTTTATGAAACCCAACGCGGTTCGATCCAATGGAGAGAAAGAGATGAAGAAAAGATGACTAATTTCCTCAACCCCAAAATCAATGGTTATCAACAACCCAAAAAACTTCAAAAGGATGATGCAATAACTGCTGTTATGTAATATCAAAGAAGGAGAGAACAATCCCAACGTGAGTCAATTTTTAGATCGAGAGCCTGAGAGTTGAGACGTGAGGGAATTCAAAACAACATGAGATGTGGGCTGAATATCTATAGAATCACACCCAAGAAAGAGGTCTGCTAAAATCGGATGTGAGAGCAAAACTTTTTTCATGATGTCCTCCTTTTTTGAACGCTTGTTTCTCCTCCTCTTATCACAATAAGAATATTCTATTATGAGAAAGAGAGAGAGAGCTCCAAAAAATCGTGTGATGAAAGAAAGTTGGACGTCCCTTCCTTCCCCCTTTTTTTTTAATGTGAGTTGCTTGTCTTTTTCTTTATTTAATGAGAAAGAGCTGTAGAGGTATCTATGGACGAGAGAGAGTTGCCAATATTAGAAGAGGAAAAGAATGCTAATTTTGGCAAGTGAGAGGGCTGCCCATATTAGAAGAGAAAGTTCTATTGGCTGCTTGCCCTTTTAAAATCATGAGATAAGCTCCTCCTCTTTCCAAAGTGACCGATTGTCCTTCTTTATGGAATTTGGGCCGACATGCTATAGAATTTGGGCCAACGTGCAATTTCTAATCCAATTCACAATGACAGTATTTATTTCAACTTGAAGAAGGAAACCAAAAATTTTCTCCATTCTTGTAATAGGACCCACATAAAATAATCCAATTTTAAAAATGAGAGTTGGGTCCATTTCCAAGGGCAAGTTGCTTATTATTATTTTATTTTTTTATAAACTTCAAACACGTAACATTGTCCTTGCCAAACACCCCTTAGGAAGTTGGACCTTGATTTAAAAAACAAATCCCAATTAGTTCGATTGCTCATAAAGATCTAGTGGGTCCCACTTGAAATCGAATGAATTTATTCTCCCCTCAAATTCCCAACATTTAGCGGGCCCCGTTGAATGTGGCCAAATATTCCAACCCATTTAATCAAACTTTCCGAAAAATATAATGGGTGCCACTTATATGGGCGAATCACTCTTGGGACTAAAATTGAAAACGCCCTAGCAGCCCCCACTTCATAGGATGATCTAAACCGTTCATGTGAAAGCCCCCAACGTAAATTGGTTGCACCCCCTTAAGCAATTCTATGGGCTTGATCCAAACCGTCCAAACGATGGGTTGCATTGCGATTTGGTAGCGCACCCCTAAATCCCCTCCATTGGATGATCCTGAACCATTCGATTGATGGGCTATGACATAAATTAGGTGCGCCCCGCAATCTTCGTAGGATGATCTGAATCGTCCAAATGATGGGTCACGAGATAAATTGGACATGCCCCGCAAATCATTTCTCTAGGCTGATCCGAGTAGTCCATTTTATTGGATCGCGGCGTAAACGGGTTGTGCCCCTGTCCATAGGATGATTCCCACCGCCCCATTGATGGCCCATGGCACATATTGATTGTTCCTTTGAGATTGCTTTCGTAATATAATCCGAACCATCTAATTGGTGATCTAGCATAGGTGGTGCCCCTAAAATCACTTTCATCGGACGATCCAAACCGTTCAATTAGTTAATCACACCCCCTAGATCCTCTTCATTAGATGATCCAAACCATCCAACTTATGGCCTATCGAGTGACTGCCTTAGATCATCATAGTGTGAACCCCATTCCATGTTGGGTGAACTTATTTTTCCCATAAAATTTGATCTTTGAAAACCATAGTGAACTCTACAGATGACTCGAATGTTTCTTACATGGGCCAACTTGCTTGATCCAAATCTAATCAAAATGCTCAATGCAGGCCCACCAAATGGGTCCAAACTCTCTCTTGTTTGGGTTCTTGTGAATAATCCTACTCAACACTTGACGAGAAAATGCAAAACATGGCGGGAATGTCCGAAAATATTGAGAAAATGTAAGAAACGGACATGGAAATGGAAAACGTTGGAAAAACTGATAAAAAAATATTAACTTCAATGTTGATTAAAGCGAAGCAAAATGGAGGTGTCTACAGCAACAATATATCATAAGTTTATTTTCTAAGTAGTATAAGGGTGGAAATCACAATAAGCTCTTCCCTGAGTTCGACCCGTATTTACATGATCCGTGCACTTGCGGTTATTTAACATCACAATCAGCCACAATCCCGATAACGACACCACCAGAATCAAGTTCCCTTATGGAGCAAAGAAGATCGTGCCAAGTGGGTGTCGTGGCATGGGGTAGCTAGATGGCGATGGAGAGGTCCAAGATTCGGGAGTTCACCAGACGTATGATACTGAGGTGCCGGGTGTCTACCTTTCACAGTTTCCTTCTTGAGCGTTTGGTTAATTATCCCAGTAGTTTTGTTTGAGCTGGTGGGCCACCGATCATATCACTCGATTGAGTATTCCAGTAGCTTCTTGTAACTAGTCGTAGTTTAGCGAGGATGCCTTTCTTTCTTGTAATTGGCCTAGAAGCCCCTCAATTGTAATGATTTTTCCACATATATTTGAAGAAATATTCTTATCATTTCTACTGTCTCCTTGATAATTTTTTCCATTGTTCCGTACCGAGTGTTGTGAGTGTTCGAAGTTATGAGAGGCGTGTTGGTTGACCACAGTCAGTACCGCATAAATCGGTCGGAGATATTGGTACGGTGCAAATGTTAAAATATTGAGGCTTGTTCAACCACTATCGAAATCGGCCGGTCCCAATTGTTATGAGTTGTGGATGGCACTGTCCACAGGATGATAATATGGAGGGCAAAGAACATTTTGGGGCTTCTAGTCCAGGGCTCGGTTCCGGAGATTCCTTGACCTTCGAACTTACAAGTGTTGATATTGCATGGCTCAGGTGTGATGTACACTTAGACTTCTTGGGTGATATTGGGTCCCAGGGGAACTTTAACTTTGGAATGTCCATCGTAGCGTCTTGAGGGGGTGCCTTGAGGAGACACGTTTAACGGTCGCGACTCCTGGATTTCTCGCTAATGGTGATTCAGCGCTTCAAGTAATGATGGTGAAAGGACGCGTTTATTGCCTTAGTAACAACCGTGGATTTTGTGGCGCCACATGTTGGTTTGTGTCAGTGGGACTCGACTTTTGGGTTTCCCGCGCGTAGTTCTATAAAAGCCCGTCCTTTTTATCCTTTTCTATTTCCTTTTCTTCTCTATCCTTCGTCGTTTTTTCTTCCTTTGCTCCGGCAAGCCATTTTTCTGCTTTCCGGTGAGGTGCTCTCTACCGGCTTTTTCCATTTGCCTCGTCGGTCCCTTGCTTTTATTAGGGTTTTCGCAGTCTTTCAACTTTTCTGACCGGTTTTTCATTTTCCCCGACGGAATCTCCGGTGCTCGTTCGTCTTCCCCGGCAAGCTTTATAGAATTTCTCCGCTTTTACCGGTGCGTTCTCTCTCTCAATCTTTGCATTTCGCTTTCTTTAAGTAATTATGTCGGAAAACAGCGATTCACAAAACCAATCCCACGAACTCGTTGGAATGGAGGAATCTTCCTCTTCACCCCTGATTCAATCGAAGGAGGAAGTTGAGAGTATACTTGTAGCGCCGTCGTCGACGGGGCGAAAAATTAGGGTTAAAAAGGACGGCGGTGACTTGACGGTTGGAAAAAGTGGAGGGTCATCGAATAAGATTGCTCCGCGTCCAAGAAATGAAGTGGATCCGATCCTCCCCATAGAACCTCGGGGTGTGGCTGAGTCGGTACAGAGTGATGCCGCTGTTATTGCGGCGTTATCAAAGGATAGGAGCAATTCGCGATCGGCACCGATGGAGGTTCAGGCCAGGCGCCTCGCTCGAGAGTCTGGAGAGCTTCATGAGCCTCAGGTTTCCCTTGGCACAGTATTTCGACCTGGAGGGGCCATGAGCTCGATGGGTATCCTCCAACCTTCGGATCTTGAGCGGTTGCGGGAGAAGTATCACATAGCAGATGATTATTAGGTTCGGCTTCCTACCTCTGATGAGCGGGCTTGCATTAGCATCGTGTAGGGGGAGACGACCTTTATAAGGAGGTAATTGAGGCGGGTGTACGGTTCCCTCTTCATCCAATTTTCTTAGATTTTTTGGATTTTTTTTTGGTTTGGCTTCGTCCCAGATTTACCCAAACGGGTGAAGGGGCCTCATGGCTTACATAGCAAAAAATAGGATGGTGAAGGCCCCGCTGTCTATGAACGTGATCCGGAAGTGCTTCCTCATCAAGCCCAAAGAATGTTGGGTGGATGTGGCCCAGCGACGAACATTGATGATCATGGCTGGGTCTCCTTCTTCTATAAAACGGTAGAAGAATGAGTTTTTCTTCGTGAAGCCACCTCAATCAGCCGGTTCGAGGTTTCCCTTTGACTGGAGGAAGCCTAATGAGGAGAGGATGGGGGTGAATATTTCTCTAGGTGAGTTGTGTCAGCTAGTATTTAATGATGTGGTAGGAAGGGGGATAGAAATAGGGAAGGTGAGGTTCAATGTTCGGGAATTCAAGTCTGAACAAGTATTGGTTAAATATGATTAAGTAATGTTGTTGAAGATTCGGATGATGAGATTGGGGATGATGAAGATGAGGAAGAGGAAGGTGAATCGAGCGTTGGTGAGAGTCAATCTGGTGACTCCCTTTTCCAACCTTCCCCATACATTTTTGACTTTTACTCTTTCCCTCTTTCCATGTTGTGACATGTTGTGACTCGCTCCTTGTTTTATTGTAGAGATGGCAGCACAAGGCTCTGGTGCCCACATTTCTGCCTCGGCCATGGAGGAGGCTCGAAAGCAGAAGGCCGCAGAAATTGCTAAGCAGAAAGAGGAGAGGGCTTTGAAACGCCAGGCGGTCAATGCTGAGAAAGCGGCGGTCCCGATCATTAAGTCCAAGGAGGTTGAGTCTGCTACTCAACCTTAGGAGAAAGCAGAGCAGAGCAAGCGGAAAATGAATTTGTTGGATAAGAGCCCAAGCAAAAAGGGCAAGTCTGTGGAGGGCGAGGGATCCAAGGATAAGGATCTAACCAAGGTTCCTGAGTTTATTTTTGTGGAGGGTTGTGAGGGGACCCGAGCCTTGTTCCGGCCTGTGACCCTTAAGAGAGAGCAAGCTCTTTAACAGGGGCCTTCATTTGTCCGAAGTTGGAAGGTTGGTTCCGAAGATTCGGCACTTCACAATCCGAGGGTTGCAGTGGAGATGGCGATGACAAGTGTTCTACCAAGGGATCAGGTAGAAATGGACAAGTGTTCCCACTACGTCATGGGTCGGGACATGGTTGTTCTGGCCAAAAAGGTATGAGTTTTTATTTTTGGTTCGTCACATGTTTCCCAGGAGAACTCATCTATTTCTCCTTTGTTCTTATCAGCTTACTGACGTTTGCACCCACTCTTGGGGTCGCTTGGAGAAATATCAGTCCCTCTATGCCCATGCATCTAAGGAGGTGAAGAACTATGCAGAGGCGTAGGTGAAGGACAAAAGGATATTTGAGGATGCCTTGGTGAATGTGGAGAAGCTTCATCTCGTGACAAGGAATGAGCTTCAGAAGGAGAAAGAGATCCATACGGATCTTGAGAGAAAACTGAGTGAGGCTGTTCAGCAGGAGGAGGAGATTCGGTCCAGAGCGATTGCTGAGTTCAGGAAGTCTGGGGAGTACCAAAAGGATATGGCCCTTTACGTCCTGGATTATGAGGCAAAGGGGTTCATTGATTATCGGGCCCAGGTCAAGGCCATTGACTCTGGATTCCCTATTGAGAAGTTAGTGGGACCGCCTGGGACTGAGCTTTTGGAGGGAGAGGATTCAGAGGCAACCGAGCCGAATGTTGTGGAACCTACGGTCGTTTCCCCTGACGGGGAATCCTCTGTGCTACCTGCTGCCGATCTTCCTGTTGGAGAGAACTTGGAGAAGATTGCTTGAGGGCCAGGCCCTTTTAAATCTCTTTTTGAACTTGTTTTGTTATTTCTTTTTGTCGCTTTCTCATGAACTGGTGCTGTAACAAACTTAATTTACTTCGATGGCATGATTGGAATGGTTTGCCTTTTGAGGTGAACCTTATTTATAACATTGTGGATGAAATGGCTTTGCTAAAACAGGTTCCGTGATGGGTTATATTCTCTGTTTCAAGCTCGACTGGCTGGGTTTCTGGTAGGCTTTACCTTTGGCGAATGAGGGGAGATCCTTTTGCAAGCCTCGAGGGACATCAATTTACGGGTCATGTATTTTGCCGGCGAAGGTAGATCTCTTATCGCATCTCGTAGGGTGTCAGTCTCTGATCACCTCCTTTATAGGTGAAGGTAGATCTTTTACCAAGCCTCATAGGGCGTCAGTCTTTGATCCTACCATTCATTGGCGAAGGTAGATCTTTTACCGAGCCTCTTAGGGTGTCGGTTTATGATCCTATCGCTTATTGGTGAAGGTAGATCTTTTACCGAGCCTCATAGGGCATCAATTTATGATCCTCCCATTTATCGGCAAGGGTAGATCTTTTACCGAACCTCGTAGGGCGTCAGTTTATGATCCTACCGTTTATTAGCGAGGGTAGACCTTTTACCGAGTCTCGTAGGGTGTCAGTTTATGATCCTACAGTTTATCGGCGAGGGTAGGTCTTTTACCAAGCCTCGTAGGGCGTAAGTTTGTGATCCTACCGTTTATCAATAGGTGGACCTTTTATCGAGCCTCAAGGGCCGTCGATTTTTGGTCTCACCTTTGTGCTTCGGCACGTCGGTCGTTGTTTCTCTCGAGTGATCAGTTCGGAGGTTACAGACCCTCCTGCCTTGACTTAGATCGAGACTTTTACCCATGATGTTCTGTGGTGATTCCCAGGGGATCAGACCTGGTCACACACTTATCATCCCGGGGAACCTTTTTATTCGGACGGCCCGGAGGCTCATCCGATGGGCGTTAACCTCTTTACCTAAGTTAACTGCCGGTTTGGCCGGCCTGGAGATTCATTATTGTTGGGGAGTGATTGCTCGACAAGTGGAGAACCAAGAAGGAGATTTCATTTATTGAAGATGAGAAATACATGTCTGCAATATTGCAAAAAGAAAACAACACATAGATTTATTATAAATGAAAACAGAAAAAACTACATGCATGCCTACTGGTAGAATTTCTTCAGATTTGAAATGTGCCAAGTGCGGGGAATAGGGTCGCCCTCTAGGTTTTCTAGCTGATATGTTCCTGGTTGGAGTATACGGGAGACACGGTAGGGGCCTTCCCAAGTGGGAGCTGGCTTCCCGGAGTTGCGAGGGTCGGAGATTTCAGCTCTACGCAGGACTAGGTCTCCTGTTTTGACTGCCCTTTCTCTCATCTTGGAGTCATAGTATCGAGTGACTATTTGATGATACGCTGTGATCCGGACCCTGGCTTTTTCTCTGGTCTCTTCTAGAAGATCTAGGCTGCTTCTCAAATGCTTGTCGTTGGCTTGTTCGTTGTACGCCTCAAGCCTTGGAGAGAGGGCGCCAATCTCGATGGGTATGACTGCGTCTACTCCGAAGGCGAGGCTGAACGGTGACTCTCTTGTTGTTGTCCTTGGGGTAGTCCTATAAGCCCAGAGGAGATTCGGTAGTTCCTCGGCCCATAAGCCTCGGGCGTCTTCTACCCGCTTCTTTAATCCTTGTAGGAGCGTTCGGTTGGTCACCTCAACCTATCCATTGGCCTGAGGATGTCATACCGAAGTGAACCTTTGCGCGGTGCCTAGTCTTCCGCAAAAATCTTTGAATTGCCGGCTGGCAAACTGAGTCCCGTATTCTGTTACAAATATCTGAGGTATTCCGAACCTGCAAATAATGTCGTGGTAGAAAAAGTTCTCTATTTCTTTTGAAGTGATCTTTTTCACTGCTTTGGCTTCGACCCACTTAGTGAAGTAGTCGACAGCCACATACATCATTTGATGTCTCCTGGTAGAATTTGGGAAATGTCCTAATAAGTCCATCCCCCACATGGCGAACGGAACCGGGTTATAGATGGGTTTGTGGGGGACCGCGGGAAGGCGAGGTACGGTGGTGAATTCTGACATTGCTCCCACCTTTTGATAAAGACGGCAGTGTCTTGCTGGAGAGTCAGCCAGAAGAAGCCTCGGCGCAGAATCTTATGGGTTAAGACCTTTCCGCCTGAGTGGTCGCCGCATATCCCTTCATGGACTTTCCTTATGGTGAGCTCAGCGGCCGAGGGTGGGATTGCTTGTACAGTGTTTGCCCGTCGAAGATGTAATGAGCGGCTTTGCCCACCAAGCGCAGAGCTTCCTTCCTGTCCGAGGGTAGAGTGCCGTCTCTCAGATACTGGACTATCAGATCCATCCAACTGGGTTCCTCGTCGAGTTGCAGGAACTCTTCTCTTTTGACACTGGGTCGGGGAAGGATCTCAGTGTAAACATTTCCTGGTTCGAATATCCCGGATGAGGCCATCTTGGAGAGTGCGTCGGCGCAGGCATTTAAGGTTTAGGGAATCTGTACTATTTGAAACTCCTCGAAGGTGGAGATTTCTTTCCTTACCTTTTCTAGGTATTTGAGCATCCGCTCTTCTTTAGCTTTTGCTGAAACCATTGACTTGGCTCACTACTAATTGTGAATCATTGTGAGCTCTGACTCGGTTGGCTTGTAACTCGGTGGCGAGCGCTATCCGGTGATTAGGGCTTCATACTCTGCCTCGTTGTTGGATGCTTTGAAGTTCAACCTTAAGGCGTACTCAGCGAGGAAATTATCTAGCCCTGTTATGACCAAACCAGCACCCCCGCCCCCGACGTTGGAGGAGCCATCGACGTACAACATCCAAAGTGGGTCTTGGTTTGGTTGGTTCAGGTTTGGTTCCTCATCCGGATGACTCGGACCTTCAAGTTCGTCGATCGTTACTGTTTGTTCAACAGTAAAGTCTGCGAGCACTTGAGATTTAATTGCTGGTCGGGGTTTTATCTGAATGTCAAACTCGCCCAACTCAACCGCTCAGTTAATCAGACATCTTGAGGTATAAAGTTTTTGTAGAATTTTTCGGAGGGGTTGGTCGGTGAGGACCGTGATTGGGTGGGCTTGGAATTACGGATGGAGCTTCCTCGCTGAGATAACAACCGCGAATGCGAATTTCTCAATTTCTTGGTATCGAGTCTCAGCATCATGGAGTACTCGGCTGACATAATAGATGGGCCGCTCTATTTTTCCTTCCTGCCGGACAACCATGGAGCTCACCGCGGCGGGCCCTACGACTAGGTACATATACAATTCCTCGCCCGGTTTGGGTTTGGAGAGTAACAGAGGGGCTTGTAGATACGCCTTCAACAGATCAAAGGTTGTCTGACATTCCTAAGAGTTTTGAAGAAAGGCAAGCATCTCTCGGCGAATTTCGACATGAATCTGCTGAGGGACACTATCCTACGTGTAAGCCTCTGCACTTCCTGGATTTCCTTCGGCGGGGTCATTTCGAGGAGTGCCTTTATCTTTTCAGGGTTGGCTTCGATTCCTCGCTGACTGACCATGAAGCCCAGAAATTTTTCGGACGTGACTCCGAAAGCGCATTTAGCTGGGCTTAGTTTCATCCGGTTACGACGGAGTACAGAGAAGGCTTCTTCAAGGTCGACAATGTGGTTCTATGCTTCAAGGCTCTTCACGAGCATGTCGTCAACATACACTTCCATATTTCTTCTGATTTGTTCGGCGAAAATCTTATTGACGAGGCGTTGGTAAGTGGCACCAGCGTTCTTGAGGCCAAAGGGCATGACCTCGTAGCAAAACAATCCTAGGTCGGTGACGAAGGTGGTCTTGGGAATGTCAGGCTCGAACATATGAATCTGATTGTAGCTGGAAAAGGCATCCATGAAACTTAGCATCTCATGTCCATCGGTGACATCAATAAGATGATCAATCCTTGGTAGCGGGTAACAATCTTTGGGGCATGCTTCGTTGACGTCAGTAAAGTCTATGCAAATTCGCTATTTTCCATTAGACTTCTTAACCATTACCACGTTCGCGAGCCAGTCTGGGTAACGAATCTCTCTTATAAACTTTGCTTCAAGGAGTTTATTCTCTTCTTCTTTGATATGTTTCTGTCTCTCGGCGGTGAAATTACATTTTTTCTGCTTCACTGGTTTGAACTGGGATCCACGTTCAACTTGTGGACCGCTACATCGGAAGGGATTCCCTGCATGTCGGCGGCGGACCAGTGAAGATATCCGAGTTAGTTCTTAAGAAATTGACAAGCTCAGTTTTGAGCTTACCCGGGAGGAGGGAACCAATCTGGACGGTGTGTTCTTCAGATCCAATGAAAAGAGGGACCTTCAGGCGTTATTCGACTAGCTCTCCTCGCCTCACCTCAATTCGTGGGTCGGGGCCTCTGATGGAGAAGGTTTCCTTAGTGGCCTTTTTCTTTTTCAGCAGGGTGGCGTAACATTCACGAGCTTTTTCTTGGTCGCCTTTTACTTCCCCTATGCCGTGCCTTGTAGGGAATTTCATTTCCAGGTGGGCAGTGGAAACCACTGCCCCCAGTTCATTCAAGGCCGGCATTCCGATAATTCCATTATAGGCTGAAGGGACGTGGACTATGACGAATGTCGGCATAATGGTTTGCTGAACTGGATGAGTTCCGAACGTACGGGGAGTTTAATCTTCCCTCTTACTTTGATCTCTCCCCCAGAGAATCCGTAGATGGACCAATCGACCGGCTCCAGCCTATCTTTATCAATGTGCATTTTTGTGAAGGCGTCTTGGTGGAGAACGTTGACCGAGCTTCCGGTATCCACTAAGATTCGGCTCACATTGAAGTTGGCGATGGTGAGCTGGACGACTACAGCGTCGTCATGCTGTCGGTCTATTTTTCCATAATCTGCTTCGTGAAGGTGATGGGCTGGCTGTTGTTCAGGTCTGCCTTCAGTTTCTTCGAAGGAGACTCCATGGAGTTGATCTGTTCCGCATAGAGGGTGCATCCTTCTGCGGTAGGTCCTCCAGACGCGGGACTGCCGTAGATCGTATCAATGTTGCCAGATATCCTCGGGGCCTCCTCAGGCTCTGGGGCTCTTTGACGATTATTCTCTGCTTGGCGACCACGCGAGCGTTGACGAACGGGGTAATGGTGTTCATCCGCGGGCCGATGAACTTCGGACCTAGGTCACTGTTGATTCCTCGGAGGATTCTAGAGGTAACGGTTGATTCAACCAAGTCCAGCGAGTCGTTCGATTTCATTTTTAAGGTGGTAGTAACTATCAGTAGTATGCCCATGATCTTGGTGGAAATGACAATATTTGCTGGACTTTTTCTTTTTTCCCCGCGTTTCTCATCCTTTCGGGCCGGGCCACTGGATCGGTTCTCTGTCGCGGATTTCGTACAAGATGTTTGACACAGTGGTGTTCAACAGTGTGTAGTTAACTCTTTCAAATTGGGGACTCGGGCCACGGCTAGCCGGATGGTCGTTGCTTTATTCTCGTTTGTGACTCGGTCCCGAGCGTGACTCGTCCTTTCGCTTCTCGCCTCCTCGAACATTGTCCAACTCTCTTTTCATGGCAAATGATTCTTCGTTATTGATGTATCGGTCTGCAGTGGCCATAAGTTCTTAGAGATCTCGAGGGGGGTTGACGTTCAAGGCCACCTTCATGTCTCGGTCTCTGATGGCGTGACGAAGCGCAGCGCGGACCATGTCGAAGTTGGGCTCCTTGATTTGATGGAGTTCGGTACGGAACCTACGGATGAACTGTCGGACCGTCTCATTTTTTCCTTGTCGCAGGGCTAAAAGAGCATCGGCAGGCTTCATTCAGGGCTTACTGTTTACGAAGTAGGAGACAAATTCCTTTCCGAGTTCGTGGAACGACTCAGTGGAATTGGGTTTTAAGAGGCTATACCAGTTGCTTGCGTCCCTTTTCAGATAGGTGGGGAAAGCTTTACAAATTGTAGCGTCAGACGCGTTCCGGAGCACCGTTGCTCGGTGGTACGCTCGGAGGAACTCTAGAGGGTCGGATGATCCATCATAGAGGTCCAGCCGAGGCATATCGGAGTTTGTGGCGACGATGGCACGGCAATTCTCGGAACGAACGGAGAGGCTATTTCACTTTCCCATTCTGCTAGGAGATCCAGGTCACAAGGTGCCTTTATCTGCTACTGGAGCCCTCTGATCTGGTTTTGAAGGTCAGCCATGACTGTAGGGTGTTGTTCCGCCTGATCGTTCCTTGCCGGACTTCTCGGAGGAGGAGGCATATGACCATCGGTCTGGCGAGTCGGATTCGCTAAAGTCTGCTCCGGACTGGGTCATCATGCCTTCGACGTCGATCATCATGGTGATGTTCGGATGGCGGGATGGTGACTGATGCGGATCCTTGTTGACATTGACGGGGTCTTCGACTCCGAGGGTTTCGCCCTTCGATAGACTCTTGCTCCTCAGAGGCTTCGACGTGGGGAATTTCTCTGGCGAACGGAATCGTCGGCTGAGGCGGTGCTACTGGTTGCGTAGGGAGTCTTTGGAGTATTTGTTAAAGGGCCTTGGCCACGTCTTTGAGTTGTTGTCCGAACAGATTGAGGGCGTCCATGGTGGCCGGAGCGTCCCAGGAGACAACCAGTTCTCCCGTCTCTGCGTGTTGTTCTTGGCCTCGTTGGCTTGCTTGGCTTCTCGTAACAATTCCACCGTTGGGTTGAGAGGGAACTCTTGATTTTGGCATCGACGGGTCCCACGGATGTCGCCAATCTTATGACTCCCGAAATCTGACTGCATGTACTAGCTTGATAGAACATGTAATCCTGCGCTCACAGGAAAAGCGTCAGCGGGCCCGGAGTTGTGGCTCCGGACGGCCACTTTGATATACGGGTGTGACAGCCCAAGAGGGGGGTGAATTGGTTAATTAAAAATTCTTAGCTTAATTAGGTGGATCAATAAAATTAAATTTTATAATTAAGCAAATATGGTCTAACCCTTGTTCAAATAATCAATGTATTGAAAGCTAGAGTTTAGATCTTACTTTAGATTTATATACTCTAACCCTTGTTCAATAAAACCTAGGTACAAGTAAAGGGTAGAGATTACCAATCATCAAAGTGCAAATGAGAGAAGGAGAAGAAGCAATCCACAAGGCACACAATTTTATAGTGTTCGATCTATCACAAGACCTACTCCACTCTTTCAAGTTTTACCTCCTTGGGATCCCCACTAAAACATGAGATTCTTCAACGGGCGAATCTCAAAGCCGAACACCCACTCCTTCGAAGGGATCACACCCTTTCTGCAGGAAGCCTTGCGAGGGCACACTCCCTCTTACAATGATTCACCTTTGTTCACGGGTCGAATCGGAGACCCTTGGATACAAATGAAGAAATTAAATGAAAGAACTCCCAATGCCTCTAAATTAGGCGGATTACAACTTTGAGAGCTCACGAACTCTCCAAGGAATGGATACAAATGTAAAGCCTATGGAGATCCTCTTAAAAGAATGTAAAAATATAAGTTCAAAGAGGTTTAACCTTTCATATAAAAGTTTAAGTTCAAGAAGATAGGATTTGATCTTGCAAAAGGTTCAAAAGATTCAAAAGGTTATTTAGAAAGGTTTTTGATAGTGTATATATAGCCTATAAGGAAATAAGACCGTTTGGGGCTAAAACCGTAAAATACAGGGTTGAAAAAGTCAACCTGCGCAAGCTCCAACGCCTCTATTTCCAGGTCGCGGCGGTCGCCCGGCCTTATCGTGCTCTCTTTTTGAATTTCAAATTCCATACCAGCGCAGTCGACCGGACCTATGGCGGTCGTCCGGCAAGGGCAATCTGTTTGAATAAAAATTGGGCTCAAAAACACTATCGCGATCGACCGGACACATAGCGGTCGTCCGCCAAGCCCAACCTGGATGTTTTTCGGATTTGTAGAAAACAAATCCGCGGTCGCCAGGATCACCCCGGTCGACTGACCCGATAAATTTCGAGATGCCCTGGAATTCCAAGTATCATCCCGCGGTCGCCCGGCATAGCCCAGTCGACCAGCCCTGAGTAAAATTTCATTTTTAACTTTAAAATCCAGGGGCTTTGGGCTTTGGGCTTTGGTCTTTGGGCTTAAGTCTTAGGTTTTCAAACACATATTTGGGTGTGTGAAATAATTTTCAAAGATATAAAAAGTTAAGTATGAAAACCATTTAAAAACCTATTGAAAGTGCATTTAAACATAAAATCAAGAGAACTCCAAATACATTCTAAAAGTATGAAAACCATTTGAAAACCATGAGTCTTCTTGGAATGTCTTGGCTCATTTGCACTTACTTGGACTTCTTTAGCATGAGGTGAATATCTTCAACTTGTCTTGCTCTTGTGACATCCTCCAATCTTCAGTACATGTTGTGAAGTGCATGAGGTGTCACCATGGCATGTTCAACTCCAAGCTCCTTCTTGACATTTGCTGGGGAACTTGTGGGATCTTCATGTTGAGCTCCTTGACTTGATCATCTCCAAATGGTGATGACTCCAATGCAGGTGCAAGCTCTTTGTTCCTTTGTCTCTTGATCCACAAGCCATGTGTTGTGAAGAGATGTGTAATAGCGATTATGACATGAAAATCCTGTATACAACACAACATCTCAAAGCAACACATTAGTCCATAAAAGTTAATTAATTTAGTTTGCTAGCATCAAAACAAGAAGGTAAGATGAATGATTAACCCATGGGAACCCTTGGGCTTACATTCTCCCCCTTTTTGATGATGGCAAACAAATTAATTAGGGAGGTAGGAGATATCAACCAAATAGATGAATACGCATGATATCATATACACAATAGAGCATAGCTCCCCCTCACTATATACACAATAGAGCATAGCTCTCCCTCACAATATGATATACAAAAATATATTTTATGACTATAAAACATATGGTGCATATACAATTGGACTACCTAATCAATTCCCAAAATTCTCCCCCTTTTGGCAACAGTCAAAAGGTAGGAATTTTCAAGTGAAGGTGCAAGTGGGGTGTCAAGATGAATAATAGCTTGTCTAAGCTATGTGCCTTGTATATGATATACCATTCAAGCTCAAGTAATGTTTTATCAAAGTGAAAATAAAAGTGAAATGTATGATACTCTTCTTCTTCTTCTTTTTGATCAAATGATTCGTAAGTTAAGCACAAGAATAGGGGCAATAAATCATATGGCCATATCACACTGATTTATATAAGTATGAATATATAACTATTTAGCTCCCCACCTATGAATTTGCCATTAGCCCTAGGTGAAACCTATATTGTAGAGCATGACAGGACAGAATGATTTGAATACTTGGGCTTCATTTGTAACTTTTTGAAGCAGATAAGTATCTACCTGAACAAAGATATGCTCAGATCTATTACCTAACCTTTCAAGTTCACAAGTTGCATTATGTAGGGGTTTTCTTGTCATAGGACAGACAAGTCTCTTTCTGAGCATGAACATGCTCAGAACTTATAAAATAACTTTTGAGTTTAAGTTGTTTGGCCCTAGATAGTTATACATTTGCAAGTGAAAGTTCCTCCTGACTATGTGCATCTAGTCTAACTATAATAGTTCAAGCACACACGCCCTTGATTTTAATCACCTTAACTATTACAATTTTTGCTCCATTCAAATGAAAAGTACAATTTGAATTAGAATGGATGATTATTAGACATAGGATTATAAAATTGAAGCAAATACAGTCTAATAAATACATGGATTAGAAAAACTGACAGACAAGAGAAGTACACATCCATGGCAACCAAGAGAACTCATGTATATATAAAGATGAGACAAGAAGATGATCCATATACATGAACACTAGATATGGGGGCAATCAAACATGTGGGCACATTACAAGGGCCCATGTAAACATGAATAAAAAATCGTATGGCTCTCCCCCTTTCTATTTGTTAGTGGCCCTAGATAAAACCTATGTGATAAGGCATAACAAGGTACATTGGTGCAAAAAGGTGAATGATTTGAATGCTTGGGTTTCATTGCATGACTTCTATGGATACAAGATATTAATGTCCAAACAAGACATGCCACCCCTAACTATGTGCATTTATTTTAACTGTAATAGCAAGGCACATAGAACCTATGATCAGAATGTAATCACCTTTAACCAATCAATCATAGCTCCATTCATAAGATAATTACAATTTAAATCTGAATGGATGATTATTTGACAAATCACTTTATCAATAGAAAGATAAAGAATAGAGCACAGTCGAATAATCAAATGGATGCATAATAATGAATCAACAAGGAAGAGCACAGCCATGGCAATCAACAGATCATGTATATATATACAGATAAGGCAAGATGTGCAACCATATACATGAAAAGGATATGAAAGAGATACACCCTCTTCACATCTTACTATAATGTCAGAGATTCACAGATGGGTGTGAGAAACATGTACTCATCACCACTACATTGGATGCAGTCATATAATCTCTGAATCATGAACCACAAAAGAGAAACATAATGCACAAGGACTCTCTTGGCACCATCCATAATATCCAAAAGCCCATCTAGAGCAACATCCACATAGTCACAAGCCCCAAAAATAATTCTGGGCATACTAATCAGACATAAAGCCCACATCGGGCATAACCATTCATGAATAAAATGAAAGTACAACATAGTCCAAAAGGCCCATAATGGGCGGAAGAGGAACTCAAAAATATTATAATAATGCAGTTCCAAAAATAGGACAGAAAAGTACAAAAGTTTTTCTTCCCAACCGGATGAGGTAATGAGAAGTAAAGAGGTACTCCTTCTCCGGCGAGCAAAAAGAAGAAGACTTTTCATTCTTAAGCATACTAAGGGGAGCGTCTTCGTCTCCATAGGATAGAATAGACCTCTGAGTGAGAGAAGCTGGGCGTTGATTCCCTTTTTCGACGGTTGTATCGGATGATAAAATTAGAACTATTTGTTTCACTTTCTGTTACGGGTTCCTCATCCTCATCGTCATCATCCTCTTCTCTTGCTTCTTCTCTTTCCATTTTTTATTGAGCGAGTTCCCTTCTCTTTTGTTCTTCTTCCTCAGAATCTTCAGTTTCTTCCTGATTAGTTTCTTCGTCTTCATCTACTTCTTCTTCGTCCTCTTCATCACTTTCTGATTCTTCATCATTTTTTATTTCTTCTTCTTTATTATTTTCTCCTTCTGTTCTTCCGATTCTTCGATCTCCGAGGTAGACATAGTTTCTAGGGTTTTGAGAGAGATGAGAGAAACAGAGGTCAAAGATGAGAGATTAGGTAGCGAATAATGGAGGATGAGAGAAGAAGATGGAAATAAGAGAAAACAAAAGATTTGTGGGAGATATGTGGAGAGAATGAAGTATGGGGAGATTTAATGGGAAGAAACTAAAAAGAGGATGAGAAAATGTGGAATAAAGAAAGAGAAATGGATTAATCTTACTCAAGACCCACAATCTTAATGATTTTCAACCAAAAATGGTTTGGGAGCAAGAAGGGAAGAAAACCATAGAAGAAGATATGAGCGGCGGAAGTTAGAAATGACTCGCGATCGCCCTTTAAAACGCAGTTTTCGACCGTCGCGGTCGACCGGGCTATCGCGGTCGCCCGCCGCGATACGACTGACTCTTTTTATTTTTGTCCAGGTTGCGTTCCGCAGTCGCCCTCCAAGGTTCGGTTGATCTTGTGGGACCCGATCCCGCGAGAGGGGTGGGGCGCGAGCCGCCACGCTCTCTCTTGGTCTCTCGTACCCACGCGATTGGCGTGTGCTCTTTTGTTATTGATTTTAATTCGCCTTTTATGTGAACTTAAGATCACTAAGATAATCCGAATTCCACACAAAAGAGAGTGACAGAGTCGCCACCTAGATGTGGGATCTAGGACCCATAATTAACCAGAAATCTAGACTCGTTACCTGGTTACAAGAATGGAAGGTATGGGGAGTCATCCACCACATGCACCATTCCTGCCCGATAATCGGTCTTCAATTCCAAAAGTTAACTCTTTTGAATTTCTTTTAAATGGCTCATTTAACTCTATGTTAGTGTGCTAACTATGTAACATGCATCCTATGATCTAATTTCAATGTAGATCCTAAATGTGTATCTTGATTTCTTAATTTGTTTGAATTCAATCTAAATGAAAGTTCTCCTAAAATTCTAATTTCATGGAAAGTCCTAAGTGATTTAATTACTTTTAATTTAAGGATTAATGTACAAAACCTCACTTATGTGTGGAGCCGACTCGTGATTGATATGCCATCAAGCATCCAAGCTGCCTACGTACCCAAGCCTCACTGGGATCAGAGTCGGCGTAGTTTGGTGCACCTAAGCTAAGCTACTTATGCCTAACTCAACTAAGACACCGACCTAGACGGGATTGACTGTTTCAACAGTTTTAAGAGAAGTTATTTAATTCAAGTTGAGGATTTTATTATCCTAGGATTTCATCTAAGATGCTATATGATCCTATCTAAGTGCAAGTTGTTCCTTAGACTAATGCAGGTTAACCTACATCCTAGGTAACTAGGCTTGTCCTAAGGAAAGATCAGGTGACCAGTGTAATTAGACCTATGACACGGTTGCTATCCATAGCAAACGTCCGTAATGAGGCTGGACTCCTAACTCTAGGACTCCCTAAAACCTAAGACTTCCTAAAACCTAGGACACGACCTGCCATAAGTGTTCATAAGTTGGGCTCTAATGGTTCTTACGACGGAAACCATAATCTCATGGTTCCGAAAGACTCGAGACAAATCGATTCAAGTTCTTGAAGTTAATTAATTTCAGATTTCAAGGATTTTCGGTTTCTGGACATTTAAGGAATACCAAATGTTCTAAGGTTCACCAATTTTGGCTTCGAATGGCATCCAAGGAAGGGAATCGTGCACTCTTTCCTTGTGCAATTTAATACTTAGGTTATAACACCTTATTGCCTGGCATATCTCAGGATTTCCGTGGACAGTAACCTCGGAGCCAACAACATGCTATAACTTAAATATTCAAATTGTCAAAGATCGGTTGCAATTGGGATACGATTATGGATGCACTGGCCATTTTACCAGGAAAATCTAAGGATCCTAAGATTTCTGTTTCAATGGATTAAAGAATTAATATGTGACAAAAACTTAAGGTTCTTTAGAAATTTTGATAATGATTTTTAATTAATTTCAATTTTGAGTGAATTTTATCAATTTTAAACCGCATGAGTGATTTTACAAGTGAATTTATTGCAAATAAATTCAAAACGAATTGAAATTTCTACAGAAACAAGGTGGGAATATATGTAGTTTACTGGAAGCATTTTACAGATTTTTACATTAAGCTCCTATTTAATTTTGATTTAATAATAATATGACCAGATTCCAAAAATAACACAGAAACTACTAGAAATAGAAATCTAAATTCGTTGAAATTTCTACAGTATTAAGATATAAGTAAACATAGCATGTTGTGAGATTTTCATGAATTCTAGACCATTTACTATCAATTTCAGATTTTTCAATTTTCAGACCAGATTATGAATTTACACTACAACCCTTAGGAAACAAGATCCAAATCAATTGAAAATTTTACAGTATTAAGAAATATGAAATATAAGACTACTGTAAAAATTTTGAGAATTTTAATTGTGATCTGATGTCAGTGAAAAGTTTCACAAAATCTGATAATTTTCAAAGAAAGCATCAAATAATATACCAAACAAAATCCAAAAATCTTTAAAAATTCAAGGTAGAATTCATCAGTACCATATTATTTTTCCACGAAATTTCATTAATTTTGGAATCTATTTAGTACATATTTTATTTTTCTTCGTCAAAAAGATATTTTTGAAGAGTTTTCTATTTTTAAAACATGATTTTTGAGAAAATTACGACTTCGGAAAGCGTCCCTTAATCTTGTTCTGATGTGATGAACACAAGAAAATTTTAAAATTCCGCAAAATCAATCATCCTGAGATAGCTATTTTTTCGAATTTTGTAATTTCTCAGTTATTATTTTAAACAAAATTCCACTCTTCACTCAAATTTTCGAAATCTTTTGATCCAATGTCCGATCCGATCCGATGATCATTTTAGTCTATTTAAATAGATCAATGTATTAAATTTCGAGACGAAACGGAATTGAAACACTCATGCAGATCATGATTTTGAGCACACACATTTAATATTGAATTAAATTCATTTAAATGCTTAAAAATCATGCAAAAATATAAAAAAATACCAAATAATTATGAAAAAAAATCGAGAACAGTGCACCTACCTGTGATAGAGTTCCTCGCCAAATCCAAAAGCCGAAGAATCCGAAAAAGCTCGTCCACGTGCAATCCAATCCCTTTCTTTCTCTTTTTCTTTCTTTGTTTTTCTTCACCACTCAGATAAATGGCGAGAGTGAGGGAGACAGAGAGAGAATGAGAGAGACAGAGAGTGAGTGAGATCGAGAGAGACAGAGAGTGAGTGAGAGTGAGAGAGACAGAGAGGGATGACAGAGAGAGTGTGGGATAACCAAGAGATATAGAGAGAGTGAGACAGAGAGGTTGAGAGACGAGAGACAGAGAGGTTGAGAGGCAGAGAGAGAGAGTGGGATTAAAAGGGATATAGAGAGAGTGAGAGTAAGAGGGACAGAGAGGGAGTGGGATGACAGAGGGAGTGTGGGAGATAGAGTGTGACAGAGAGAGTGTGGGAGATAGAGTGTGCCGTTGGGATGCTCTGTTTTTTTTTTTAGAGATCGAGAGTGAGAGAGGCTGGCTGTTCTTAGAGAGGTGAGGTGAGAGGGTGGTTAGGAGAGGAGATGAGAAGTACGATACTCTGTTTTGAGAGGGATGAGAGAGTGCTCTGTTGAGAGAAATGAGAGTGGTGAGAGTAAGATAGAAAGAGGTATATTAGATATGAGAGAGTGCTCTTTTCTTTTCTTTTTTGAAGTGGAAACATGGGACCTTGACAGAGGAGATGAGAAGATCTTTTGAGGAAGATGAGGAGAAAAGCCTAAGGAAGAACAGCCGGCCAGAGACTCTGTTCCGTTATCCTTTTTCCCAAGAACCCAAAGAAAAAAATAGAAAGAAAAAATCTTATCAGAATCGTCCAAATCCTCTCCCTCCCACCGAAAGAAAAAAATCCTCCCAAGTAATTAGAAGCGTCCAAATATATGGTTGTCCCCCGTCATGGAAAGGAATCCAATATGCTGCCTCCTCCCTCACTTCTCTCCCCATGCATTCTAATTTCGTTGGCACATGTAATTGGCTTTTTCTTGAGAAAATGGTAACTGCTGCAATAAAGATTGCCTAAATCCATTAATGGCAAGACTCCCTTTCCCTTAACCGTTGCCCGGTTGGTAAGTTTCCTTTTAGTTCCTTCTAGTAATAGGATTGTAGAAAAATAATGCTTCTACCTTTAGAAAACATGCCATCATTATGACGAGTTTCCCAAATCTTGTGATGACTATCCTTCCAAAGAAATTGCCCATGCACTTAACTGCTACTTCCTTGTCAAAGAAGAAAACAGTAGAAAAATTGGCAAGTTTCTCAAATTTATGGTCGGCTCTTGCTTTTTCTCATCAGCCCACGCGGGTCCCACCATTGCAAGCAAGAATTTAGAAGATACTATTTATTTTAACCCACAACATGTAAACCAAATATGCGTGGGCGTGGACACTATTGTGATAATCCAAGGCAGATAAGGATCTCAACCATTTAATTGCAGGTGGGTCCTACCATTTCTAATCCAATATCAGCCCATGACTTTGATATCCACAGCCCACCTTGATTCACATTAAAAAAAACAGCCCACTACTTCAATTCTAATGTTAATAACCCACTTCAATTTGGTAACCGCAACCCGTTTTTAATAGACAATCGCTACCCACCATCCCCGTTAAATGGATGGTTCGGATCACTCTATAATGTGGACTGCAACATAAATTAGAATGTACCCTTCAAATCATTTCCTAGGGCAGATCAAACCGTTTATTTGATGGATCATAATGTTCATTGATGGTTCTCTCAATCCCTTTCACAAGATGATCCAAACCATCCAATTTAATGGGCCAAAATGTATCTTGGTTGTGCCCCTCAAATTGGTTCCGAAGCATGATCTTAACTATTCTTTTAACGAGAGGCAATATAATTTGGATGCACCCCCAAGTCATTTCTACAAGCAATTCGAATCATCATTTGCGAGGCCACAACGGGATGCGCACAGAAATTAATTCCATCTGCTCCGAATCATAGATTCATTAGGACACATCAAAGAGAGTTCCCCTTCACGAGCAACCTCAAGTATTGGATCCAAGTAAGCCAAAACTCATTTCTTCCCCAAAACACTGCGCGGGCCCACCTGATTGACTCTGCCCAAAGAAAATTATCCCAAAGCTCTCTCTTATTTAGATTCCCGTGAATAACCTTCTCAACAGCCGATGGAAAAATACAAAACACAGCGGAAATGACTGAAAAGATTAAAAGAGATGGACACGAAAATAAAAATACTAGAAAACGGGTAGAAAGACACTAACCACTTCATTGATTAAAGCGGAGCAAAATGGGGGTGTCTACAGACCTCCACACCCCTGTTTTCAATTTCTTGATATTTTTCAAGGGATTTGTGGACAAATCGATTTTCTCCTATTTTTCTTGTATTTAAGGGATTCTAATGAACATGTAAACTCGAGCCCAAGGCTATGTGAGGACATCTAGAAATTCATTTCTATTTTTCTAACATTTAAGCTCAAGAAAATGAATGGACATATGTTTTCAATGAAATTATTTGTGGATGTGTTTTTGATAGATTTTGCTAGATACAAAATGTGACACTTGATTGATCTATGTTTAGCCAGATTTGACATGTTAGCTCTTCTAGTTGTGGATGCTAAGTGCATATGTGTGTGTTTTTGTACTTAGATGGATTTTTTCTAAAAAAATTCAAAATAACACAAAATATAGTCAAATGAGAACACAAAAGTGATTTACTTTTAGACTATAGCATGGAAATGATGTGATCGTTATGAACATAAGAGTATGGATACACCTTCAATAAACAGGTGCAAATATGTGTATCCAAGTTCATGAATTCAAATGATGTATCATTTATGCTCAGACAGTCTAGATACAAGGAGTTTAACATTTGAGCCATAGTATCTAGAGAGAAAATTCATATGATATAACAATTAATGCACAACCCCATATATTACTAATTTTAAACAATAAATTGAGTGGGGAATTTTGGAACCAAAATCAATTTGGTTCCAACCAAGTTTATGTGTGTTAGTGTGTCTTTTCTTATCCACACAAACTTGTTTGATTTCACAAATCTAAGTCTACACCTAGATTTGTGATGCCCTAATCTACCACAATATGAACATGAATAAGCATGAGTATATGAAGAGCAACTAGAATCACAAGATTACATATGTGAACATATATGTTTGTCTTTATCTTCTTGTAATCTTCGGTTCTTTAATAAGAGTTCTTCATTTACTAATTTTATCTCATTCAATTGACTTTCAAAGCAATTTGTTTGTTGAGATAAATTAGCTTTCAATTTTTCTTCATTTTCACGAACAAGTCTGTATTTTTCATTTAAATCCTTGTTTGTATTAGCAAGGCTTTCCTTTTCTTTTCCAAGGATATTGCACGGTTTAATTAAGTCATCATTTTTTATTACCAAAATTTTGCCAAATGACTTAATTTTTCATTTCTTTTTAAACTTTCATTAATTTCCAATTTCAAATTTTCAATTTGCTTTTCTAAATCGGAAATTGAATGTTTAAAAGAATTTTCCTTTGCAAGGGATTTTTGTAAAGACTCTTTTTGTTCAAAACCAACATTTTTATCATTTGAAGAGAAACTATCATTTTTCTCATAAAAGTTTTCAAGATTAGTCCAAATATTTTTTGCATTTGTACATGATGAAATTTTATCAAAAGCATTGGGACATAGTCCACAACATATTATAATAATAGCTTTTAAATTTAACAAAAAAAATTTTGCATCATTTTTAGTGCATTTCCATGGTATCGAAAATCCCCTTTCAATGACATCTAAGATGTCAAAATCTATGGATTTGAGATAGGCAAATATTTTTACTTTCCAAGCCCTATAATTTATTCTATCAAAGAATGGAGGAATTATAGCGGATTGTCCTAACTCAAAATCCATTTGGATTGTCACGGATCTTTATCTCTTATAGATTTTGAATTTAAAAATCTCTTTAAGAGCCTATGCTCTGATACCAAGTGAAATACGGGTGTGACAACCCAAGAGGGGGGGTGAATTGGTTAATTAAAAATTCTTAGCTTAATTAGGTGGATCAATCAAATTAATTTTTATAATTAAGCAAATATGGTCTAACCCTTGTTCAAATAATCAAGGTATTGAAAGCTAGGTTTAGATGTTACTTTAGATTTATATACTCTAACCCTTGTTTTTAATAAAACCTAGGTACAAGTAAAGGGTAGAGATTACCAATCACCAAAGTGCAAATGAGAGAAGGAGAAGAAGCAATCCACAAGGCACACGATTTTATAGTGGTTCGGTCTATCACAAGACCTACTCCACGCTTCCAAGTTTTACCTCATTGGGATCTCCACTAAAATATGAGATTCTTCAACGGGCGAATCTCAAAGCCGTACACCAACTCCTTCAAAGGGATCACACCCTTTCTGCATGAAGCCTTGCGAGGGCACACTCCCTCTTACGATGATTCACCTTTGTTCACGGGTAGAATCGGAAACCCTTGGATACAAATGAAGAAATAAAATAAAGAACTCTCAATGCCTCTAGATTAAGCGGATTACAACTTTGAAAGCTCCCAAACTCTCCAAGGAATGGATATAAATGCAAAGCCTACGGAGATCCTCTTGAAAGAATGTAAAAATATAAGTTCAAAGAGGTTTAACCTTTCACATATAAGTTTAAGTTCAAGAAGATAGAATTTGATCTTGCAAAAGGTTCAGACGATTCAAAAGGTTATTTAGAAATGTTTTTTATAGTGTATATATAGGCCACAAGGAAATATGACCCTTTGGGGGCAAAATCGTAAAATATAGGGTTGAAAAAGTCAACCTACACAAGCTCCAACGACTTTATTTTTAGGTCGCGGTGGTTGACCGAGGCACGGCGGACGCCCGCCCTTATCGGGCCCTCTTTTTTAATTTCAAATTGCATATCGGCGTAGTCGACATGCGCTATGGCGGTCGCCCGGTGAGGGCAATCTGTTTGAATAAAAATTCGGCTCAAAACACTATCGTGGTCGACCGGACACATAGCAATCGTCCGCCAAGCCCAAGCTGGATGTTTTCTAGATTTCCAGAAAGCAAATCCACGGTCGCTCGGATCACCCCGGTTGACCGGCCCGATAAATTTCGAGATGCTCTAGAATTCCAGGTATCATCCCGCGGTCGCCCAGCATAGCCCTGTCGACCTGCTCTAAGTAAAATTCCATTTTTAATTTTAAAATTCAGGGGTTTGAGCTTTGGTCTTTGGTTTTCATACTTAACTTTAAAGTCCTAGGTTTTCAAACACATATTTAGGTGTGTGAAATGATTTTCAAAGATATAAAAAGTTAAGTATGAAAACCATTTGAAAACCTATTGAACGTGATTTAAACATAAAATCAAGAGGACTCAAACTTGAGGTGAACATCTTCAACTTGTCTTGCTCTTGTGACATCCTCCAATCTTCACTACATGTTGTGAGCTGGAAGAGGTGTCACCTTTGCATGTTCAACTTCAAGCTCCTTCTCGACATTTGCTGGGGAACTTGTGGGATCTTCATGTTGAGCTTCTTGAGTTGATCATCTCCAATGGTGATGACTCCAATGTAGGTACAAGCTCTTTGTTCCTTTGTCTCTTGATCCACAAGCCATGTGTTGTGAAGAGATGTGTAATAGCGATTATGACATGAAAATCCGGTATACAACACAACATCTCAAAGCAACACATTAGTCTAGAAAAGCTAATCAATATAGTTTGCTAGCATCAAAACAAGAAGGTATGATGAATGATTAACCCATGGGAACCCTTGGGCTTACACACTTCGACAGTCAAGTCAGACGTAGGCAATCACAGATAGTGGATTGTAAAAAGGGGGGAGGGCCAAGACAAGTTACCAGGCCAGAGAGGGAGAGGGAGAATTGGTTTTCATTGCCCTTGATTGAGTGCGTAGACCCTTATTTATAGGGGAGGAGGCCCACAATTTGCGAGGATGATCCAGTGCTTGATTCCGTCCACGTGGGCCATGATGGAGGGAGAATAATATCGCGGAGATTTGATCCTCTATAATTCCGGCCGGAGATTGTGGGATTGTGGCCTTGGCAGGATATTTTGAATTTGAATTGGGCACCTTTTCTATAGCTGTCACCCGGATTGGTCGCTTGATGGTGAGATCTTAATGATTCTGTTTGGTTTGAATTTGATGGTCGATACCAGATCAAAAGAGGGGCGGTGGACGAGTTTGGCATTATCCGGTGCCGGACATGATGTTAGGAGTGTGAGTTGTCCTGGTTTGGCTTTGGAGAGTGACTTTGAGGGTCGGTACCGTGTATACCGATTTTAGCCATAACAGTTGGGATCATCCTGTGGAAATGATTTTTGGAGCACAACCTATTTACATTATGGCACAACAAATGGATGGTTTGGATCATCCTATGGAGTGGGTTGTACCATACTTTTTCAAAATACAAATTTATATGTCAGCGAAACGCAGAGAGTCATTCGCTCCCCACACTTTCCCCACAAGTTCTCTCAGAAAAATTAATCAAATGAATTTTTTATTTAAATGTTTTATAGCTTTATAAGTTTAATTGAAAAAATAAAGAAATACGTAAATAATATATTTCTCAAATAAAAAAGGTTAAACTATTATGAATATGATTGATTTTTGGGGGAACAACCTATTTAAGTCTCAACTCAATAAATGAAGAGGTATGCTAAACTCAAGGGCACCCTTGCAAAAATGGAGTGAAAGGGAGCCCCCCTTGGCTGCAAATCATCAAACTGCATTTAATACTCTATTACTTGAAGCCAACATAAATGCAAGATGGTCACCTGTAGCCAATGGGGGTGCCCTTTCACTCCATTTTTGCAAGGGCGCCCCTCAATTTAGAATTCCTCATAAATGAATGGTTTGGATCATCAAACTATATAGACCCACCCATTTTTTTTAAATACATGCATGTACATCTATAGTATGTACAAAGTATCATGGCAAAACTGGGATGCCCCCAAGATTATTTCAAACCTTATAAATATAAAGTTTCTTTAATTGCTAACTACTTTATAAATCTTATAGTTTCTTTACCGCTGTTAAAAATCCTATACTTATAAATTTTCTGAGTAATTCACAAGTAAACATCTAATCTAATTATCTATCTATCTATCTATTTATATTATAACGCTGAATGTGGTAAGCTGGGGTGGCGCAATGTGGCACCCCCACTGTAGCCCGAAATATAAAAACGCTAGGTATTCTCTATCCCGTTTTTACAACGTGTAAAAACAAAGCCTAAAATCAAGGATTACAATCTCTCTCTATTAAATAGCCTAAAATAAAATGAAAAATGGCCTAAAATCAAGGATTACAATCTTTTTCTGTTAAGTCTATCTATATCGATGTGATAAGCTGGGGCTGCCACGTGGATTACAATCACGGAATAAAAAAATGCCTAAAATCAAGGATTACAATCTCTCTATTAAATAAAGCTTTATATATATATATATATATATATATATATATATATATATATATTTTAGTTAGAAAGCTTTCTTTTTTGGGCCGCCCCGTTGTAGACCCCGATCCGAGAGAGGCAGGGGACGGGCCCCCTAGAAAGTCTCTAGATCATCCACGTGAAGGAGAGCTCCACCAAGGAACTCTCGAAAGAGTGCCCCTCACAGCATGAGTGGCGATGCAAAGTGAGATACCTCTCGATTCGGGGACTAGCCCGGATTCGAGGCGTACCTTAAACAAAGAAAGAGTCGCCATCCAAGGAAGTAGGCCCTGGATCCCATGCTGTGCTCTGTTGCAACAGATAACCAGAGATACAAAAGGCCCGTGCCTGATGACGAATGGGGAAGGGGTTAGGCGCCCCCAATTCGCCCAAGTACAAGCACCTGGTCTCTTATGCCATTTATTATTAACCTTGAAGAGTTTTGGGTGAAAATCATGTGAAATGGGAACGAATATCTCCGAGATAATGTCTATCTATCATGCATGTCTCGGAGATGAATAATAAACACACACAAAAGGAACCAAAGAATAGCTAGGTTATGAGTGTCATGCCTAATTGGTGTCTAAGTTCCGATAGGCAAACACATGCACACTACAACTAAAGGTATAAGGTCTGTACAGGAAAGTAAAAAAACACAGCAAAACATACAATATGACAATCCCTAGACTCTAATGCGATACTTCACTCGAACTAAGATGGTTGTCCATCCTGGCTACACTACGTATCCCGGCCTCGGGAAGAATCAGAATCAACGTAGTTCGGCGGCCTATTCTAAACTACAATGCCTAACCCTCTAGGACCGCTATCCTAGACTCGATCAACTAGGCTTGACTAGTTTTTAAAGCTTCTTGCTATTACTTAAGTTCAAGTGAATTGTAATTTTTAGGACTCCCTATATGCCATAGCTATTACAAGTTTTTAGCCTTAAACTAATGCAGGTGGTCCCTACACCCTATGTGTGACTAGGCTGTGCGTCTTAAGGAAAACCATGGGCTATCTAAGCGCGTTCTAGTCTAGCCATCGGATCGACTAAGTGTCTAGCCGACCACGACTTGAGGCCTCCTAACTCTAGAGACACTCACACGACCAGACACGACAAAGCAACACAATCAGGACAGACTCCTAACTCTATGACACCCCAAACGTCTAGGATAAATATGGGAAGATCTTTTGAAAATGATTTGCAAGGTTATTTTGAAGAATTTTTGTATTTTTGTATTTTTGGAAGGTTTGAAAGGTTTTGAAGCAATGGAAGTTTTCGAAGTTGTGACTGAACTCAGGATGCCAGCTGCAAGCCTGAGCTGCCTACGTACCCCTCAGCTAGGGATCAAGCCATCCGTAGTTCGGATACTTTTCTAAACTACGAAGACTAGGAACATGTAAAGACTGACTCTGAAAGAGGGAATGATGGAATCCTAAGCTCTATGAAGGGATAGGACAAACTCCTAAACTCTATAATGGTTGGACAGACTCCTAAACTTATAGAGGATAGATGGACCCCTAACTCTATGAATGGTTGGACAGACTAGTGAACTCTAGTAGGGGTAGGACAGACTCCTAAACTGTATAGGGGTAGGATAGATTCCTAAACTCTATGGCGGTAGGATAGATTCCTAAACTCTAAGGCGGTAGGATAGACTCCTAAACTCTATAGGGGTAGGACGGAAATCTAACCCCTATGATGATAGGACAGACTCCTGAAACTGAATGACTGACTCTCTAGCTAAGGAGAGATTCCTATGCTCAGGACTGACTCTAAGAGGGGTGCTAATGAGACATGGCTTGTCTCCTAAAACAAGAGAATAACTAGAGCCAATGAGACAAAGCATGTGTCTTATGAGAGCTAAGCTTTACTCTAAGGAATGTGAAACCTACTCTCTCAAACGGTCTCTCCTTTTCTCTGCTATGCTCTCAAGACCTTAAAATGAAAACTTCTTTTATTTTTATTTTTGCAACCCAGGAATTTCTCTCTTCTTTACCCTCTACAAACCCTTTCTTCTACATTCTTCTCCCCCCTTGAGCTCCTCAACAAATTACAAGCATAAAACCAAGACACTTACTTAAGAACTATCAGAAATAAGCATTTGTAAATGTGCCTCTTACCAAATGGACTTAGTGGTACAAACACATGATAAACTCTGCTCAGTTAAAACCGATAAGACAAAAGAGTGCCAAGTTTAATGACAATCATACAAGCTTGACATGAACTTGATTCAGTTCAAACTGATAAGATAGAAAAATACCTTCAACCAAACAACTTAAGAAATACAAGCATAAGATGAATTCACTTCAGTTCAAACCAAAAGCTGGGAATCAAACATATAACCATATATGATACTTATCAAATCATATGAATATCTTCCTCACATACCTTGGAAAAATTGGCATCAACACGACCAATACTAACATTTCTGTACCCCAATGTCAGTACTATTGTTCATATTATGTCTAAACCAGCCTTAGCTCATATATATGAATAATTCCAAGTCAAGAATGCAAAATCATGATCTGACTACTTCCACATCTCAAAATGCATGAAAGAAGGAATCGCATACATGGATCATTTACAATTATACATCTTTAAATTGAACAACATATCAACTTACTTTGCCCCAAAATTGAAACATCGCCCCATATGTTGGTATGAATATAAAGATAAACAATATAAATTCAACTACCCTCATTTTCACACAAAATTGTGCATACAAGTATATAACATCACCTGTCAATGTACTCAAATTTTGTGAAAGCTCAATGAATTCAACTTCTTAAATGAAATTTCATGATCAGACATGTAATTCTACAAATTTTAATCTCTAAACTTGTTAGCGTATCTCGAAAAACACTAACACAGCATTCAACTTATTGAACTCATAGATCAAAATATATAAAGCGTATTGTAAGCAATCAAAGGGAAAAACTTATCAATTACCTCTTTCGGTATAATTGAAACAAAAGCTCACAGATTCTCCATGGTCAGAGCTGTTCAATTAATTGAATTTCTCTTCTTTTTCTCTGTTTTCTCCTCTGAAAATTTTTAGATCTCTGCTCTCGATTTCTTCTCTCAACAGTTAGGGTTCGGTCATAGGGTTTGAGAAATGACAGAGATCAAGTTTCAAACCATAATCATGGACAGATCTAAAGGTTTTACATGGTAAAAGACAATGACAAGGTTGAATCTTACAGAGAATCAATCGATTTTTTATGAGGAATTATAGAAACAGAAGTGGTGAATGAGGGTTTGGGGCTTTTGAAATAGGGTTTCTAGAGATGAGTAAAAACAGGGGATGGACAGATCTAACGGTGGAGAGATGAAAATGGTGTGGGTTTTGAAGGTGGATGAGAGAGAGTTGAATGGAGGTGGAGAATGGTCGGATTCCGGTGGTCTTGGCCGGAATCAATGGAGGTCGGTCGGAGTTGCAGAGGTTGTGGAGGCTGGGCTTTTGGAAACAAGCTTATGAAAATGATGTAGGTTTGATGGGGGAGATGGGGTTTGGATGAGGAGATGGTGGGTGGCTTTAGTGGTGGCCGGAGAAGAAGGTGAGATGGATGAAGAGGGTTTGGGCGAAAATGGTGGGAGTGGAGGTGGCTTGTGGGAGTGAAGAAGAGATGAGGCCGCAAGTTGCAGAGATGGAAGGGTAAGAAGGAGGTGGCTAGCAATGGTGGAGGCACGGCCGGAGTTGGGAAAGGTGGTGGTGAGTGGAGCTTGGGCTCCCTTTCTCTCCCTCTCTCTCTCTCGGTTTTTCTCTGTAATAATCAAAAAAAAATGAGGCCTCCTCTAACCCTAATCGCATGAGGCCTTTTAATGGGAAAATGATAAATCCATACCCCCTTCATTCCTCTGGACAGCTCCCTCTTAGTGTGTATATGGTTATTCGTTTGGTATATATGGGGGTGGTCCAAGCAAAAGCAGGGTGAAGACTCTCTTCTCTCTAAATGATCCTAACCCACTGATTTGATCCAATGGGTCTTAGAGATTGCTTACAACAGAAGCAATAATCAAAATTACCAAATTACCCTTGTAGAGGATGCAAATCGCCTTTCTACCAAACAAAAATATCTTGCCTTTTATAGATAAAGGGAATTGATATCAACACACCCAAACTGGATGATTCACTCCCCTTCTGCTTCCTTTAACAAAGACAAAACAATACAACATTGATAATGGCATAAACTTGGCTTGTCTTATTTTCCATTTTTCGTCTGATTGCCATGTAATTTTGCAGGGGTGTCCTTGGGGTCATCAATAATCTCTTGGGGAATTTGTACCCACAAATGGGCACAACAAGATGCCCAAAACTCGAGCCTTCTTCTCATTTTGGGCCCAGTTCTTCAGGAATTCTTAGGATTAATTTCGGGATGCTCCGGGACTCGGAATTTGGGAATTTTATTCGATTTTTGAAGCTCTTATTCAATTTTGGGGACTTTAGGGTCCGGTCAAAATGTGGTGTCTACAGATGCCCCTCTTTGGCAGTGTGCTTGTTGCACGAAAGACAAAGCCGAACAGACAATACATTTTGACTGCCAAGGCTTCAAACAAAAGGAATGCAAGGGGGCGACGAGATGGATTGACCAGACAAATTCTCATCGAGAAGGAATGATAAGATGAATTGACAAGACAGATTATCGTAAAGGAAACTGAGATGGTGATGAAATAATGAGATAGACTCTCATCGAATAGATGATGATACAGACTCTCAATTGATGGCGAGACAGACTCTCAACGGATAATGAGATGGACTCTCAAAAGGATAGCGAGACAGACTCTCAACTGATGGTGAGACAGACTCTCAATAAAATGGTGAGACGGACTCTGAACTGAAGGACGAAACAGACTCTCGATGAAATGGTGAGACAGAATCTCAATGGAAAGGATGAGACAGACTCTCGATGGGCTAATGAGACAGACTCTCAAAAGATTGCCCAATGGAAAGATTAGACGGCCTTTAATTGAGCCACTCAGGGTTTTAGAGGATTACAAAGCGGAAGGATTAGACCATAATCATGATCAATCCATTCTAGGATCTGAGGAGACGGCCTCTCGACAGATCAACAAAGCGGAACGACTAGACCATAATCATGATCAAGCCATTCCAGGATCTGAGAAGATGGCCTCTTGACAGATCAACAAAGCGGGATGATTAGACAATTATCATGATCAAACCATTCGAGGATCGGAGAAGACGGCATCTTGACAGATCAACAAAGCAGAATGATTAGACAATCATCATGATCAAACCATTCAAGGATCGGAGAAGACGGCATCTTGACAGATCAACAAAGCGGAATGATTAGACAATTATCATGATCATTCCCAATTTGAAAATTTGATTTGAAAAACGCGTTCAAGTTTCTCAAATCCTGATTTGTTAAGACTGCTACCTCAACCATCATCGCACGCTGGATATCTTTTATGGCCTGACTTTCATCAAGACGTAAAAAATGCCTTTAGTATAATTTCACTTCCAATACAGGAGTCTTAACAAAACTCGAACAGATTCAAGCCTTCTTTCATGAAATTCGGGTTACAAAGATTTTCAAAAGTACAAGAGACTGATTCTCGCAAAAGATCTGATACTTATATGCCAATAGTGAATATCTTAGGCCTCAACGGCTTTCAAATGCACAACAGACTGATTCTGCCTGAAACACCTTCAATTTTCTGCCAGCTGTCAGAGCTTCAGGTTACAATGGTTTTCAACTTCCCAACAGACTGATTCTGCTTGACACATCTTCAACCTTCTGCCTCCTGTAGGAATTTTAAAGGGCCTGAGATCTTGCCGCGCTTCCGGACCATGTATAGGTCATTACATCTTCTGAAGATGCGACTCCATTTTCTGGTACGTGTTACCCCAGCCTTTGAAAGGATACTGGAACACACAGGTCATTTGGGACACCTGACTTGACTGAGTACATGACTTTGACTTGACAAAGAATGACCTTGACAACTGCTTGACAAAGGACTCTTGGTAAGTACACAACCGAGTTACGAAACTGACTTTCAAGAAGGACTGAATCTGCTTTTTAATTTGATAATTGTTTTTAAGATGGTACAGCTTACCACTCCTAGAATTCTTTGAATACCGCATTTTAAGGTGATTCCGCCTCTTTCCGGTATTTAGTCATGGTTATTATATCCTTTGGATTGCTCGATTTTAACCCTTAGCTTAGAAGAATATCAAATGAAGCTTTGTTGGCACTATTCAGACCTTGGCAGTGATGCCGATACAGATATGAAAGTCTCGCTGGCTTCTGAAATTTAATCCTTCGTGAGAAGTCATTGTCATGACCAGATTACCCTTTTGGGTTTTCAATCTGGCGGACCGCTCGCCTTAATTTTTGCCTGGACTGCCTGCCCTTGCAGGTTATCCATCCAGCAGGCTCTGCACCCTAATTTTTGCCTAAGCCACCCTTTCAGGTTTTCAGCTTAGCGGGCGAATGACCCTAACTTTTGCCTAGACCGCCCTTTCGGGTTTTCAGTCTAACGGGTCTAAGACTCCATTATTTTTTCTTCTTCTTTTTTTTTTCTCCACAAACCTTTGCCTTATCACACCAGGAAGACTTCTAGGTGGGTTGGGGTTCGAAAAAATTGGATTAAGATGCTCGCATTGACTGGACCGAATCTGGACCCTTCCAGATAGCCTACGTACCTCCAAAGAGTGAGGATCAGACCCGCGTAGTTCGCCCATTTGGGACTTTGGGTTGAGATTGTTTTGATTTGACTTTTTCTCTCCTCCATAGATTTGAAGGATTTGCTTTTATTTTCTTTTCTTTCTTTTCTTTCTTTTCAACAGTTTTGAAAGATTTGACCAAACCCGACTTTGTCAGGTTGCCTACGTACCCTGTGGAAAGGGATCAGGTCATGGCGTAGTTCAGGTCTTGCATCTTTTATGATGCAAGTCATAAAAGATGCCCCCGGTTTGAGGATGACAAAGGAATTTTGGTTTTACTTATTGGCTCAAAGGGTTTGCAAACAGTCTTTGACTTTTCCTTTTTTTTGTTTTCATTTGGAATTTTGGATTTGAAGCTCAGATCGACCAAGGATGGCCTCCTGGTGTCTTAGGCATAATACTTTTTAAGTTGATCAAGGTTTGTGGGTTCTGTTAGTTTTTCACCATTTTGATCAAGGAGTCTGACGACTTTTCCAGGCAGGACTTCATCAACAATGTAAGGACCTGACCAGTTTGATCGGAACTTTCCTCTGGGATCATAGACCGGTGTCCTGTAGGATTTCAAAACGAGGTCACCCTTCTGGAGATCTTTGATCTTCACCTTCTTGTTAAAGGCTTTCTCAATTCAACACTGATATCCTTGGACATGATAAAGAGCTCTGAGCCTCTTCTCGTCAATCATCTGCAACTCCTGATACCGGGCTCTTGCCCACTCTGATTCTGGCAAATCAGCCTCCATCATTACCCTTAACAAAGGAATTCTCAGCTCAGCTGGTAGGACCGCTTCCATCCCGTACACTAATGAATATGGCGTAGCTCCTGTAGAGGCTCTGATCGATGTTCTGTAAGCCCACAAAGCATATGGTAGCTTATTTGACCAGTCCATGTACGTCTCTGTCATCTTGCTGATGATGACTTTAATGTTCTTGTTCGCGGCTTTGACGGCTCCATTTGTCTGACGCCTGTATGGTGAGGACTTGTGATGCTTGATCTTGAGCTCCTCACATAGGTGTACCACTTCTTTCTTGAAATGCGATCCATTATCTGAGATCAGCTCATGCGGTACCCCATATCTGCAAATAATGTTCGTCCGAATGAATTTAGCAACTGAGGCTGAAGTCAACGATGTGAAGGATGAGGCTTCGATCCACTTAGTGAAGTAATCAACGGCTACCAGGATGTACTCATACCCACTTGAAGATCTTGGAAACACCTTTCAAATAATATCGATTCCCCCAGACTGAAAAGGGCCACGGCGAAGTCAGAGAATGTAACTCAGAAGGCGGCACATGAATGAGGTTGGCATACACCTGACATTTATGACACTTCTTCACCAATGCAAAGCAGTCAACTTCCATGGTTGGCCAATAATATCCGAGTCTCAGGATCTTCCTTGACACCATCTTCTCGTTCATGTGAGGCCCACAGACTCCTTCATGCGTCTGCTCTATGAGATTAGTTACTCGATCTCCATCTACACAAAGAAGTTGGATTCCATCAAATGACCTCCTGAAGAGCTCATTGCCACAGATAGTGAAGTTAGCGGCCAACTTCTGGAGAGACCTCCGCTCTTTTCCCGACGCTTCAGGGGGGTGCCCTTGGCCTAAAATGAGATTCTTTATGTCAGCGTACCAGGGCTTTCCATCTGGACATCGGGCTGCTATCTCTATGGCGTTTACATGTGCTGGAGTCCATTGTAACCGCACTGCTAGAGGCTGAACTTCCATTGATGCGAAATGTCCAACATTGAGGCTAGTGTAGCCAAAGCGTCCGCGAAATGATTTCTTGTCCTCGACAGATGAGTGAATGTAACATTCTTGAATCTTTTGACCAAAGAATCCGGATACGTGTTATACGGGATCAATCTATCTTCTTTCGTTTTCCATTGACCATTGATCTGACAAATGATCAAGATTGAATCCCCGAACACATCTATCTCTTGAATATGCAAAGCCAAGGCTGCTTCGAGACCAGCAATGCACGCCTCATATTCGGCTTCATTGTTGGTACACTTGAACTACAATTTGATGGATACAGGGATGTACTCTTTCTTCGGAGATATCAACACTGCCCTGACCCCTTGACCTCGGTTGTTCATAGCACCATCAAAATACATCAACAATCTGGTGCTTTGGACCTCATCTTCTACAGCCATGATCTCTTCGTCAGGAAAATCTGCCGTCAGAACTACATTCTCATCTATAGGCGCATCAGCCAACTGCTCAGCTACCACACGCCCTTTAACTGATTTCTGGGTCACATAGGCGATATCGAATTCAGACAATAGCAGCAACCATCTGGATGTTCTTCCGGTGAGGGCGGGCTTCTCGAACAAGTACTTCAACGGATCCATCCGTAAGAGTAAGAGAACCTTATTTGATAATAGGTAATGCCTGAGCCTCTGAGTTGCCCAAACCAATGCCAGACAAGTCTTTTCCAAGATAGAATACTTTATCTCGTACTCTAGCATCTTCTTGCTGATGTAGTGTAGACACCCCATTTTGACCTGACCCAAATTTCCCAAAAAATTTTGAATAAATCCCGAAATCCGAGCCCCGAAGCCGAGCAAATAAGAGCTAAATGTTCCACCCCCATTTTCTACCCAGACCACCCCTCGTAGTTAAAAATAGTAGTCATAAATACACTTGAAGGGGGGTGTCCATGGAACGAGTAGGGGCAAAAATGCCATTTCCCCTTTAAAGAGGGTCGATTAGGGCTTAAAAGGGGAGAGCCCCATTTTCTAAAAAAAAGAAAGGAGCAGAGAAGAGAGAAGAGAGGGAGCCAAGGCAACAACACCACCGTCATCCACCACCAATCTCCACCATCAGAACCCACCACCATCTCCTCCACCGTTCCCATCATCAAAACCCTCTTCGTTATCCCCTTCTGCAAGCCCACCTCCATTGATTCCGGCAAGCTTGCCGGAATCCGACCACCCAAACCTCCATTGAAACCAACCTCCACCGAACCACCACCACCACCACCATCGTCCACCACCTCCATCTCCACCGCACCAGCCACCATCCTCAATCCCCAAAACCCAAACCCATTTCCTCCACTCCAACAGCCGAAACCCACCTCCACCGAACCACCACCACCACCACCCATTCGAAAACCCTCTCCCACCCTCATCTCCTCCAACCCTCACCTCCAAAATCGAAACCCATCTCCACCCCAAACCCTTCTTCAAAACCCAAAACCCAAACCCATGTTCTCCACTCCAACAACCGAAACCCACCTCCACCGAACCACCACCACCACCACCCATTCGAAAACCCTCTCCCACCCTCATCTCCTCCAACCCTCACCTCCAAAATTGAAACCCATCTCCACCCCAAACCCTTCTTCAAAACCCAAAACCGAAACCCATTTTCTCCACCATCCTCCTCCACAACCCACGGCCATCATCCACCACCTCCATCTCCACCCCAACACCACCCTTCGAAAACCCTCTTCCATCTTCATCATCACCATCCCCAACCTCATTCCTGCCGACCGTTTGCTCCGGCCACTCCCCCCACCACCATTTTCTTTTATCCATTAAACCCACGTGGGTTTTCTTCCATTTACAGCCACTCCTCCCTTCATCTACCAAAACCCAAAACCATTTCTCATTTCTAACACTACTGATTCCGGCAATCTTGCCGGAATCCGGCTGTGTCGCGCCACCATTTCAGGCCATCACCTCTATCCCACTAATTCCCCTCTTCAATTTCAATTTCTTAATCCCAATTGGTCCCATTTTGGCCTCGTTAATACCCACGTCAAATACCCCATCAAAACCCATTTCAATTCCTATTATTTCAGCTTTCATCTCCGGCCTCTTAATTCAAGCTTCACCATCAGCTTCTCTTCCGGCATTTCCGGTACCGACACCGATACTCCAATGAGCATTTGGTGACACCGATACTCCAATGGGCCTTTGGTGACTGCGATTTCGTCCAGCACAGGTATGTGGAATTGCTATGTGTTAAGGGGTTTCATGGTTAGGGATACCCTTTATTATTTTCCATCATTCTCTTGAGAATATTATCAGTATAACTATGTTGGGTTAGTGTATAATCTCAGCTGGTCTTCAATATTTAGTTGCATGTCTTGGGCTTGCAAATCTGCAACCTCTTTGTTTTCCTGGGATACTCTTTGTGCTTCGGGATCCCCATCGATTTTGGGAACGCTTTGTCGGGTTTAGGTGATGACGGACGGCAACCTCTTGAGCCATAGCCCCTTTCAATCAAAAGGGATAAAAAAAACTCATAAAAATCAAATAACAAAAAAAACAACAAAAACATCAAAAAACAACAAAAGCGTATTTCGAAAAGCTGTTTCGAACTACGTTGGCTTGATCCTTTTCTACAGGGTACGTAGGCAGCTTGGGATCGTCATCCCAAGTTCAGTCAAACTTTTCAATAAAACCACCCAACCCTTCAAAAAAATCATTTCAGCATCTGAAAATATCTTTCAAGCTTTTCTCAAAAATATAAAAAACCAAAATCGGCAAGGATGGTGATTGCCAGGTCACTCGGAGCCTTCTTTTCCTTTCATTTCCGATTTTGATCGTGCTTTGCCGGTGTTATCGATTTTCTGACGTTTCATCGGGTTTTGGGACGGGCGATGACGTAGCGTGGCCCCTTCACAGGGACTGTCCTCGCTGAGCCCAACGATAGGCTATGACGATCGTGAGACTTATCCGATCTTTAGCGGATCAGGATCGCTAAGCTTGATTCATTAGAGTCGCTCCCTGAGCCTATCGTACGTTCCCTTTTATTTTCCCTGGCATTTTGGGGCCTGCGCATACCGTCTATTTTCTGATTCCTTTATTTCGTCGCATCTTTTAGCTTATCGTGTGTTTGTCTTTGATTCCTTGTGTGTTTACTTTCAGCTTGCTTATTCCTTGTGCGTTTAGTTTCACATGCTTATTTACATGCTTAGCTGTGACATTTATTTGCTTATTTATCATGATCATATGCTTAGCTGTAGATATTTACCGCTTTTCTGCTTATCATATCTGATATTGCTTGTTTAGCTGTAGCTGTGCATGCGGATGTTACTGCTTTCCTAGATGTGATGGGTTAGGAGTAGATGCGGTGAGTTAGGATTTGGATGTCTATTTTCTTTTGCCCATCCCCGGGTCATGCATGCTTAGATAGACGTCTCTTCGGGGATACTCGTTCCCATTTCACATGATTTTAGCCCAAAACTCTTCAAAATTAATTAAAAATGGCATAAGAGACCCGGTGCTTGCACTTGGGCGAATTGGGGGCGCTTAACACCTTCCTCATTCGTCATCAGGCACGGACTTTTGTATCTCTGGTTATCCGTTGCAACAGAGCATTTCATGGGATCCAGGGCCTACTTCCCTGGATGGCGACTCTTCTTTGTTATAGGTACATCTGGGTTCCGGGCTAGTCCTGGAATCGAGAGGTATCTCACTTATATCGCCACCCATGCTGTGAGTGGCACCATTTCGAGAGTTCCTTGGTAGAGCTCTCCTTCACATTGTGGAGATCTTGGAGGACCGGCGTGGGGATCTCGTGTCCCTCGCTCAACCGTCCTCGGGATCGGGGTCCACATGTAGTAGATAGGCTTTTCTTTCTTCGACTCAGGGTCTTGCTGGGCTAACGTGCAACCCATAGCTGTGTCAGTGACAGATAGGTACAGCAACAGTGGCTGGTCTGGAATAACTGGTGACAAGACTCCTGGCAAAGCTAGACACTACTTGACTTTCTCAAATGCTTCCTGACACTCATCATTCCACTTCTTCGGAGAATTTTTCTTCAGCAGCTTGAAGATGGGTTCACATGTCGTCGTCAACTGATTTATGAACCTTCTTAGGTACTGAACCTTTCCCAGGAAACCACGGATCTGCTTTTCGGTCCTCGGTGGCTCCATCTCTTGGATTGCTTTGATTTTTTGAGGATCTACCTCGATCCCTCTTTCGCTAACCATGAACCCCAACAACTTCCCTGAAGCGACCCCGAATACACACTTGCTCGGGTTCAAGCGAAGCTTATACGTCCGGATCCTTTCAAAAAACTTCCCCAGGACTACGACATGCTCTAGTCGAGTCTTAGATTTAACAATCATGTCATCGACGTAAACTTTGACCTCTTTGTGAATCATGTCATGCAACAAGGTGGTAGCCGCCCTCTGATAAGTTGCCCCAGCATTCTTCAACCCAAACGGCATCACTCTGTAGCAATACGTTCCCCAGGGAGTGGTGAACACAGTTTTTATCATGTCCTCAGGAGCCATCTTGATTTGATTATATCCGAAAAACCCATCCATAAAGGATAATAAAGCATGACCAGCTGTATTATCCACGAGGAGATCAATGTTCGGCAAAGGAAAGTCATCCTTGGGACTCGCCTTGTTCAAATCTCTGAAATCCACACACATTCTGACTTTCCCGTCCTTCTTGGGCATCGGTACTATGTTAGCCAGCCATTCCGGATATTCAACCACCTGAATGAAACCTACATCTAATAGCTTTTTGACTTCATCATGGACTTTCAACTCCCATTCTGGTTTTAATTTTCGAAGTTTTTGCTTTTTGGGCTTGGCACCTGGGATTAGGGGAAGACGATGCTGGACGATGTCTTCGCTTAATCCCGGCATGTCATCATAGGACCAAGCAAAAACTTCTTTGTATTCCTTAAGAAAAGTGATTAATTCTTCACGCTCCTCCGGGGATAACGTTTTGCCAATCCGTATTTCCCGAATTAAGGTTTCATCACCTATGTTGACGGTTTCAATTTCTTCTTCAAGTGGTTTAGCTCGGCGCTGCTCCTCCTGAGTAATCATGTGTTTGATCTCAGGGGGAGTTTCATCGGCATCCTCATAAGAGGGGGAGTTTTCATCATTATTATTAGTTTTATCAATTTGAGAAGCAGAAATAGAGACAGGAAGATATTGAAACGAGTCCTTTATTTCATTTATAGAATCAAGAATTACATCGTTGATCAATTCGCCCACAGCAGGCTCTACATTATGCTCAAAATAAATGTTTGTATCGTCAACTGAAATGTTGACACCTGACTCAACTGGACTATTTATAAACTTTGTGGTAAATTCTATAACGGACTCATTTTCATAGACAGCATTTATACCTTAGGATTCGCCATCAACACCAGGAACATATAAGCTTCCTAAAGTACCTGCATCCAAAGAATTGTTAGAAATAACAGACTTTGTATTTGACTCAGAAACAGACACATACTTTGAAACATTAGACTCTTTTGGAGGAACATGACCATACTGAAGAACTATTTGAGGAATGACCTGAGAGGTCCAGTTATCAAGGGGTACCTCAGCTGGGGTAATTCGGCCCTTAGGGTTCAGAAGTGTGGGACCAGATCCCGCGAGAGGGTCGCGAGCGCGCGATGCGCTACACTCTCTCTTGGTCTCTCGTACCCCTGCGATTGGCGTGTGCTTTTTATTATTGATTTGAATTACCCAACCAAGCAGGCAGCAACCAAGTCATAGGGTGCAAACAAACGTGCAACCCAGTACCCATAAGGGCAAGGGTAAGTCGCCGAGCCTAGCAAGGTGTGATTTAATTCATCTTTTTCGTGAACTTGGGATCACTAATTCCACGCAAAAGAGAGTGACAGAGTCGCCACCTAGATGAAGGATCTAGGACCCATAATTGACCAGAAATCTAGACTCGTTACGGTTGTGGGTTAGATTGTTGATTAAATTGAAAATATTGCTTTGGCCTGTTATATAACCAATAAACATGGTCAATGGAGGATAAGATGCAAAGATGTCATTCTCCATGAGGGTTTTTCGATTGGGAAAGATGTGCGTACTCGGTCGAGTAGATAAGCTTATCTACTCGGTCGGGTTAAAAACAGTGGGGGCCCACATTTTTGGGGTGATCCAAACCATTCATTTGAAAGGCCCTTACCTAGATAGGGTGTCCACCAAAAATCAGCCCCATAGGATCATCCTAACCCATGCAACAGTGGAGGGAAAAATGGGAAAAAATGGACAAACACAGCTTGTCCACAAATCTGCCCATTTTTCCCTCCACTGTTGGATGGGTTAGGATGATCCTATGGGGCTGATTTTTCGTGGACACCTTATCTAGGTAAGGGCCTTTCAAATGAATGATTTGGATCACCCCAAAAATGTGGGCCCCCACTGTTTTTAACCTGACCGAGTAGATAAGCTTATCTACTCGACCGAGTACGCACACCTTTCCCTTTTCGATTATATAATCAAGCTGTATCTTATATATATGATATATACTTTACCCATCAACAATCAATCATACGAAAGGGGAAAGCCGATGGCATGATTAATTGGGACCGAGCAAATATATAACATATACAGATACGTACGTACAACGTACGTTATATTTGTGAAAAAATATTTTTTTTTAATCAATATCCTTCCCCTTTCCCATGGATTCATCTAAACCCCAAGCAAGGGAGTTTAGTTGCTCATGAAAAAAGGAAAATAATCCCAGAAATTAATGTAGAACACAAACATATCCATCTAAAGGAAAAGAAAAAGAAAATAAAAAACTCTTCTTTAATTGCTCTTATAACAAGATTACATCAATCTTGAAAAGGAAAATAAACAAAAATAAAGAAGACTTAGTCTTTTTCTCCTTCGAGCAGTGGTTGGATCATTGATCACCTTCCTTCTCTTCCTTGCTTTCACCTTGGATCGAAGTTTGGACGGCCGGATCGAACTTTGATTGAGGGAGAAGAAGAGTAATGCAGGAAGACAAGAGAGAGAGAGTATGTAAGAGAGAGCTAGAGACTACAGAGAATAGAGAGAAAGAGAGAACAACCAAAAGCATAGAGAGAAAACAAGAGTGTGGGAGAGAGAGCTACTAAGGGAAGAGAGAGAGTGTAGAGAGAGGAGAGAGTATATAAAAGGATAGATAGATCTTGGCCGACCACCCCTATTTCCCTCTTTATAATAAATTTTCTTCCCCTTGTTTCAAAATTCAATCCTCTCTCTTCCTTAGAAATTTGTACCAATTTCTTACAACATTGACTCCAAGAGAGGAATAGGCTAATATTACTCCTTTATATTTATTCAAAAGTGATATGTCTACTCCTTATAGCTTCCTTTCTCTTCTTTTTTTATATTATTTCACTCACCTTTTTCACATATCCCATCAAGTAGTATCCCACGAATTTCTAAAGAGAGATATCCAAAAGTGAAATACTAAAAAAAAAATTCAAACTTGGTTTTCCCAATTTGGGCATGTACCATGCATGTAATGATGGTATCCAAAAGTCAAACAAACATGCTAAAAAGAATAGAAATCTTTCTAACTTTTGCATGTACCATGCATGTAATGATGACTACCCTTCTTAGACTCATGCCATTCACGTGAATTGCTTTTCCCAATTTGGGCATGAATTCCAAAAAAAACTATGGCAAGTCACCATAAAATCCACTTTCTAAATTATAACAAATGCTTGCCTTTTCTTTCTATTTTAGTAATATTCCATCCTCTTTCTCTTTCTTACCATGCATGCACATATAAGTGACTTTCCATTTCTCATCCAATCCATGCAAAGAAAAAGAAAGCAATAGATCTAAATTGTTTGAACTTATGCCATTCACGCCAAAATGGGTGGCCGTATATGGGTGGGACCCACTCATATGTTGGACGAAAATTTCACTCCATATGATTTGAACCACACGTCGGATGATCTTAACCCTCCATTTACTAAGCTACAATTGTAAATGGGCTATTCTCAAGTGGTGATCCTAGCCATTCATTTGTTGGGCATAATGTCAATGTGCTACTCCCATTAGTGGTTGATCCCAACTGTCCATTTAATTGATCTATACCCTTCACTCGATTAGCCCTCAATATACATGGTAGTCCCTTCCAATCCACTCTCACAAACCGTCCAATTAATTGGCTGCACATAAATGGGTCATGCCCTGTTCAATTTCTAAATAAAATAATGGGTCCCATATAACGTTGGTCAAAGCTCACTTTCTATTGTATGAGAGAGATATTTGGGCACCATGGAACTATCCCAACGGTCCATCTATGGGCTGCTAGATAAATAGGATTGTGCCTTTCAAATCACTCCAAAGAATAATCTAGACCGTATAAAAGATGGTCCACAATAAGAATTCTAGAAAATTAGTGGGTGGGGTCCTTCTATCAAGCTTGGCCAAACATTAAACAAGTGGGTTGTATCCCACCAATCAAATGCATGATCTAATCTGAGCCATCCATTTTATAGCTTGCCATTTAAATTGGTTTCACCCCTAAAATGATTTTCCAAAGCTTATTCGAAACGACCAATTGGTGGGCCATAAGATGATCTGAATTCTTCAAATGATGGGTATTGTGATAAATGAGTTGTGCTCCCATTTTCTTTGCTCTATTTTCCGTGAAAATCCATAAATAACCCTGAAACATCAGAAACACACAAAATACCTTAGTAGTACCGCGTTAAATGAGAAAAATGCGTGTTTCCTACCACTACCATTCACACATAAATGTGTTCATCAGTGGTCCTACCAATCGATAGGAGGTTCTGCAACGGTACTGATGAGAGGCTCTTCTGGTATTTCCAAGTCATAGAAGATTTCAATCCCACAGAGAATCCTTCCGGTGTCTGGCTCAAACCACGGTTCTGCAAACCCGTGGTATGGAGTGGTTTCTCCTTCTCTGGCAAAGTACCTGTTTAGAGACAATGAGTACGAAGGTATCGAGATCACACCCCCATTTCTGCGAATTTCATTTCTTCTCATCATTTTAGCTTTCATCTGGTTCTTCTCTTTGTTTGTAGGTTCATATCCCAAGCCAAAAGTTCCCTCCATAGGTTCAACATCAGGCCACGACACCATGCCTTGTTGGTGCCATCCCAATCCCAGTCCAGAGAAAAATCCTTGCCTCTTCATCATTTTGGCAACTGAGGGGTTGAGGGTGCAAATGACCGTGGGAAAAGTTTCTTTTGCCGCTTCTTCATAAGTGATATGTGCAATTTCTAAGGAAAAACCATTCAGCATGATATCTTTTCCGGCGACAGGGAGTGAATTTTCTTTTGAAATTTGGGTGACTTCCAAATCTTCATCACCTCTGATGGTGATTATCTTGTTGTTCTTGATGAATTTTAGCTTCTGGTGAAGGCTTGAAGCAATGACCCCCTCTCTATGCAACCATGGGCGGCCTAACAGCAGGTTGACTGAGGTTTTGATATCAAGGACCATGAAGTCTACTTCGAACTTCTCACCTCCAAGAAGGATTTCTGCGGTAAGAATCCCAATGACATTTCTTCGGGTGTTATCATAATCTAGGATTCCTTGCTGGGAAGGAGTGAAACTTTCGGGTCCAAAACCCAACATGGTAGCTGTCTAAAGAGGGCAAACATTTAAGGCTGACCCATTATCAACTAGAACAGAGGGAATTCTCATGCCCTGGCAGATAATGGTAATATGGAGGGCATGAACGTGATCACGACCTTGAGGTGGCAAATCCTTATCAGTGAAGGTTATAGACTTGGCGGCACTAACCATGGCCACTAAGTCAACCAATTGATCCGGGGATGTTTCAGTTGATACTTGTACTGCATTCAACTCTTTGAGCACTGCCTCTCTATGCTGAAGGGAAACTGTTAGTAGACCCGACACTGTGATGTGGGCCTGAGTTTTCTTCAATTCTCTGACAATCTCATGATTCTCTTCAGCAATTCTTTTTTGAACGTGATCCTCTACTACCTCCCTGGCCAAGGCTGCTGGGTTTTCATCTCGGAGCTCAGGAGGCTTGAATACCCTACCTCCCCTCGTAAAATGCTGGACCTCATCACATTGAAGCTCAAAAGGATCAAGGTTATCATATTGAAAGATCAGAGGAGATGGAGGTTCAGTTTTATGGGTTAGGACTAAGGGTGCAACTTTTGGTTCATCGACCTCTTCCGAACGAAAGTAGTAAGGCTCAGAACTGGCATCAATGGCACATAATAGAGGTGATGGATCAAATTTAGGAACATCAAGGGTGATCATTCCCACTTGTGCGGGTGGGGGTAATGCATGGTTTGGGAGAGGGTTATTGGTGATATTGGGTTTAGGAGGAAAAACTGGAAGATCATTCTCAAGCAAGTCTTGAATAACATGTTTAAGGGCTATACAATGATCTGTAGTGTGCCCGGGACCTTGGTGGTACTCGCAATGCTCACGGGGATTGTAGTTTTTCGGCAGAGGGTCAGGTGGAGGGCGAGGGATGGGTAATGTGATTTTTTTCGCGGCCAGACATTGTTTTAGAACCGCGGAGGGGGGAGCAGGTAGTAAATTCTCTTTTTTGCCGAATAGGAGGTTTAGGAGGATCTTAGCTGTAGTCGAAAACAATTGCTTTCTGGGCTTGGTTGGATGAAGCAACATTATTGACTTATTTATTGGGAGGGAAGGGCTTCTTGAAGTCACTTTTTGCTTGAACAGTCCTGGCAAGAATTCCCTTGTTCATAGCATCTTCAATCTGGGTCCCAGCATTGATGAAGAGATCAAAAGTAGGGCAATACTGCAGTGTCATGTGTTGAAGCATTAAGGGGAGGAGGATAGTTAGCATGATTTTGCACTGTTCCTTCTCGGTAGGGTGGTCCATCATTAAGGCTGCCAACTTCCTCCACCTTCTCACAAAAGTGATAAATGTTTCCTTAGGCTCCTGCTTAGTTGCTTCTAGATCCCGGATAGTCACCTCAGACCCATCATCGTATGAAAAGTGCTTAATGAACTGCTCGGTGATCTCATTCCAGCTCTTAACCTTCATCTTATCTAAACCCAGATACCATTTACGTACAACATCGGTTAGCGAGATAGGAAAGAGATGGGCCATCTGCTCTGAATTCAAACCTTGCGACTGTGATCGTATGATGAACATTTGCACATGAGCAGTAGGAGAACCAGTACCATTGTACTTGTCAAAATTTGGAATTTGGAAATTCGAAGGTAGATAGACATGAGGGAACAATGTAAGATCATCTGGGTTGAAAGTGCTTGATTCTCGGCTCTTGATCCCTTTGACTTCTTGAAGTAGCAACTCAAATTTCTCAGCAAGGGACTTGTCTTCTGGGGGAGGGACTTGAGTGCGATTTTTCTCACCATATTGTTCTTGATCTTCGATGGTCAGAGGAGACAGATTGGGTTGAGGGTGGACCTCAGATGTGGTTGCTATAGACTTTCCTTTTGTTGTGGGAGTACCAAATTTATCCTTCCATTGGTCTTTCATGATCTTATTCTCTTCACGAAGTAAGCTCATCTTACGGGTGAGTTCGATCAGTAATTCCTCAACACGAGGAGGCTGAAGGTTTTCAGTAGGTTCAGACATTGAGACGAGAGTGGGAGAAGATGGGGGTGAAATTCTCACGAGACGAGCGGAAACTCGGGTCCAAGTTACTTTTGGATGATCAGTAGTGAATATAAGAACTCCTGACAAAGAAAACATTGGAAGTTTAGACACAATAGTATTCCTCACTAAAAACATGCATCAGCTAGAATGACTAATTTTACACACACATTTGAGGCTGATAAATTTTCCATTGAAAAAAGATGGTCTTATTTATTCGAACATTGAAAGAATGTGACCAACAGATTGGTGAGACATGATCCTCAAAGGGGATGCCCCTTGAAGGGAATGGCATTTTAGGGGTTTTAAGGATGTATTCGAAGAAGATGCCACTAGTTTAAGGGGAGATGAAATCTTGAGCCAGAGTTATGAGATGAGTCCTTGAAATGGAACCCTGGTCTAAAGGATATCAACCTACGATCAATGAATTGTTGATCAATGAGAGATGAGATTTTCTAGATCTAAGAGCAATGAGATTATTATCCCAACCTCAAAGGCATTTTATTTTTGAGCTTTACTTGGAGGGCGCAATTCCTAACCCTTAATCTAGCAGAACCAAGTGGTTTGATTCGTGACTTTGTTCGTGTTCCTAAGACATATCGTATCCATTGGAAGATGGACTACGGCCTAATCTAGACACAGAGGGGTACGATATCCTAATCTAGGCTCACACACGTGATGTACACATGCTCGTGCTATATGCATGTGTGGGGTAAACTAGGGGTAAGGCCAAGAGTTCCCTTAGCGTGAATCCGTGTTCGATATACTCTACCGGTATCCAGAGTAGCAGTATATGAACCAACAAATCCATTTACGCACCATAAAGGTACTAGGCTAAGGGTGGAATGCTTCTCTAACACAGAGGCACCGGGTCATGACCTCTCAGTCAACCATGCTAGATAACACTCAGGGATCCTAAATAGGACGTGGGTGAATGTGATATGTAAGGGTGTAGATGCAAGTGATGTAAGTGTGTGCAATTTGGGGATTCGCATCTAATGCCCTCAAGTCCTTTAAAAAAAAATTTTGAAGGTTCGGGAGATGGCTTATTGTTCTTAGTTTTTGTTTTCATTCAAGTAAGCACACAACATCTTTTTGTTCATTTTTCTTATTTTTTGAATCTTTTTTTTTTTCTTCACATTTATCCCCTTTAATTATGACTAAGACAACTAAAGCTTCTAAAAGTTAAAAAGTTAGGTAATCAATCCCCAGCAGAGTCACCAGTCTGTGGATCCCGTCCCGGAGGGTGTGGCCCACGAGAGTGTGTTTTTATGATGATGATAGCGCCTTTGTCCATTGGATTTGAATACGGTTACTTTTTTCATAAATTTAGGATAAAGGTCCTAACTTCACAAAAGAACAATTGACCAGAGTCGCCACCTAGATTAGGGATCTAGAACCCATGATTAACTCTGTTAATTTGATCTACATTTTGAGTTCTAGGTAAGTTACCTGGTTACGAGGTCGGAAGGTGTACCGCACGAAGTGTACAACACCGACATTGCCTAACTTTTAAAAGCTTTAATTATTTAGGTTTAACAAAGGGCGTGAATGTGAATTATATTAACCAAAATGCATTCTAATTTTTTTAGCCGTTCACAGTTTAGACTCATGCGGGCCAGGAGTGCATCCTACATGCAACTACATGCCTATGTGCCTATATGATTGTTTTGAGAATGATGAGATTTGACTTGAGTCGAATTTGATTAATTGATTTGAGGTGAAGTGACAACGCTATATGAACCTAGATCTAATGCAATGACCCTAAGTTGCATTTTTAGTATGCTTGTGAAGTTTGGACTCTAAAAGTTCTTTTGTGAAACCTAGAGTGAAATTTCTAAGTCATAGAACCTAAGGTATTTTTGGAGTAGTGATTTTCCAATGATGTGAGTTCTTAGGTTCTTTTAGATTTTCGATTTCTTTTAGAGATTCAACAGCACAAATAACTAAGCATACAAACAGTTATTCTAACAGAAACAAATAACCTAGCATGCGAATTCTAAGCATAACAAGCAAGCAACATATTATTTCTAGCATAGGATGAGAACAATTATCAAACAAAGAAATCTAAACATGCAAATACTCATGCGACTAGAATATAAAAAGAAACATCTAGCATGCAAAAAGGTTTAGGGAAAAGGAAAGGGTGAAAAGGGGAATGAAAAAGATGAGGAAGGGTGTAGGGGAACGAGAATGATGGAGAATGGTGTGACTGAACTTGGGAGTGCCAAGTTGCCTACGTACCCCATGGTGGGGATTAAGCCACACGTAGTTCCATTGACGGATTTGGATTTGAAAGATATTAGGATTTGAATTTGAAACTTGGGTTTTGGATCAAAAACTTGGATTGAGATCATGGAATTGGGGATTTGGATTTTTGCGTCAAGAATAGGCTTTAAGGAATTGGATTTAGGAATCTAAAGATGGATTCATGAGATTCAACCAACCTAATGCAACTTGATTAAGGATAAGGGTGCGACTTAGTTAGGGATTGGGTCTTGGGGTGAGATTCAGTTCGGGTTGGGGATAGGTCCATGACTCGGGTGAGTCATGGGGTGTGAGTTGGTTTTGGTTAGAAGAAGGGTGAGTGCAACTCGGTTTGGGTTGGAAGTGAACCTAGTCATCTTTGTTATGGACTATCTTAGGTATTGGTGCATGCTAGCGTTAGGCACGGACGCATTTGAGATAGGCACGGACGCATTTGAGATAGGCAAAATCTAAGGCATTGGTGTGCACTGAGTGCAAACCAGCGTGGGCATTAGTGTTCACCATCCTTGGCACTGGTGCGCATTGAGTGCACACCAGGATAGGCACTGGTGGGCACTGGTACGCACTGGTTGCGCACCGGATAAGCACTGGTGGGCACCACTCTGGGTACTGCTGCGCACTGTGATAGGCACTGGTGGGCACTGGTGCGCACTGGTTACGCACCAGGATAGGCACTGGTGGGCACCACCCTGGGTGCTGATAGGCACTTGTAGGCACTTTTTAGGCATCGGTTGGAGCACGAATTAGGCACTAATCTAGGCTCGGTTGGGCGCTAGGCACTAGTGTAGGATAAGGTTGGCGTGAGTTGGGCACTAATCTAGGCAAAGGCCGGGCATGGTAAGTTAACTCGAATGTTGGAGGTGGGTCTGTGGGGTTGGCGTGACTCAGTTGGGCTGCAAAAGTGTAACATAATCTCGGTGTAGAGGGGTCACTCAGTTGGGGTAAAGTATGAAGCTTCAAGTGGGAATGTGACTCGGGTTGGGTTAAAGAAGAGGTAACTCAGTTAGGAAGGGTTGATTGGGCAGGTCAACTTGGTTGAAGGGCTGCAACGTGATTGGACAGAGGGTTGAGTCACTTAAGTGTGACTCGGTTGGGTTTAAGGGTTGGGTTTTTTATTGAAATGGGTTTTGGTTCTGTTGGATAAAAAAATAATTGGAGATGGGATGGGGTATGTGCTGTATGGATGGGAATGTGAATGTGAAGTCCAATGGGGTCACCGAATGGGTTGTTGGGATGATGGATTAGATGAATGCTTTTCTATGTAGGCTAAGGGTATGATAGCTATGAGATGTGATATGGAGTGAATTACATGGATGGGGGATGAGGTATATTATAGTCTGTTCGGGATGGAATCATGTGAATGGGCATGGCACATGGTTAGCGGCTATGGGCATGGTAACAAGGGTAGTGACTTTGTGTTAATAAGCATATGAGATGTCAGAGGATGGTATATGGGGTCTGATGCATGTAGAAATGGGGTGAGATGTGATGATGTAATGGATGGGGAAGGGATTGGGTTTTTAGCTAACTGAGTGGACTATTAAGGCTTCGGGTCAGGGCCGAGTAGGCCATGGGTTCGGATCAAGGCCGAGTTGGCCGTGGGTTTGGGTTTTGGCGTGGATTTTTGAGGTTGCGTACGGGTTTGGGGTACATGTTTTGAGTGCGGATCAGGGATACCGCTTAGGGGTGCGGTTAGATTGGGTCTGAGTTGGACCAGGTTGGGGTTGAACCAATTTTGTTGTGTTGAATCGGGTGGGTTGGGTTGAACTGGGTTGACTCGGATTGGGTCTGGGTTGGACTGGGTGGGTTGGGTCTGAACCGGGTTGACTCGGATTGGGTCCGGGTTGGACCAGGTCAGTGCGAATTGGGTCTAGGTTGGACAGGGCTGACTCGGATTGGGTCCGGGCGTTAGTTTAGGCAAGGTTGGGTTGTTGTTTGGGCGTGGGTTTAGGTTGTGGGGTTCCGGTTTGTGGGGCCGATGCGGAGTCGGGGTCGGGTTGCGGGTTTGGGTTTGTGGGGCTGATGCGGAGTCGGGGTCGGGTTGCGGGTTTGGGTTTGGGTTTGTGGGGCTGATGCGGGGTCGGGTTTACTCCGGTTGGGTTCGGTCCAGGTCGGACCGATTTGGACTCAATTGGGACTTAGCACGGGATTTACATGTGCACGGCACATGGGGATTCGTGTGATGAAATGGGCACTTCTCGTGCATGCACAACACTTTTAATTTGCACATCACAGATTTAGGAACAAAATGGCAAGCACTTATGTGGCCAGGATCAAGCACTAAAGATTTAGGAACAATTCAAGGTCCAGGATGATGCCACTTGTTCTTGGAATCTTTGTGGATTTGGAAGCAAATTTCAAGACAAGGGAAATGTCCAAATTAGTTGCCTTTGTTGAGAATGGCAACACCTTGGATGACTTAGATTAACTGCAATCTCCATTGATCGAAAGAACGGGCGAGATGGGGTCTCCAAATATCCTGAAATCTTTGCAAAGATATGGACTAAGATTGGGTGGTTGAGATCAATTACAATCCTTAGGGGATCAAAAGAATGGATGAGATGATGCCTCCAAATCTCCTAGAATCTTTGTGAAAGATTTTCCAAATATTTTGAATGTGAAAATTGAAAAATGCGGTTTTCAGGAGATTTTGAAGTCCGATTTCGATAATTCTTTTGCCGTTGGAATCGTTGATTATTCCTCTATCTTTTAAGCCCAATATTGCATAGAAATACCGATTTTGAAATTTTCGACCAGTGAGGGCCCCCGATCTCTGCCTGTAGATCGTTTTTCCAAAGATCGAGCAAATCGACGATCTAAACGAACCAATCGATTCAATCAACTTTGGGTCAACGGTTAAAACCATTAAATCATGATATTGACAATGATTGAGACATCAAAAAGTTCTGATATCAATGATTTAATGGGATGATTTCGACGGATCTCGCTTATCCCGCATTGATCCATGACTTTTCACTAGTTTTTTGCTTGGTTAAGTAACCCAATGTTATTTTAACTAAATGATCACAAATCCTTGGTAAAGAAAGACACCCAGGTCAAGATCTGCCCTCGACCTGAAGATTTACGGAAATCGGGTCCCGGAATGGAATCAGGGCCCGGGTTGTGAAGTAACCCAAGCTTATTTTATCCCGATTGATGATCTTTAAAGTCAGATAGAGATATTAATATCCTAAAACATATAAATCCATGATAGAGGGACTCTTACATGGATTTAACACTCTAAAGTCACCAATCAAGGCATTTTTCTAATTTTTCGGATCTAATCATCTTACCAAGTATATCTCTTTATCATTTTGTTTTTCAGGGAATGTGAGGATGCATATTTTACCAGTGAAATTCCACGGATCAATATATTAGGTTATTGTTGGTTAAAGTGTAGGAAAATGAGGGTGTCTACAGTTAGAAACACTATTTAACACTCCCATGCACTGTTTTAATAATAATGAACCACTATTTAGCACTCCGAACCACTATTTGAACAATAAGAACCACTATTTAGCACTACGAACCTCTATTTTGGCTTTGAGAAGAGGTTGAAGAAGGTAAAAAGGTAGCAATAATGACAACAAGGTAAAGGTGAGTGTTGGAAAATGTGCAAAGGCATGATTGGATGGGTAACTTTAGCAAAAGGGAAATTGGGTATTTTCGTCCTGAATTGGGCAAAGTTTTCTCCCTCCTCCCTTCGTTGGTAATTTAGAAAATAGCCCCCCATTTCTGACAATTTCAGACAAAAAGTACATTTTTCTAATCATTTTCGCTATCTTTTAATGGTGTGTTAGATTTCGGCCGAAATTTTGGTTTCGGTGAGGACCGAATTCGAAATTTGAAACCATGATGATAACATGTCCTAGCTTGCCAATGCAGAAAATCAAGCTTTCAAGCCCAGGGATGCACCCATGAATTTATAGAGAGAAGAGTTTTTACTGATAAGCTTTTGCCCACACGGGCACAGAGTATATCAAAAGTACCCAAGGGAAAGGAGGGAATGATCCTAACCATCCTCATATCATGAACCTCTCCAATGAGGGTAGAAACTGTACTCAAAGACCCTAGGAATCCAAACTGAATGCTAGCCACAATGAATTGCATCTTAATACCTGTTTCTCTTTTGAATCAAACGTAATAAAACATTATGATGCTGTTGGCAAAAAGTTTTAATTAGTCTAATTATGGAAGAAAAATAATTTTCATTATCTGTCCGTTCCAGGAAGGGTAAGTAGGAGGGGGTAAACCATTTTAGGGTGGGCCACTTCAAAAAGAAGTACTCACTCTACAGTGGTTTGCCTTTGGTTTGCCTTCAAAATGATTTCCACTGTTCCAATGTACAGAGGACACTACGGGGTATCTGATTTCCGTTTCATAGAGATACTTATGTCTTGTGATTGTCATCCATGGATTCCATCTGATTCACTACTAGAATCTAATTCCCAAACTCTCATATCCATCGAGCATCCCCTTCCCTTGAAATTCCTTCCATCAATATACCTATGAAAAAATCATATTGGTGTCTCCACGTTCGGTATGGAAAAGGAATAATGGATAGGAAGCACACTATGCTCAACTATGGATTCTCTAGAAAGAAAGATTATATAATTAGATTGCGATTGATTTCACTATCACTGAACAAGACCAACAATCTCAAATAGTCTTATGGACACTAACTAAGCAAGATTAGTATTACAGTTGAAATAAAGAAATAAGAAGAAATGGACTTGGAACAAAACCCCATTAACTTGAGCAATCTATCAGTTGTCTTTGAACTTCAAACCTCTGAAAGTATAGAGGCTCTATCTTCCACACACTTATTGCTGCAGATTGACTTTTATCTTTTAAATGTTCTAGAATGTACATCCAAAAACACAACCTCGAATGGATTATCATCTCCAGATTTTGTCCACCAGTTATACTTAAACATATGTAGTGCAAACAAGGAGCAATACTAGATGAGACTAAAAGTCCACTTGATGCTCCTTGTTGTGGCAAAAAATTGGAGGTCTGCTGATGTGGCTTTGGAAGGGCTAGTGTAGACCTGTGAGAGGTAGCGAATTGCAAGACAACCTACGTGGAGTCGGTGCTCCGGGGAGGTCCTACAATGCTTAAGTCGGTGACTGCAACTGCAACAGATAAGGAAAGTAAATCTATGAATAGTAAATTTTAGGATCTATGCCCCTACCTTTGAGCCTTAGAAGGCTATTTATAGTTGATTGTTAAGCATTAGATTACCCAAGTACCCTTAGACAGGTGTCAGTCTATGATTCGGTGGGGGAGTAGCCTGGAAGCTTCCTTTTAGGGCATAATTACATGATTATCCCTCTGCCACATGGAACCCTGTGATTGGGTGTTCATTTTGTTCCCAATCACTCCTCATCTTCTGTGACCGGTTAGGATCCAAATTCATCACATCTAGGTACTAGTACAAATTTTTCATAGTGTATCTTCAAATAGGTTTGTACCTATGCAATTATTACAATCCTTCTGATGAGATGCATTCATCTATATCATAGAGCTATTTGGACCTCCTGGATCATTCATGCATAATTATGGTCAACATCTTTCTGGTGAAATGCATATGCATATATGATTCTTTTAATTTGTCTCCGTGGACAACTATGTTACCTACATATGGAAAAAATGAAGCATATTGCCGTATTCTTTCACCAAGAATGACTTGTTTTAGTAAATGAGAGTAGCTTCAGGTGCGAGTGTCCTCTAACTTCTGCTATAAAAGCTTAAGCCCAATCTTGAAAAAACACTTCAAAATTGCTACACCACACTTGTTGTAAGTGATACTTCAGTTTTCAACTGTAAAAGTCACACACTGTAAACCCAAGGGTACAACCCATTGATGTTTTGATGATCAACAAATTCAAATTGATGGTAGTTTGCTAATGGCTTCTCTAGTGTTGTGATTTAGACATGAGTTATCAAAGCCAACACTTGAAGCAAGAAGAAGAAGGGCACAACTTGGAGACAGTCAAACATTAGTGGTCTTCCTACAATCCTTGAAGTTCATTGAAGAATGAAGGAAACCACAAGCACAAGAGCAAGATAGAAGACTCTCCCAAGTCAAAGAACATCTATGCAAATGCCTAGAAGATGAGAGATCAAGAAGACTCAAGGTTTCTTTATCTTTTAGAATGTATTAGAGTCCTCTTGGCATTAAGTAATTTGCATGAAGTCATGTTTTCAAAACCTTTTCATAAGCATTTGAACAAACTCAAAATGGTATTTGAAAACATAGGACAAAAGCCCAAAGACAATGGCACAAAGCCCTAAGGTTTTAATATGTAAAACGAAGTTTTTTAAATAGGGCCAGTCAGCCGAGGTACCCCGGTCGACTGCGGGAAGGATGCTGAAAATCTAGCTCCTACCCAACAATAGAGGGCCGATCGACCGAAGCACCTCGGTCGACCGCGGATGGGCTCTTGGAAATTCTGGAGCCATCCAGAAAGGTTACGGCGGTCGACTGCCATAGGCTCGGCCGACGGCGAATAGATTTTTGGACAAGAAATAAAAAGTCCATAAAACTCACGGCAGGCGACCGCGACACCTCGGTCGACCGTGTCGGTTTAGAAATTCAAAATAAAAAAGTACCGTGACACCTCGGTCGACCGCGCCTGTCTGAAAAAAATAGTCATTGGGCTCAAGCGACTTGTTGATTCTTGTCCAGTTAATTACGGTTTTGCCCCCAAACGGTAACATTACTACTTGGGCTATAAATACCCTATCATTGACCTTCAAAAGGATATTTTGATACATCATTTATTGAAACCAAGAGCTTGAGCATTCAAAAGGATTTCTTCCTCTTCCTCTTGAGCATTTAAACTTGTGCATTTACTTCTTGTCAAGAGGCACTCCATAACGCTTTTACTTGTAATCATTTAGAGTGAGTGGTGAGCAACTTATTGTTTGTATTTGCCTTAAAGAGGCTTGAGAGATCTTCATTTCTTTATTTCTTCTTGTACTTGCAAAGATGAGTCATACCCATTGAGGCAGTTTGAGAAGAGGGTTGACATCCTTGGAGGCGGTTTTGCGAAGAGGGTTTGCTCCCTTGGAGGCAGCATTTATTGTAAAGCCCGGAGATTCTGCGTGTAGAGTCTCAATATAGTGAAGGATTCTCTAGGATCGACCAAGTACTTGGGTAGTGGAATAGGTTCGTTTGTGACCGAACCACTATAAATCGTTGTGTGGTCTCCTTACTCTTCATCCTCCTTCTCTTGGTTATTGTTAATCTCTTTGTTAGCTTTATAATATTAGTTGAACAAGGGTTAGAGTAGACTAGGATTAATCTCACACTCCCTTGTAATTTAGGTAAAAAATTAAATTACCCAATTCACCCCCCCTCTTGGGTTCTCCTTTGGGATTTCACACACAAAATACCAGTCCCAACCCTGCGGTTCTTTTCATCATGGAACAAACTACGAAGTTCTTACATGCCCACCTCTTCCGGGGAATCTGGGCTAGACTTTGGAGTGAATAGTTGTTCAAGGACTTGTGCTTTTCCATGAGCTGAAGGAGGCGAGGATGGAACACCCAATGGAGAAGAATCATCTAGATCATCAATTTCAAGAGAAACCGTCTGAGGAGTTGACTGAGCTTTTGAAGAAGAGCTCTGTGTTCTCATCCTGGAAGAAGTTGCAGGAAGAGGGAGAATCTCTCGAGAAATGACATGTTTCTGTTAAACAGTGATCAGAATAATAAAATAATAGAAGTACGCCAAGAATGATAGAATATGCTTGATAAGATTACCTGTTTCTTCGGAGAAGCAATAGTCTTGTTCGGTCTTTTCCTTTTTACCGCCTTTTTTTTATTCTTAGTCTCATAGAAGAAGTTGGATTGGAATCGTCATGTTCAGTTCGACTTATGAGAGTACTATCACCTCAGATGACCCATCAGTGAAACACAAGTCATGGAAGAAAGGAATGATGGAGTAAAAAAGAGGGGACAATTTGACTAAGATCTTACCAAGTCATTCTTTAGAGAGAGGATTGACAGCTTCAGAATCTAGTTCGCATTCATCAGAAAAAGTTTCCACATCGGGGTCGACTGTGAGATGTTATGGAAAGACAGTAAGAAATGGATCAGAATACCTTTTCCACCAGGAGTTGAAGGAGTCGGTCGACTCGGGATGAATTAGGAATAGACAAGGATCAAAGGCCGATCTTAACTCTTCGTAAATGGAGGAAATTGGTATTGTTTCAGCTAAAGACCAAAAAGCTCTCTGGTCAAAGAGAATAGGACTGGCAGAATTAATGAATGGATAAGGGATGGACTGTGTCAAGCCAAATTGGCGATCAGCAACTGGGGAGAGTATACTTCTGCCCCATAGTTATCCATGCCATTAGCATCTAAAGATAGACCAAAATGAAGATCATGAGGGATCAGGTAAGCGGCCCAAATGTCAGTCAATAACTTTTGATCTAAGGGTGCAGAAAAGGTGGCTGACTCTTGAAAACATGATGGACCCAAAGTGGTGGAGAACATGGGAACAAAATTTACTGGGGTATTCAAATAAAAACAGAAGAGCAGACAATCCTAAAGGTGAGAGACTTCTTCTTGGCCAAAGTACACTCGAAACCAATGGTAAGATGATCTTTATTGCTTATAGGATGGTGCTGAATCTCAGGGAAATATGCATAAAGCCATAATTGGAGAACCCAAAGAGGACCACCAGAAGATCTTCCCTTCGAGCTAACGAAGTCAAGATATCCTCGATAAAGGACTGCAAGAAATGTGGAACCTAGGGCAAGCTTCCGGCCTTGAAATAAAACCAATGCCAGTTTCAAACTGCCTTTAAAAATTTTGTAAGATTTTGAACAGAACAAGAATTGGCATACCAAAAGTACGAGAAAGGCTAGATATTCTTGGTCGGTCACCACTTCGCTCGACTTCCGGTACAAAGATTCATAAGCACCATAGACCGATCCTTTGCCAACCACTAATCAGTGAAGGTCTCTGATGATATTTTAAACGACGGAGTATTCTTCCCCAAGAGAAGGAAGCCCGGTTAAATCCGTGGTGCCAAGAAGTGTTGGACTCATGGGACCTACTCTAAAATGAAAAGAATTAGTGGTAGAACACCAAAAAAGAAGAACAGCAGACAATACAGAGCGAGTAGTGCGAGTACAAAACTTTGTTAAATGAATGGCATGGTAAATACCAATTTCTTTCATGGAATCCCCTTTTTCCTTATAAATTCGGTCTACTTAATGTCTCCAAGAAGGGTTAGTTGATGGCCAAGACCTCATACGTGATCTTAGACGAGCAGATTTGGAGGCTTGGAAGTGGAATTCCACTTTATCATTTTGAGGAAAAGGAAAGCCGACATACATGAGAGAAGAATCTAGGCAATGAGGACCCAAGATGAAAGAACCTGCATCGGGTTGGCGTAAATACTTGGGCCGTACAGAGAGCTGCATTTGATTGTTTGAAAACTCGTCAGTATCTGAAGTTTGGCAGATTGAAGGATCTGAAGGGGAAGAATCATTGTTGAAGCTTACTTGAGAAGGCGTGGCCTTTTTGGGTTTTGATGAAGAAGAAAATGCCATGACTCGAGGAGAAGAGGAAACGAAAAAAGAAAAACAAGAAAAGAAATCTTGAAGGCAGTGAAAAGGCGACGTGAAAGTTCAATTTACATGGAGTAAATAAAGGATATGATTCCCTCCATTTTTTCTGCTCTCCAAGTTTATCTCACGGAAACCAGAAAGAAACCTCGAGTCCCAAGTGAACACGTGTTCCTAAATGTGCTTCTAATGCATAGAAATGAAGAGACGTCAATTCAAAGGAATTAAAATACTGGTCACACTCAAGATACATTCCATCGGTCTTCATTCGTCGACTAATGAAATGCGCGGGTTACACCCATTTTGGATTCTATCGGTCATAAATGGCCGGATTAATAAGTGACCGTCTACATTGATCGGGTAAATAGAAATATGTGGCACGATGGCACTTAATAAATGTAAAGGGAAACATGCGTAAACCAAAATGGTATAAGTGGGCAGTTGTTGAGATATACATTAAAGCACGTGTACCCTAAAAGTGACAATCGGTGAAATGGGATTGAATCAGTGTGATACTATCGATTTAGATGACTCAAGGACATGACATGTTTGTTGCCGGTCATGGGAAGGTGGAAGATAACCACCCGTACTATGGAGGATGCGAAAATAAGGTGATCCATCATGCGTAGTTATCAAAATGTTTTCCTCCAAGAAGAACGTGGGATAATGAGGAGCGGTTACCCAAATAAAACTATATAAGGAGGCAACTGTCTCCAAGGAAGAGGTCTCAGAACCAAAATCCAAACATGTATTAGCATTTTATCTTTACTTTTTAGTACTTGTACCCTTTACTTTTACTTTTCCACAGATGTAGCCGTACTTGGATTAAGAAAGCAATGGATTCATCCCTCGGTGAGTCTCTCTCTTTAGTTCGTTTTATCTCTCTCTTTAGTTCGTTTTATCACTCGCACTGCCATTGGGTTTGTGCTTGTTTTGTTGCTTGGTTTGAGTTGGACGGTCTGTCGACCCTAAGGGTTTTCCATGCCCCGCGCGTGTGGGGCATCCCCCCTCTTTACTTTTAAATTCCTTGTTTCCTTTCACTTTGTATGCATAAGTAAGAAACATCGCACTTCCCATATAAAAAGTCCTTTCCATCTATGTAAAGGCATTGGAACTTGAGGAAGAGGTTTTGTTCCTCTCTTCTTCTCAATCGCATGAATTCCAATCCCAGGGGACGAAAAGGTTTCGGTCTTCTATCCCCTTCGAACTGAATTCCTGACCCTTGCCTTGCAAGAGGCTGGCACATCCGCACATACACGACGTACACACGATCACACACACAGACCCTATCTCACGCACCCGGACCAAAGGGGGACAAACCACCAACAGATATCGGTTTGGAAAATAACAAGAGAGATTTGATCTCTCTTCTGAAAACAGAATGATAAAAATTCCATCGCATGATCTGCTGCATATTTGTTCAAGAGGTCTAAAATAACAAAGCCTAGGCAGCGCTCTCTGTCACCGGGTTCATTGGCTTGCTCGGTTTGGGTTCGGGTTCTCAAATCATAAGTCTCGAGCCCTACATTACCTAGTTCATTGGCATGCTGGGTTTGGGTTTGGGTTCACAAATCATAGGTCTCGAGCCCTATATTACCTAGTTAATTGGTTTTCTCAGTTTGGTTTGGGCTCACAAAACATAGGGTGCAATATTGCTTGCTCTGATAAGAAATTGTGAGAAACCTCCTCAGTTGGCTTGGATCGATGTTGGACTTGTGATTTGAGATTCATAAAAATTACATAAGAACGACTACTCAATCACTTTTCCAATCAATTTTAAAAAGAAGATAATTTTAGGGTCCCCCAGAGTCCTATGTGATGATTCTCGTAAATGTAAGCAAAGTTACAACCTTCGGAATATAGGGTGCAATATTGCTTGCCATTTCGGCCCGATTTCTTCTGATCCAGATGTCTTGTGTAGTCATTTGCATTACTTGAAAGCCTAATGAGCAATTTTTTATTTTTTTTTCATAGGTATACTAGAAAGCAAAAGGCTAGAAGAGCAAAAGGACAGGTTTTTGGCCTCCACATGAACGATGTGAAAATGACCGGGCAATCACAAGTTGAGCCAAGTGCTGATGAGACTAGAGAACATCTTGATTGGATGATTCTAGCCTCTTGATCTATTAGGCCGCGTTCTGATATTTGCACTCCTTTATCTTTTGCATGGGATGTCCATTCGGCATAGGACCAAGACCAATGCGAATTGCTGCATGATGCTCTACAAGATCAATGACCTTGACTATACATATATCCCATTGTGGGGCCCAAAAATTGATCCTTGCATTGTTTCTGACGGGTGATCATCGGCCTAGTCATTCTGTGGAAGAATGTAAGAGAACATTACAATATGTCAGTATCATTTTCCTATGCACTCATGCGAAGCCAACTAAGATGGTGTGAGCTTCCTTAGAGAAGAAGATGACAGTAGTCACAGTACAATGGCGGCATCAACATTCAATCTATAACGATGGATTAAGCTCGATTTACATAATCACTTTGCATTGCTAATTCATTCTTCCTATGTCTTTGAGAATTCTCCACTGAACAACATGATGTCCTCGCCCACCAATGCCAAAAATCAACCTTTTCAAGCCCATGAATGCCCCAAAGAATTTATATAGAGGGCCTTTTACTGATAACCTTTCGTCCACACGGGCACAGAGTAAATCAAAGTACCCAAGGCGAAGGAGAGAATGATCGTAACCATCGAATAGAAGTACGCCCTCCGTGGATGGTCACTTGTCCCCATAGTATAAACCTCGGCAACAAAAGTAGAAACTGTACTCAAACATCCTAAGAACCCAAGCTGAATGCCAGTCACGATGATATCACACCGCTTTGTAGCAACCTACACACAACAAATTAAACCTCTTAGATGTAACTTAACAACATTTCTTTTTTGGGATGAATTGAATCTAAATACTTTTGAATCAAACACAAGAAAACATCATGATGCTATGGGAAAATAGTTTTAATAAGTAGTCTAATTATGGGAGAGGGATAGTTTTCAGTATGGTAAGTTCCAGGGCGGGTAAGTAAGAGGAGGTAAGCCAGTTCGTGGTGGGCCACTTCAAAACGAAGTACTCACTCTGCAGTGGTTCACCTTCGAAGTGATTGCCGTTGTTCCTATGTTACAGAGGAAACCAAAGGGTATCTGATTTCCAGTGTTCCAGAGACCACATTTTGTTGAGAGTAAACGTATAAATAACACTTAAGAAATGCTTTGATATGAGGTGAGCACGTCAAATTACGGCGTGAGGCATTTTTCCAGCAGGCCAGTCCAATCAAGTAGCATAGAAAATGAGAGCGTTCTTCAGTGTTGTTTTTTCACATCGGATCCTTATTTTTTATTCAATTTCTTACCACATTTCTTATTGTAGCCAGGGCTGCCATAAGACAAGCTGCAAAGACGTTAGCGGCTAGAGTCCCGAATGGGAACCACGTCATCAAACCGTTCCTTCCTAGACCTCGACCGTTGAGTCTGGCCAAGACAAACCTGAGCCACACACCGGGGGGCCCTACTATGCAAGCCAACCACAGTTCAGCACTGATATGGTCTCTCTCCAAGTGGATCCGAACCGATGCCACACTAATAAACCACAGTAGGCCCAACATCAACACAAACACAGAAAAGAGAATTAGTTGTCCCTTGTAACTATCCACCTTCCAAGTGCTCGAGTTCAACATGCCGCGTCGATTGAGAAGATATCTGAAACCTGTGGCAGTGTCGACCCCCACCTTGATCAACATAACCACAAGCAGCATTCCTACAACCAATCACAAATGCAGTCAGTAACAATGTGACGACGAACACAGTAGGTGAACCTTATCACAGTTTGATCAACAATCAAGAGATGATGGGAAGTGGGTTATAGTGAGGCCAAGTGGCTCCAACTCCCCCATTCTAATGAGATCTTGTCGGGACAATAATAAGATTCACCCATAGCAAAACATCCACTGTGAGCATTTCACATTTGATGATTTCTCTAACATTGATGTTTAGAAGTTACTTTTTTTTTTGTTTTTTTCACCTATGAGCAGACCAACCATGGAATTAACCCAGTGGCCCTCGGCAGAGAGGTCAAGCATTTTCTGATTCCAGCCACTGAATGTAGTGAGACTGCCCAAGAATCCGGTGGTCAAACCAATGGCTAACAGGTCGGACACCTCGTTTATGTCTGCTTTGAACACAATTCCCAACCACCCCATTAAGAATGATCCGACCTGAATAAAAAAATGTATTATAACAATACAAAAAAGGGAATGATAACTGCACTCGCTTGTTTAATAATGACACTTATGAGTTTGTTTAACATTTCTATACTTGGTTGCTGATTGCTTTTTGAGAATTTGAACTGCCTTTGGCTAATTACATAAAGCAAAAGAGAGAAGGCCATTATTAAAGTCATGGAGTGCAGATATCATCTCTCTAAAATAGCATTTAAAACAAGAGAGAGAGAGAGAGAGAGAGAAAGAGAGTACCATATTAGAGGGAAGGTCAAGATAGAGTGGGGTTTGGTCGCTTGTGGTACCAGCAACACTAGGTCCGAATAGCTTTTGCAGTAGATACCTTGCAAACACCTAGAAGCAATAACAAAGGTAAGTATACTAGACAATAGTTTTACACAAGCTCCTCTCAAATAGAATTAGATGTATGGATATTTCTAGAGTGCTTTGTATGGCTCAAACCAATGACTATGCCCAACAGATATATTTCTTGCTGTCTATTTAGATCAAACGATGTATGATAAAGGCATCATACTGTTGTGCATTGAGCATTAAAGGAGACGTATTCTGCATTTTGAATGGAGAAAGAGTACACATGAATTTCCTTTCCTTTTTCTCTTTGGTATCAACCCTGCATGGGGAGAACAGGTTACAGCAGGTTTCTCACAATTTCTGGCCAGAGCACTAGAGGTGACCGGTCTTAATTCCCAAACACTCATAAAGCCATATTTTAAGTTTAGATTCCCAGTTTAAAATATTGACAAAAGTTTTAAATGGATTTTCTAAAATAGGGTTTCAACAGTAGTTGAGGTCATCTAGTTCAGTGGCACTACCCTCTCGTGCATACTTGAGATGGGGGTGCAATCCCAGATACATTAATAAGGGTGCCTTCAATCCACATTTTATTACTTTTGCAGTAAATCGAGTATGAAGCAACTAAACTATTACCAATTTTCTTCATGAATTTGGTTTCTCTATCCTACAACTACAATTGAGGATATAGAGACTGGTTGATACCATCTTTTACCAAGGGGGAAGCTGAGGAACTAGCTGCCATAGTAATGAAGCCTCAACATGTTCAGTCAGTGACCACATGCTAATATTCTAACTATAGTGGGCCTATTAATTATTAGTTTTCTAACAGTATGGCGGGTTTAGTAATAGGTGCAGTCATCTCTGTAGCAACCTCTTCATGCATTGGAGACTAATCTCAGCTTGAGGGGGAGTATCAGATGCACATGAATTCTTTCATTTGAAGCTTGTGACTTAGTGCTCTGCTTGTGGTGAGATAAGGGCCCACAAAAGAAGGTGTGTTTAAAAGTCTAACATTCGAGACTGGAGAAATTATATGATGAGTGGGCGTATAAATACTTAAAAGGTTTGTACAGTGGAAGTACCACCCCTGATATTTGATCCAACATCAACTTCTCAAAAAGTGCGCTGCTGTTGGATCAAATATCAAGGGCAGTACCGCCATTATGTGTTTAGATGCCCACTCATCATATAAAATCTCTTGAGGCAGAATGTCCATGGAGTGGAGCATCCCAATGCATGGCTAAAACCTTCAATATGACATGTCATGGATCTTCTGTTCTCAGACGACTTCTTGATCACCTCTTGAAAATAGTGCATTGCCTTGAATAAACATTCCATGACTTGGATATCCAACAAGATGTAATATGAATCTCAGGTGCATTCTTTCTTATTTGCTAATATGTTAAGAGTAAGACACATGCCTATGTATCTTAAAATTCAGAATGACTTCCATGACAGTGTTTCCATTTATTATTCTTCTATTAGATTTCGTGAATAAATACTAATCTCAAGGTGGCTTTGTAAGAGGCAGGAAGCTTTGCTGATACTAGGAACTTTGCCACATGTATTGGAAAGATCTATTTGATAACTGCCTTGTTATGTTTTCACTGAATATACCATTATAAATGAAGATGACAGTTTTCCTGGTCTTCTCTATTATGACAACATCACCAATCATCTTCCCTAGATTATTGATTAGTATCTACAGAATAAATAAATAGAGAAATAAAAGCATTTATTGATACATAAATTGATTAGAAAGCTTCCTGATGCAAAGGAAATCCAGAAGAGGGAGGGCGCACTGTTAAGTTTGACTAATGATAGTGAATGGTCCAAAATGCCTCTCACTTCCCACCCATTTTCAACTAAACCCTTGCAATTTTTCTAAAAAATCCCTTGATTTAATAGCAACCAAATTTGACCTGGAAACACAACACCCCCTCCTCACCCAACCCAAGGCTACGGTTTCATCACTGTAGCTGTAAAATGGTTTTCTTTCTAATTTGAAAGACCATAAAGGCCAACAGTGCATGGGGAACAACTCCTCCCTCCCTCCCTCTATCGGTAGATTAAGAAACAACCAAATATTAGAAAACAGAATAACAAATCCCCTAGAAGGCGAGAAAACTCCTACCATTGTTGCTCCGTTTTCATATTCGAATAAAACCTATATCCCTCTCCTCTCCATCCTGATTTTGCATCATTTTTTACAGTCATTTTTTTCGGCTTATATCATCTCCATCTCCTCCGCATACCAACAGTTACCAAGGCCTTGGGCTGCGTCACTTATGCATTGGTGTGGAAGAGTAAGTGCAAAAAGAAAAAGTTGAGACTTGATTTTCTTCATGACTACACGAACAACAGAGCTATAGAATGAGGGAGAAACAACAACTAATCATGCCATTACACCAGCTTGGAAGTAAATCAGATTTTCGAGTCGCTACCTGCTGACTAACACTCTGGAGACTACGGGTCCCTACGGTGCAACCCCGCTTAGGTCAGAGGCCATCCCAGCCTGGGCGAATTGGGTCATTGCATTGACTCAGAAGGATAAAAAGCGCATCATGTATAGGAAGGACTTCTTACAGGAGCACAGGAGAACAACCTATATCAAGGATGGTAGCTGACTAGCACTCGCTATTTTTCGACAAGGTGTACTTATCTAGATATGAGTCTAAAGAATGCTATTATCAGATTAGAGTTCGATGGAGAATTTTCGAATATGATTGATTTAGCCATATCGTATTTACAAAATGTTTAACTATCTTTTAGTAGTTTTCGAAAGTGTTGAAAATATCTTCTTATGTAATTCTAAAATTTGATTCATTCTGTCTCACTTACAAGTTTAATAATCTGATTTGATTTTCAGAACAATGGTAATGATATGGTCATGTTTAATTGACCATAATTAGCCTTCATAAACAACTTAATGTCCTTTGCTTCTCATGTTAGGTTGTCCAGAGTTATTTCACTGAACTACAAGCAATAAAACATTGGTAGGTTCTTTTTTGTTTTGAAAATATACATCGGCAGGTTCCTTTGCAATGTAATTTTGGATGAATAGCCAAGACATTGGCAAGACAAAGGAATTAATGATACAAGTAGCAATTGAAGAAAGTGGAATGGAGCATGCTCTGAAATGGTCAACCATATTGAAGTTTCCATAAGGATTAATGGAGTCTTTGTAATGATGAACATAATATATCTATACACCAATAAAAAAAAAACAAAATATATCTATATGACATCTGACGAGAAATCTACTCAGTGCTGAGCCAAGAGAAATGTAGCATTTTACCCCCATAATTCCAAAGACAGCTAAATGAATCAGGCATGAAATATACTTCAATGACGGAGGAAAACTCTTCTGATTATCCTGCAAATAAAGATACCATCTGTCAGTAATCTGATTTTCTTTTCCTTTTTTTAAGGTCTCTCATGACCAAGAGGTATTCATGAACTTTATTTATCATATGAAAAAAGTACTAATTTCAATGTTTAAAAATCATTGGACAAAGATCATGTGAAAAATACAGCATATTTTTATATTGGCTTGCAGATTTCTAAAACAACATTAGTCTTGAGGTGGATAATAGGAAATGCAACAACCAGACATGGAAGAAGATAGCGAACACTGGTGTGCTGGCATATAACAACCTTGGAATAGAGTTTCTTGATTGAACACCATCATGGTTTCAGATTGTTGGGTATATAATATAACCCTATATATGTTCTAATATAAGCCCAATAAGATAATGGACCGGTGTAGTGGGCCTACATGGGCTGGAGTCCATTAACCAGTCAATAACCCTAGTGTATCTCTATATATAGGGGCTGAAGACAACAAACTTGGTATTCCAAATTAGATACCTTGGGTGTAATGCTTTAAGCAACCTTGCTTAAACCCTAATCTCTTCTACACAGATTTCTTAATTGGACTGACCTACCTAAATAATGTGTATCATATATTTCCTGGCGTCAACTATGGCATTGAAAGATCACTAAGATCCATCTTTTCGCAATAGATGAGCAATTTAGGATATACACTATTATTGAAAAATCTGGGAATCTAAATGGTAGATGCATTATTAATTAGGATAGAAGGAAAATACACTGAGAGGGTATAAAATTAATGGCATACACATCATTAATTAGGATAGACAAGAAATGATAGGAAAGTGTAGCAACAGATGATTCCTTCAATCATAGTGCATGCCACAAATTTCAGATGACGAGTTACATAGTCCAAAATTTTATTCAAGATGGAATTTTGGTTAGTACAAGGTTCCTCCTCAAATAAATTGTACCTGCCGCTCTACAATAAATGGGCTGGATAATTATCATTTCTGAGTAGTGGTTTACTTCTTCCACATTCCCTATGATACACTACTTTTCTGATCATCATTCAAAGCAATCAATGTATGATGTTCTTGAATTATCTTTTTATTCTGGTTTATTTCATAGAAGTGTCTATAGCGTGTTCTGATGTCACGTGTTGATCTAGGTGAATGTAGCTAATTAGATACTTTACAAGACATGGTTTCGGAAAGTACAATAAATGGTTCTTTTCCAACTAGATATCTATGGAATGAAGCTCATTTTTTCAAGGAATGCTGTACAAGTATTCCTCTATCATGGTCCGAAAGCCATTCTTTAAACTAACTATTTAGCTAAATTGAACTCCTTAATGAATGCTCATTCTCAACCTTGTACTAAAGTTGCAACCATGAAAAACTATCTTCAGATATGCATAATCATGTTTGCTTGACAAGTTTTGAATGAGACACAGGCTAGATTTTGGTAGAAAGCAACCAAAATCTTATAACAATTAATTATTACAAACAACTTAGGATATTCAAATTTCTTGATTTCAGCCAAAACCATCTTACTGTTCCAAGTCGGGCTTTCTGATGCATGAGATAATATTATGGATTGAGAAGAAAAGAGTGCAGGCAATGGATTAAATAACTAAATTAGTCTACTAAATGTGATTCAATAAAAATCAATCTCATTCAATAAAAACCAACTCCCCCCTTCTCCGCCCTCTTTTGTTCTCTACCAAACTTAATAAAGCTTTTTGAATGACCAAACATAAATGAGACCAATCACTGGTTATCGTGTAATGTCACCCAACTAAATACATGCCTCTGTCTATCTGATTGGGGGAGAACTGGATATTCTTCCTAGCAGGAGTTTTTTTTTTTTTTGGGGGGGGGGGGGAGGAATGGATGTGGTTATCCAGTTTATCCACCTAAGTACATAACATACAATCATCACCTCTAACGTCTGAGACCATTGAATTATAAAACGCTTACGGAAGTAATAGTTCGGTAATCTTCATTAGAGTGTATATGTCCCACAACTTCATCAGTTAACAATTTGGAAAAGGAATCAGAAATTACGTCTCACAATTATTCTTGGAGGATGGGATTGTTGATTTGTGGTTATATCCAGATGGCAATACATCCAAGAAGGTAAATTTTTATTGGCCAGCTAAATGGATGCTTCATTTGGAAGACGGGAGGCCGATGCACCAATATCAGAATGGCATGTCCCGCAATTGCACATTGTATTCCCGACAATCTAGTCATAACTAACGACCTTTCTCACCAACACTACATTGTAAGTAGCTCTGGGTGCAGCCTACTGCCTTTCTAGAACAATGTAATGAAGTGCAGATTCACAGCAATGTCAAACCAAGGCTCCATAGTTGTCTTAGACATTCACATGCTATTTCAACTGTAAATCTGAAGGGAATTTTAGATCAAGGAATTCTCCACTATAACCCTCAAAGCATTAATATATCTTGATCATGAGGTATCCTTAAGGCATTTCCTGATACAACATTCATGACCTTCAACGAAATGATTTTGTGAGGGATGAAGCAATATAAAGCTTCTTAAGGTTCACAATATAAAAGGAGTTCTGACTCTAAGATCAAGGAGAGTTGGGAAAAAAAAAAGGTATCAACCCATCCTCAATAGCAAATCTGTATAATTCCATAATAATTTTTTACCCATAACAGATACTGGGAATAAAAAAAATCTTTTAGATACAAAAACGTCCTCGGAATGATCATATTAGCAGGTAATATACTCATGCTAACCAAGTTGGCATACTGAGGATATTAGAAACCCTAGAATTAACAGTAGGTCCAATTGAAAATGATACATTAGTGTCAAATCACCTCCAGTGAATATAAACATTTTATTCTAAATTGTGGTTACAATAACAGATTTTATATTTGTCTGACATAATGAGAATATTTTTTATTTTACAAGGATTACCTTCCTCCCTATCTGTATTGCTTAAATATCATTGCATAGTATTTGTGTAAGTACATTAGGTTTTGATCTTGAGCCTCACCAATAAAGATCATTTATTTTCTCCAATATCAATTTGCATAAGATCATGAAAGTTTGGTGTACCAAGGATTGCCTTTGCACATTTATTCAATGGATCTATCGCCATATATTTTTTGGGAGCTTACAATTCTTTATTTCATATCTTTGTTACTTTCTTATACAGATATTCATGATTCTAAGGTAGGGAGCTCTCCTATGTTAAGATGGGAAACAAACTTTGCTAGAAAGTCCTGTTAAAACTCCACAAAAGTGCTGAGCTCTTTCCCATTTGAAAAAAAAAACTCCACAAAAGTGCCGATTCACCTCCATGGAAGGATAAACTATGGATCACATTTGCAGATTTAATACTACTGCGCGTAATGAAAGATATTTTCTTGTAAAGGTTTTTTTTTCTTATATTGTTTTGTGTTCTATAAGTAAAAAGAGGTAGGCGCAGACCGAAAACAACTTGGGTAGAAACAGTGAGGAAAGACTTGAGGGGTAGGAACATAACAGAGAACATGACTTTGGATAGGAGAGAATGGAAGAAAATGATCCATGTAGATGAACCCAACTAGTGTCAGGATTAGACTTAGTCAATTTGAGCCGGGTAGAGCCTTTCACCTTCTTCATGAAAATTTTCTAAAGGATTCATTAGCCGACCCCAACTAGTTTGGGACAGAGACTTAGTTGAGTTGAGTTGAGTATTGTATTATATAAGTATTTTTGTACAAATGGAGGTGGTCTCGTTCGCTATAATGAGAGTCATTTTATTCCTCATAGACAGTGTTCTTAACACTCTTAAAAATCGTTGGTGTCCAAGGATTCTTTTTTCTGTGCCATTGTTCTACAGATCAGTCTCTTTCTTTCTTTCTTTTTTTTTTTTTTTGAATGGCATTCTATAGATCTGTCTAATAGGTAGATTTCATTCTAGGGTCTAAAACTATTGGCATATCTTTGTTATTCTCTTATACACATCAGTAATTCTGAGATAATGGGTTCTCTTATTTTATGATGTATGAAATATAATTACTACAAACTTCACCCATGTGTAAAGGTTGAATGAAATAAATTTACAACAAACTGCACTCATTTGTACCGTCTGATTACAATGAAAAGGACAAAGGATACCAATGCTACATTCTAAAGAATTGATGTTCATCATGAAAATGTTTTCTCTACAAGAAGGGGCTATTAACTTATTGTAGATTTTTAACTCTGGCAGCCTTGCCAACTCTGCATCCAAAAGAGAAGCCTGTACTATTCAATTCTTTATCTCATTAATTAAGGCAGGAGTTGCATTGTTTCTTTTGTCAAGTTCTTCACACATAATCTGCAGTACCAAGAAACACAATCATACAGTTTTGTTATTTGTTAACAGAGCAATTGAGAAGGTCATCTCCAGTTAGGAATACAATGGAGAAGTTCAATTCATATAGTTGATTATCCTTTCAACATGTTTCCTTCCTTCCAGACCATTTGAAACTTAAGTAATCATAACACATAGAGCCCCCATCGTCAAAATCTGGATCATTACAACCACAAACATTTAGTCCCTTGAAATATGGGAATTGGAGGAGCCACATGAGAATAATGAGGGTTCTGAGTGCATTTACAAGGACGAAATCAACTCAACAACATAATGAAAGGTTTGAGACTCTCTTAATAGCAAATAGGTTCTAAGCAAGAACAAAGGACTGTACTATTTCCTAGTTGTAAACTTAAAACAATCACAATGATGCCTCTTGAATTGGAAATAAAATGGCTAACGTAGTCTAACCTAAGACATGACAAACATGCACCAGAAATATACATATATGCATTTCAAGAGTTTTGACTATGATGAAACTTTTTGCTCGATGGTTAAACCAAAAGTCCTCTTGTTTTAGTCAATGTAACAAAATATGCCATGTTACAACATAGATACTGTTTTTATACTTAATATTAGAAAGTTTACAACCCTCTGAAATATACAACACAGGCCGGAAGCTAGTCATTGTCTATGATTGCTGCCTTTGCCAAATCAATGAGATTTTCTATGCTGCACAGAGAGTTACAAGAAGAGGTGTACAGGTAGCAACTTGCTAGATTGTGAATAGTGTGTTCCATGATGAAAAGAATCACGGGGGTGGGACCGGTATTTTGTGTGTGACTTGTATAGTTGAAAATTGAAGTATCATTAACAAGCACGGGAGTGGTGCAGTAATTTTGAAGTGTTTTGTTTACATGGGGCTTATGTTTTTAGAGCATAAGTTCAAGGATTATTGGAGTTGAAGCTACACTCATACGCTAAAACAAGTCGTTCTCGGCAAAATACAACTGTTGTATGCTTCTTCTTTTTTTCCCTATGTAGGTAACATAACATTGGAGACAAATTAAGAGAATCATATATGGATATGCATTTCATAGAAAGATGTTGACCAAGATTTAGCATGAATGATCAAGGAGGTCTAATTTTTTTATGACATAGGGCATCCCCACCCCAATTTTTAGGGCAGGACTATTCCCTATGGATGCCGGTAATCACCCGTAAGCCACGGGCATCGGGTAAGCCCGGGGGAATTCAAACGCGCGTCAATGAGAAGCATACCCATGACTTTAAGCCAAAGAGCCACACTTGTACGGGTTGTCTAAAATAGTTCTATGGTATAGATGTATGTATTTTTCATCAGAGGCTGGATGTGATAGGTACAAACATATTCGAAGATACATTATAATAAATTGTACTAGTTGATAGACGTGATGAATTTGGATCGTAACTTGTCACAGAAGAAAAACTTCAAACTGAATCTCCTACAGAAGGCTGGTTGGAGACTTCAGGGAGCTGGGAGCTACAGAACTTGGTCATAAACACAATACCACGAGGCCAACTCCCTTTATCACTTAGCCTTCACAAGACTGTAAAATCGCACGGTATTTGACCTTCAAGGCCATAAATTGTTTTTTTCGAATGACAGCCATAAATTGTTATTGCCCGTAGTATACACAGAAAACAACCGTCTAAATAGAATGGCATTCAAAGAGCACAAAATCATCTTGAAACCCAGTTTTTTTGCACCATAATGAAAAATATAGACAAGACCATCCCCTTATAGTAGCTCTTCCAAAACAAATATAACTATAATTCGTCCAAAACACATATAGCTATAATCACGTGAGCTTTGAATGAGTCTGCATTGAAGTGTTTCTTTTGTTAAATTGCTGAAAATAATTTTGTCCATACTTGACCCAAAAGGGGAATTTTAGCTCAGCTACTAACGATCCCTACTTGCACTACATTTGTTGAAGGATAAATAATGGGCAAAATATTGATATTAATTCATTCGAGGCTGCTTTTCTAGACATTCTAAAACAACTAAAAGATAAAAATTCAGTCAGAAGCAATAAGTATGTGGAAGATGGAGCCTTCATAGTTTAGAGTTTTGGAGTTCAAAGATCAAGTGATTGATTGCTGAAGTTAATGGAGTTTTGTTCCAAGTCCTTTTCTCCCTTATTTCTGTATTTCAACTGTGACTTAAAAAATCATATCTCAGAATAGATCATCAGAATGCTTGAGATTTCTGGTCTTATTCAATGATTGTGGAACTGACCATAAACCTATTATATGATCTTTTTTTTTGCTAGAGAAGCCATAGCTGCTTATACTGAGACACATATCTGATTTTCATAGGTATTTCTTATTTCTTTGACAATTAAAATTCAAGATTTATGAATATCTGTATATCGCGTGCTTCCTGTGGATCAAAATCAATTTATTTTTTAATATTAGTTGGACAAACCGATAGATGCTACTAATGTCTGCACAAAATTTTATCCAATTTATGTGGACAACAATACTCGAAATTACTTGACAGGGACATATATTCACAAAATACTGCACCATTGCCTTATACGGTTATACCTTAAGTCGATAGATAGCATTTTATTTTTCTTGACATCCCACTACTCAGCTTCTTGCTTGCTTATTGATTATGGCAGGCTGACTGATTCAAACTACTCAAGAGAAAAATAACAACCTAGTCAAATGGGTTTCCCCTTTCTAAACACCACTCTGTACTGTCGAAGCTTTCATTTTAACAGGAAGATTGTGAAACAACCAATTACTCCAAAAGCTTATGCTGTTAGGGGCCGTTTGGATATGCGGATTTTAGAATCCAGGTTTTAGTTTGAAAACAGTATAAAAGAGGGTTCATGATCAAGCTGCTGCATGCTGTCCTAACAGTGTTTCTTGGAATTTTAAGTAAGAAATAGGTTTTAGAAGTCTCTCCCCCAACTTGAGATTTCTAAAACCTGGAAACATGGGATGATCGCATGCTCTCTTGTTGTCAGAAAGAAGGGCAAGAAATCAGAAAACGACAGCTGGTCTCTTTGTTCTCTTGTCTCCCATCTACAATTTTGAAGAAATCCAAGATTCTAAAATCCGCGTATCCAAACGGCCCCTTAGAGTTGGTGTTATTTAATCATTTATACTTCAACACTTCCCCTCATGTGCTGTCCCTCTTTTTGGGTTGGCCCTACGCGTGGATTTTTAATATCAAGGAGTTTTTGGGTTTTGAACCCAGAATATGCCATTAGGTAATAGCTCTGATACCACGTGAAACAATCAATTACTCCAAAAGTTTAAGCTGTTAGAGTTGGTGTTATTTAATCATTTATACTTCAACAAAGATAATGATTGCAGCAATTTCTATAAAAAAAAAAGTAACATGTATCAGACATTTCCTCTCCTAGACATTCATCTTTAACTGACCTTGGAGGATTGGCTCAATGACTGTGCATCCTCTGGAAGTTCCCTGGCTCCATCCTCAACAGATAACAACTCATCGGGCCCGAACCGTAGACTGCTACTCCGGCTACATCCCTCACCGCGAAATGATCGATCTCCACTATCTCCTGATTGTGCAACACTTATATCATCAAGTACTTGGGAAAAGCTTGTAGAGTTTTTCCTCCAGGAACCAGCATTTTTCCTCCTACCAAATGAAGAGCCCATCTCGACATCCTTTTGATAAGACAAATGAGAAAAGCTTTCGGATTGAGTAACAAATTCTGGGTTCCTAATGTCACGATGAACTGTTTCGGATCCTTCATGAACATATCCATTTATGGGTTCCATTTTCTGATACTGCAAGAAGGAAATGATGTTTAGTCCAATATCACCAATATGAAGTTTTAGCATATGGAGATTTTATAGGATGATCCAAACTGTCCAATATCACCAATATGGAGTTTTAGCATATGGAGATTTTATAGGAAATGATGTTTAGTCCAATATCACCAAAATAAAGTTTTAGCATATGGAGATTTTATAGGATGATCCAAACTGTCCATGTGATGGGCCATAACGTAAATGGGTTGTGCCCAAAAAATCATTTCCATAGGATGATCCTATCCCTCCGATCTATAGAGGTTTCCATAATATGCAGTTCATCTATAGATCGATGGGTTAAGATCATGCAATGGAAATGATTTTTTGGGCACAACCTATTTACGTTATGGCCCATCATATGGACGGTTTGGATCATTCTATGGTGTGGTCCGTACAGTACTTTTTGAAAAATAAGGGACTATAAGGGCTTTCACCGTATAAAATCTCCATATGTATGAATGTGAAAGATGAATAACAGATGAATAACGAATCAGAACACACGTAATATCATATGTGAATAACTTAGATGGTACTGTTGTTCTAGGAGGCACATTGATCATTTTAATCCCCATAATAATATGGAGAGTGCCATTATCAAACCGAGGGAGTGTTGGTATATATCTACACCCACAATCCGTTGGAAGAGTGTCAAAGTTGTGCGGTGATTTTGGGGGATGAGTTGAACACAGTCAGAAATGAAAGAGAACAGTTGCAGCATCAAATTGAAATTGGAAAGGATTTGTTGGGTCAGAAGGAGATGGAGCTCTCACAAGCAGATGAGAAGATCCAAGCTACACAGAGCGAGAACATTGAATTACGTCGGGATTTTGAGAGTCTCAGGCAGCAATTTGATGAGGCTAAGACCAATTTGATGATAAAAGAAGAGTTAGATAAGCGGGTCCTCACGCTGTCAGAAGATAACTTACATTGGATTGAGGAGATCGAATGCCTTCGTGAAGCAAACAAAAAGTTGGAGTCAGACCTATGTGAATTGCATGAAAAAATAGAGGAACTTAGAATTAGAGAAGAGTATTTGAGTTATGTACCACAAAAAAAGACTAATGATGCTGAGCTCTGGGAGATGGAGGCTTTAGCAATTTACAATGACCTTCAAATTTCTGCAGTATGTGCCGCAGTGTTTGAAGAAAAGGCTTGTGGACTGATTGAAGTATGTGAGAGCCTTGAAGGAAGTGCCATAATTCAGAAAAAAAGTTGTTTGATGATGAAAGCACTTCAAAAAGTAGAGATATTGAAGAGATGAAGAAAAAAAATCAGTGTGATGGAATTAGAAACCAATGGAGTTAAAACTGAATGTGATGGTAGGTTTTGATTTATATTTGGGTCGTTATCCGACCGTTGAATTGCCGATAAGGTTTTGTTTTGACTTTCGAAAGCAGAAACACTTTATAAATAGAAAATGAAAAAAATAGCACTTTTTGTAAAGGGTTTTGTAAAACGATAACAGTATGACTAATGATTTTGGCACTATCATGTTTTGATAATCGCACCAGTTCATCTTGTCTCATATTACTTAAACAACTATCAAAGGTAATTACAGTTCCCAAAAATAAAAAGACAAGCTGAGTTAGTGCAGTTATTAAAACATGGTAGTGCCAGTATTGGAAGTTGGAAACAAAAAGCTCTTTTGTAACACAAGACAAGAAAGAAGGCCCCATCGTCCCAACGATTCTTGTTCTAACTGGAATGACCAAAATACCCCTATTTTAGGGATAAATTTTCAATAATTACCTACCAATCTCCGGTGGATGAACAGAACGGAGCTCCGTTTTAGAAGTCTTTTCCAATTAAAAAAGGGCAATGATAAATTCGCACCCATGTAGGATATTTCGCACCCTTGTAACGTCAAAAATAATTAAAGTCCGCCACAATTCACGTTAAAAGGGATGCAAATTATCCTACATGGGATGCGAATTTATCATTGAGGAAAAGAGAGAAGGTTGTTTTTCAAGATCCAAAGCGCTTCGAGTTTTCGACCCAATGGAAATTGTACAGTTATTATAAAACGAAGGTAAGGCTACAAAAAGGAAAGCTGTACAGGTGGACGGTGGATATTGCCCACCAGCAATCGTAGGGCAGGACGCGTTTTTCTGCTTTGACTTAAATGGTCGGTCCAAAGCTTTCCCACCTTAACTTTGTTGAAGATTAGCCTTGTGCCGTGTATATAGCGCCCCCCCCGTATTTGATAAAAACACCCTTAATTGCTTCATTAATGATATCCTGTGTAAGGAAAAGGATAAGGATAGGCCTTCACGATGGGAAGTGATGGGGTGCAACAGCGCAGCAGCCTGTTAGCTTCCAACACGTGGCTAGAGGAGGGCCCACCGCAGGACCCTCACCAGCGGGGGTAGTTTGGTAATTACACAGAGTAGGCGAGCTTGAGCCTATAGCTGGTCGACACCTGTCTGGGAGCATTAACTCCCCAACTACCCCAATTTCTCCCTATAAAAGGGCATTCAAAACTCATAAATCAGGGTATTGAATTCTCACCCACCACTCTTAAAACACCCTCTTCACTCCGGCTCATACTGACTTGGGTGTCGAAGGGCCTGTCCGGAGTACACTCCGGGTCGGTCATTCTGACCTCGTTTGCTCCTGTGCAGCACACAGCTCATCCGGACTCTACTTCCCTCCAGCTCGGCTCTTACGTCACTGCCATATCTGTTAACCGATTTTGGGCCTAACAGATTGGCGCCATCCGTGGGACCGCAGAACTAAAGGCTGTTCCAACCACTTCACAAAAATGGCAGGACGCAAGAGTACGCGGGTGCCAACCGCACGTACCACCCGAGCCGTGCTACCCGGCAGGACTCGGAGTGAGCGACTCGCCTCGCTGGTAGTGGCAGCCTCCGCCACGGCTGAACAAAACCAGCCTCGCTCCGTAAATCTTAACTCCATGCCGACTCCAGAGCAAGTCCAAGCTCTCTTCCACCAGATGACCGCTCTCGTTGGCCAGTATCAGCAGCTGCTCCAGGCACCTCCCCAACCTCCTCCGGAAGCTCCACAACCTGTCCTCGAAAGGTCAGAAATTCACAGGGGAGGGTCGTCGCGTCGTAGTGAAGACCGGACTCGCCATTCCCCCGGACAAGTCCGTCACCCCATAGCCAGGCATGCTCAGACAGAGCCGCACCGCCGTAGGAGGTCTAGGTCTCGCTCTGCGCAAAAACGCCGAGCTCATGAGGAGCGCGCGCCACGGGCGAAATCAGGGTCCCGTCGTCGGAGCCCGGAGAGCCACTCCGGCTCTGCCGCAGGCCAATCCGTGGGGAGAAACAGGTCGCCAGAACATAAAGACGACCTGGTGATGCGAAGGATAGAAGAGATGGGTCACAGAATCGAAGAGCTGGCTAAGGATCAAGGCCGGCCTGTGTCCAGGGCGTTCTCGAGCAGAACGCCGTTCACCGACGATGTGATGAGTGCTCCAGCACCAATGGGGTTTAAAATGCCAGCTATCCCGCAGTATGATGGGACCACTGACCCCGTCGACCATTTGGAGATGTTCCGGACGTTGATGCTCCTCCACGGTGCGTCAGACGGTTTCCTCTGTAGAGCATTCCCGACAACCCTCACAGGTGCAGCTAGGGATTGGTACTCAAGGATCCGACCGAACTCCATCAATAACTTTGAGGACTTCGGAGAAGACCTAGTTCGTCACTTCATGAGCAGCCGCAGGCCAAGGAAAACAGCAGCATCCCTGATGACCTTGCGGCAGGAGGATAATGAACCTCTCAAAGCCTTCGTCAGCCGCTTCAACAGGGAGGCGCTCCAAGTGCCAGATTTGGACCCCTCGGCCGCTACGAACGCACTTCTCACGGGCGCTAAATCGAATGATTTCCGCCGAGCAGTGGCCCGCCGGAATCCTCATTCCCTGGCAGACCTAATGTCCGGGGCAGAGGAGTACATATCAGTAGAAGAGACACTGGCAGCTCTGGACTCGAGTCGGAGGAGAACCTCTGACGACAGGAACCAAGACAAGCCCCATGCTAAGCAGCGCAGGGACGACAAGGTCGTCAGAAGGGACAAATCCCCTCACAGGAGGGAAGAAAACTTCACCCCTCTCAACACCTCGCGGAGGCATATACTGGCGGCCATCAGCGGAGAAGAGTTCATAAAATGGCCAACTCCAATGATCTCCAAGGGAAACAGGAGAGACAAATCGAAGTCCTGCCGGTTCCACAGGGACCACGGACACGATACAGACGATTGCCGACAGCTGAAGGAGGAGATCGAGCAGCTAATCAGCAGAGGCTACTTGAAAAAATATGTCCGGAGTGACACCCGCGGGAGTGACCCCAAGGAGAAGGGTCCCCAGGGCCGAAGCCCTCGGCGGTCTCAACCGCCCCCAGTCCGAAGACAGTCTCCATCGCCGCCCAGTCCACCACCAGAAGCACACGGCTCCCAACCCAGAGGAGTCATTGGCACAATCATGGGAGGCCCGGCGGCTGGAGGCACCTCCTCTGCTGCTCGGAAAGCATATGCGCGCCGGGTCAACGCCGTGCATACATGCAGCAAGAAAGCGAAGACGGAGAATGAGATCTCCTTCTCGGACGCGGACCTGGACGGCCTGATATTACCACATGACGACGCCCTAGTCCTGACTATGCTCGTCGCAAACTGGGAGCTGAGGAAAATCCTGGTAGACAACGGGAGCTCGGCCGACATTCTGTACTATCACGCCTTCGAAAGAATGATGATAGGTGACGACCGCTTAAAGCCTGCAAACTCAGATCTTTTCGGCTTTTCAGGAGAAGTGGTCAAGGTTGAGGGACAAATCGAGCTCCCTGTCCTCGTCGGAGAACCGCCCTGCCAGGCCTTCGCCATGGTCAACTTCCTAGTAGTGAGGGCCACCTCGGTCTATAACGCTATTTTAGGACGGCCTGGCCAGAACCTGATCCGCGCCGTCGCGTCCGCCTATAACCAGAAGATGAAGTTCATAACGCCCAGTGGCGTGGGAGAAGTTCAAGGAGACCAGCCGCAATCTCGGGAATGTTATGCAATGGCGCTTAAAGGCAGAAACGCGACGGAGTCGTTGCCAATCGAACTACTGGACTTGAGGGACGAAGCTCAGGGAACTCAGCCCGCCGAAGACCTTGTCCCCGTTCCCCTGTGCGAGAAAGATGACGAAAAGGTAGTCCAGATCGGCTCCTCTCTTGACGACGACGTCCGGCACAACCTCACCCAGTTCCTCCAGGACAATGCGGATGTCTTCGCATGGGCCCCCACGGACATGCCCGGCATCAACCCGGAGGTCAGTTCGCACAGACTAGGTGTCGACCCGACCTGCAGGCCGGTGAAGCAGAAGAAGAGACACTTCGCCCTCGAAAGGCAGATGGCGATTAGAGAAGAGGTGGAGAGACTCCTAAGAGCTGACTTCATCCGAGAAATCCAGTACCCGGACTGGCTGGCAAACGTAGTTCTGGTGAAAAAGGCCAATGGGAAATGGAGGACCTGCGTCGACTTCACGGATTTGAATAAAGCCTGCCCAAAGGACAGCTACCCGCTCCCAAAAATCGATCAGCTCATCGATGCCACAGCGGGTCACGAAGTGCTCAGTTTCATGGACGCTTTCTCCGGATATAACCAGATCAGAATGTATGAGTCAGATATCCCGAAGACCTCCTTCGTAACGGATCAGGGGACTTACTGCTACCGTGTCATGCCCTTCGGCCTGAAGAATGCTGGGGCCACATATCAGAGGCTTGTAAACAAACTCTTCCGGAATCAGATTGGCCGCAACATGGAAGTGTACGTCGACGACATGCTGGTGAAGAGCCTAAGCTCCCAAGACCATGTCGCCGATCTAGAAGAAACGTTTCAAGTCCTGAGAGACAATAAGATGAAACTCAATCCCACCAAGTGCACTTTTGGGGTCAGCTCGGGGAAGTTTCTGGGGTTTGTGGTCAGCCAGAGAGGGATAGAGGCCAATCCGGAAAAAATCAAGGCCGTGGTGGAGCTCGCTCCCCCGAAAACCATCCGAGAAGTGCAACGACTGACAGGGATGATAGCCGCGCTGGGGCGCTTCGTCTCAAAATCTGCAGAGAGGTGTCTCCCTTTTTTCAACGCAGTCAAAGGCCTCAAAACCTCGCCCTGGACAGAGGAATGCCAAACCTCCTTCGAGGAGCTGAAGCAGTATTTATCCTCTCCACCGCTGTTGACAAAGCCGGAGCCCGGTGAGGAGCTAATCTTGTATCTATCTATAAGTACCCTGGCTCTGGCTGCGGTCCTAGTTCGTGAAGAGCGCAGCCAACAGAAACCGGTCTACTACGTTAGCAAAGCCTTGCACGACGCCGAAATAAGGTACCAGCGGGTCGAGAAATTGGCTTACGCGCTGGTAATGGCAGCCAGGAAGTTGAGACCGTATTTCCAAGCTCACACGATAAAGGTCCTAACTGACCAGCCGCTTAGACAAGTCCTCCACAAGCCAGATACTTCGGGACGATTGGTTAAATGGGCCGTGGAATTGAGTGAATTTGACATCCGGTACCTGCCCAGGCCCGCGATCAAGGCTCAAGTATTGGCAGATTTCGTAGCTGAGTGCTCCATCCCCCAGCAGATCGCCGAACCTGAAATCGCCCAGGCCCCAGCAGCGAAAGGTACTACCACAGCCGGAGAACCGGCAGAAGATGAAGCCAGAGCAGGAACCATCCCCATGCTGCCAGTTGAGCATGATTTTTCAATCGCCGAAGCACTGTGGGAAGTGCACGTGGACGGATCTTCAAACAAGGCTGGTTGCGGAGCCGGTCTGGTTTTAACCGGGCCCGACGGTTTCACACTAGACTACGCCTTGAGGTTCGGCTTTCGCGCTTCCAACAATGAGGCTGAGTATGAAGCACTCCTCGCTGGAATGAATCTTGCAGTCCAGACCGGAGCCCAGAGATTGAAAGCTTATTGTGACTCCCAGTTGGTCGCCAACCAAATCCAAGGTATATACGAAGCCCGCGATGAGCGAATGATTAAATACCTCTCCCAGGTCCGGCAACTATCCTCCAAGTTCAGAAGTTTCGAGGTTGTCAGAATCCCCAGAACGGACAACACAAAGGCCGATGTACTGTCCAAGCTGGCCGCATCCGGATACACGACTCTCGGGAATATATGCATGGAGTTCCTACAGGCCTCCAGTATCGAAAGAAAGGCTGCTGAGATAATGCAGGTGGAACACGAGCCCTGCTGGATGGATGAGATCGTTGACTACCTGCGTAGTGGGAAACTGCCTGAGGCCAAAAGAGAAGCGCGCAAGGTGATCCAAAGAGCAGCCCGTTTTTCACTTGATGGCGAGAACTTGTTCAAAAGATCCTATACTCTCCCATACTTAAAGTGTCTCCGGCCCAGCGACGCCACGTATGCCCTGCAGGAGACACACAAAGGTATTTGCGGGGAGCACTTGGGGGGCAAAGCCCTGGCAATCAAAGTCCTCCTTAGAGGTCTGTACTGGCCAACGTTGAGACAAGACGCGCTGACCCTGGTAAAGAGATGCGAGAAATGCCAAAAGTTCTCCCCCACCATTCATCAGCCCGCCGTGTCTATGGCCCCAATTGTCAGCCCGCTACCCTTCGCTATTTGGGGAATGGATATCTTGGGCCCCTTCCCACCGGCCTCCGGAAGGCGCACCTTCGTAGTGGTGGCGATTGATTACTTTACCAAATGGGTGGAGGCTGAACCTCTAGCCCAGATCACCGAACAGAACGTGCAGAACTTCTTCTGGAAATCAGTAGTCTGTAGATTCGGGATTCCTCGCGTCCTGATAACAGACAACGGCAAACAGTTCGACTGCCGAAACTTTCGGAAGTTTTGCTCCGACCTGAAAATTGAGCAGCGGTTCACCTCTGTAGCACACCCACAGACCAACGGGCAGACAGAAGTCACAAACCGAATCCTGCTACAAGGGATCAAGAAAAGACTAGACATGAAAGCAGGAAAAGAAATGAATGAGACGCGCTCAAGAAAAATTACCGGATCACACTGAACGCTCCCGAATCCACCGCCGTTCACAAAAACTACACGGCCCGAACTGACCCTCGCCGAACTGGACTTCGCCGAACTGACAGAGGAAAAAGAAGGGAGAAGGAGGAAAAGTAAAAAGTGAAAGTGAGAAGGCAAAACCCACTCTTATATAGATTTCTCTGAGGCGGTTTGCATTAAATGAAGGGCGCACGTCTCGAGGACGCCCGAGGGGTGCCACGTGTCTCATATTAACGGCGGGCACAACTTTCGAGATAAGTTCCAAGCAGCCCGCCCCGAGCCGGACTGGATATAAGGCCTTTCGCAAAACGACAAAAGGCAGTCCGGCCCAAGCCGGACTGGATATGACGCGTTTCACAAAACGACAAAAATCAGCCCGGCCCAAGCCGGACTGGGTCGCTAAACGACAAAAGGCAGTCCGGCCCAAGCCGGACTGGATATGACGCGTTTCACAAAACGACAAAAATCAGCCCGGCCCAAGCCGGACTGGGTCGCTAAACGACAAAAGGCAGTCCGGCCCAAGCCGGACTGGATATGACGCGTTTCGCTAAACGACAAAAGGCAGTCCGGCCCAAGCCGGACTGGATATGACGCGTTTCACAAAACGACAAAAATCAGCCCGGCCAAAGCCGGACTGGGTCGCTAAACGACAAAAGGCAGTCCGGCCCAAGCCGGACTGGATATGACGCGTTTCGCAAAACGACAAAAATCAGTCCGGCCTAAGCCGGACTGGGTCGCTAAACGACAAAGATTAGCCCGGACTGCCTCCGATTTCCGGACTGCTCCATTTTCCGGACTACTTCAGATTCCGGACTGCCTCCAAATTCCGGACTGCCTCTAAAATCCGGACTGCCTCCGATTTCCGGACTGCCACAAAATCCGGACTGCCCCATTTTCCGGACTGCCTCTGAAATCCGGACTGCCTCCGATTTCCGGACTGCTCCATTTTCCGGACTGCTCCATTTTCCGGACTGCTTCAGATTCCGGACTGCCTCCAAATTCCGGACGGCCTCTAAAATCCGGACTGCCTCCGATTTCCGGACTGGCACAAAATCCGGACTGCTCCATTTTCCGGACTGCCTCTGAAATCCGGACTGCCTCCGATTTCCGGACTGCTCCATTTTCCGGACTGCTTCAGATTCTGGACTGCCTCCAAATTCCGGACTGCCTCTAAAATCCGGACTGCCTCCGATTTCCGGACTGCTCCATTTTCCGGACTGCCTCCAGATTCCGGACTGCCTCCGATTTCCGGACTGCCCCATTTACCGGACTGCTTCAGATTCCGGACTGCCTCTAAAATCCGGACTGCCTCATCTTCCGGACTGCTCCATTTTCCGGACTGCCTCCAATTCCCGGACTGCCCCATTTTCCGGACTGCTTCAGATTCCGGACTGCCTCCAGATTCAGGACAAGCCTCGACCACTCTCGATCGGAAGCGTACCCCACCATATTTCCCCAAGTCACCATAATAACTTGGAGAACTGGGGGGCAACTGATAGGGTGCAACAGCGCAGCAGCCTGTTAGCTTCCAACACGTGGCTAGAGGAGGGCCCACCGCAGGACCCTCACCAGCGGGGGTAGTTTGGTAATTACACAGAGTAGGCGAGCTTGAGCCTATAGCTGGTCGACACCTGTCTGGGAGCATTAACTCCCCAACTACCCCAATTTCTCCCTATAAAAGGGCATTCAAAACTCATAAATCAGGGTATTGAATTCTCACCCACCACTCTTAAAACACCCTCTTCACTCCGGCTCATACTGACTTGGGTGTCGAAGGGCCTGTCCGGAGTACACTCCGGGTCGGTCATTCTGACCTCGTTTGCTCCTGTGCAGCACACAGCTCATCCGGACTCTACTTCCCTCCAGCTCGGCTCTTACGTCACTGCCATATCTGTTAACCGATTTTGGGCCTAACAGATTCCGGACTGCTCCAAGCTCCGGACTGACAAAATCCGGACTGATAAGCTCCGGACTGGTCCAAAATCCGGACTGCTCCAAGCTCCGGAATGACAAAATCCGGACTGCTCCAAGCTCCGGATTGACAAAATCCGGACTGCTCCAAGCTCCGGAATGACAAAATCCGGACTGCTCCAAGCTCCGGATTGACAAAATCCGGACTGCTCCAAGCTCCGGAATGACAAAATCCGGACTGCTCCAAGCTCCGGAATGACAAAATCCGGACTGCTCCAAGCTCCGGACTGACAAAATCCGGACTGATAAGCTCCGGACTGCTCCAAAATCCGGACTGCTCCAAGCTCTGGATTGACAAAATCCGGACAGCTGCAAGCTCCGGATTGACAAAATCCGGACTGCTCCATGCTCCGGAATGACAAAATCCGGACTGCTCCAAGCTCCGGACTGACAAAATCCGTACTGATAAGCTCCGGACTGCTCCAAAATCCGGACTGCTCCAAGCTCCGGATTGACAAAATCCGGACTGCTCCAAGCTCCGGACTGCTCCAAAATCTGGATTGCTCCAAGCTCCGGATTGACAAAATCCGGACTGCTCTAAGCTCCGGAATGACAAAATCCGGACTGCTCCAAGCTCCGGAATGACAAAATCCGGACTGCTCCAAGCTCCGGACTGATAAGCTCCGGACTGGTCCAAAATCCGGACTGCTCCAAGCTCCGGATTGACAAAATCCGGACTGATAAGCTCCGGACTGCTCCAAAATCCGGACTGCTCCAAGCTCCGGAGTGACAAAATCCGGACTGATAAGCTCCGGACTGCTCCAAAATCCGGACTGCTCTAAGCTCCGGATTGACAAAATCCGGACTGCTCCAAGTTCCGGAATGACAAAATCCGGACTGCTCCAAGCTCCGGAATGACAAAATCCGGACTGCTCCAAGCTCCGGACTGACAAAATCCGGACTGATAAGCTCCGGACTGCTCCAAAATCCGGACTGCTCCAAGCTCCGGAGTGACAAAATCCGGACTGATAAGCTCCGGACTGCTCCAAAATCCGGACTGATAAGCTCCGGACTGCTCCAAGCTCCGGAGTGACAAAATCCGGACTGCTCCAAGCTCCGGACTGACAAAATCCAGACTGATAAGCTCCGGACTGCTCCAAAATCCGAACTGATTAGTTCCGGACGGCCCAAAATCCGGACTGCTCCAAGCTCCGGACTGACAAAATCCGGACTGATAAGCTCCGGACTGGTCCAAAATCCGGACTGCTCCAAGCTCCGGATTGACAAAATCTGGACTGCTGCAAGCTCCGGACTGACAAAATCCGGACTGATAAGCTCCGGACTGCTCCAAAATCCGGACTGCTCCAAGCTCCGGACTGTCAAAATCCGGACTGATAAGCTCCGGACTGCTCCAAAATCCGGACTGACAAAATCCGGACTGATAAGCTCCGGACTGCTCCAAAATCCGGATTGCTCTAAGCTCCGGACTGACAAAATCCGGACTGCTCCAAAATCCGAACTGACAAAATCCGGACTGATAAGTTCCGGACTGCTCCAAATTCCGGACTGCCCCACAGGCCGGACCCCGACTGCCCCACAGGCCGGACCCCGACCGCCACCAACCAGAAGATGTACTCACCACATTTCCCCAAGTCACCATAATAACTTGGAGAACTTGGGGGGCAACTGATGGGGTGTAAAAACACAGCAGCCTATTAGCTGCCGACACGTGGCTGTGGACCCCGATCCTGAGAGGACTGGTGCCGGCGAGACGCGAGATCCCTCCTGCAATCCTCTAAGATCTCCACAATGTGAAGGAGAGCTCTGCCAAGGAACTCTCGAAATGGTGCCACCCTCACAGCATAGCATGAGTGGCGATATAAAAAAGAAAGAGATATGTCTCGATCCGGAACCGAGGCTCGAAACCGAGACATACCTGAAATAAACTCAGAGTCGCCATCCATGGACAAGCCATGGAACCAAAACAAATGCTCTGTTTGCAATGGATAACCAGAGATACAAAAGGTCCGTGCCTGGTTACGAATGGGGAAGGGGTTAGGCGCCCCCAATTCGCCCAAGTGCAAGCACCTGGTCTCTTATGCCATTTTTAGTAACTCCAAAGAAGTTTGAATAAAAAATCATGTGAAATGGGAACAATCCTCAGGACTCGTCTACCTAAGCATGCATTTCCTGAGGATAAAAATAATAAACACATATAAAATAAAATGAAAGATGTGCCACCTAAGCATAGCTAGGTTATGAGTGACATGCCTAAAAGATGTCTAAGTTCTGATGTGCAAACACATGCAAGCTATAGCTAAAGGTATAGGATCAGTACAAGAAAGTAAGAAAACACATCAAAACATATAATAACAATACAACAAATCCTAAGACTCTAAATTATTAGCCCGAGTCCTCGGATGGTCTGGTATTCATCCAAAGAAGCCTACGTATCCCCGCCTCCACGAGAATCAAGGCAACGTAGTTCTTCGCGCCTATTCTAAGCTATGATGCCTAAGACACCTAGCCCTCTATCCTAGACTCGATCTAAAAGACCGGACCAATTATTAAAGTTTATTGTACGATTATTTAAATTCCAGTGAATTGTGAATTTTAGGACATCCTATATGCCCTAACTAAATGCAGATTAGCCCTAGGCTAATGCAGGTGGTTCCTACAACCTATGTATAACTAGGCTGTGTGTCCTAAGGAAAACAATAGGATCACTAACGCATCCTAGACCTAGTCATCAGTCGGCGATGTGAATCGCCAACTGACCGGACGGAGGCGCTCCTATAACTCTAGGACAAACCCCTAACTCTAAAACAAACACACAGCAAACAAACAATCAAACAACCTATCAAAAGAAAAACCCTAACTCTAAAACTCTCTATCTAGGAGAAACTCCTAACTCTAGAGGAAGATCTTTTGAAAAACAAGATTTTAAAGGTTTTTGAAGAATATTTAAAATATTTATTTACAAAAAAGTTTGGCTGGACCTGGGATAAGAATCCCAAGCTGCACTACGTACCTCGTGGAAGAGGATCAAGCCAACGTAGTTCGAAACGAACTCTCAAACTACGCTTATAAAAGAAAACACTCAATACTTTAGATTTTTTTTTTAAGGTTTTTGATGTTTTCAAATGTTTTTTTGAGTTTTAAATTTCTAATTTTTTTTTTTTGATTTTAAAGCTTTTCCAATGCTCAGGACCTTAAAATATTTTTAATCTTAAAGGGAACACGCAAGTAATACCACAAACTAGGGCAAAGCCCTAAAGCAAAAGGGGAAACCCCGAATAAGCAATTAGCGTCTCAAAGAGACAAACCACAACAAGAAAGATAGCGTCCCAAGAAGAGAGAAAACGATCCAAGATCCCAAGCAAGCAAAGCTCTAATAAGACTGAGTTAGCCTCTAATCAAAAGCGAAGTAATCAACAACTCTAAAGGAGAAACTCCGAACTAACAACACTAAAGAGGGGAACAAATGAGTCAGAGACTCTCTAATACTACAACTTAGAGGAGGAATGAGTCAAAGACTCCCAAATAACGCCAACAGAAGAACCAATGAGTCAAGGACTTCCTAGTAATACAACAAAAGAACGAATGAGTCAAAGACTCTCTAAAAGAAATGGAAACATGAGTCAAAGACTCCAATAACACCAACTAAAGGATAGATGAGTCAAAGACTCTCTAAAAGAAAAGGAAACACGAATTTGCACATTTTATCAGTGTTACCTGAAGGCATCGACCCTAACCATAATCTAGCGGAGTGGAGAGAGGATCTCGACTCATGACTTTGTTTGTGTACCTAGGACCGATCGTAGCCATTGGAAGATGGACTACGGCCTAATCTAGACACAAATGGGTAGGATATCCTAAACTAAGCTCACACACGTGATGCACATGTGTTCGTATACTACATGCATGTGTGGGTTAATCTAGGGGTAAGGCCAAGAGTTCCCTTAGCGCGAATCCATGTTCGATATACTGTACCAGTGTCCGGCGTATCAGTACGTGAACAAGAGATCCGTTTACGTACCATAAAGGTACTAGGCTAAGGGTGGAATGCTTCTCTAGCACAGAGGCACCAGGTGATGAAATCCCAGTCAACCATGCTAGATAACACTCCGGGTTCCTAAAATAGGATGTGTGTGCATGTGAGATGCAGGGGTTTAGATGAAAGTGATGTAAGTGTGTGCAATAAGTTCGCGCAATCTATGATGCCTTCAGGTTTTGTTAGATTAAGTTTGAGTAAATGTGATGAGCAAATAAAGCATACAAAACTACTATTTATAATTACTATTGAAGACTACTATTCACAACTACTATTCAAAGCTACTATTCAAAGCTACTATTCAAAGCTACTATTCAAAGCTACTATTCAAAGCTACTATTCAAAACTACTATTCAAAACTACTATTCACAGTAGGACCTACCAAGTACTATTCATACATCGGCGGGCCCCACACAAACGGGCCCCACACAAGCGGGTCCCACACAAGCGGGTCCCACATCGGCGGGTCCCACATCGGCGGGTCCCACACAAGCGGGCCCCACACAAGCGGTCCCACATCGGCGGGCCCCACACAAGCGGGTCCCTCGGTAATTGGAAACGAAATAACAATTAAATATTCCACCGAAAGAAAAATAATAATACTTAATTAATAGTAATCATCGCGGTCAAAAAAAATTAATAATTTAATAATATTAATAACCGACAAAAATAATAATTTAAATAAAATAATCATTACGGTCAAAAAACAATAATTACTCACCGACAAAAATAATAATTTAATAATATTAATCGACGAAAATAATAATTTAATAATATTAATCGACCTAGTACTGTTCACGCAAGCTTTACTATGCACGAAAATAAAAATTTAATCCTATTACTATGCAAACAGCTATTACTATTTCGACCATTTTAATATTAATAAAACTTCGAACAGTAATGATGAAACGAATGAAACGAGAAAAAAAAATTAAAAATAAATAAATAAATAAACATAAAAATGAAAATACCTGCGATCGGTAATGGTGGCCGGAGTTGGGGCCGGATTCCGGCACAGCCGGTCGGAGGTGGCGATGATCGGAATTTTGGGGAAGACGAGATCCGAGATTTTGAAAATCTGAGCGATCGGTAAGGGTGGCCGGAGTTGGGGCCGAATTTTGGTCGGAAAAAATGGGGGTGGAGGTGATCGGCGGTTGGTGGTTGACCGGAATGAGGTGGCCGGATCTCTCTCACCCCCTCTGCTATCTCTCCCTCTCTGCAGATCTCTCTTTTTTTTTTCTTTTTTTTTTTTTTTTTTTTTTTTTTTTTTTTTTTTTTTTTTGAGCTCCCCCTTCCTCTCTCTCTCTATCTTTTTTGTATTTCCAAATGAACTCCCCCCCCTTCGTTTTTTGATTTTTTTTATATAGGTTAAAATAACCTGTTGATATCTGCACCCCCATTTGATGGGCGCACAAAAATGGATGAGTCGCGCCCGCCATTTTTGTTTTATTTGGCCTGGGCGCGACCATCACAGGATAACTCACCCCCCTCTTCAACTGGATATCCCATTCTGCAGATAATTCACCCCCCTTTGGATTTGTACTATGCACCCTCTCCCGGCTCGTCTTATTTGACAAATCGGGTCGGATTTCAATGAAATTTTACGGGGACCTATGGGGGACCCTAACCTAGCTTAGGGTGCAATTCGAGATCCTAACTTGGTGATTAGATGGGGCTTCGCCCAAGCACAGCGAACTTGGGTCCGGTCAAAATGGGGTGTCTACAGATGCCCCTCTTTGGCAGAGCGTGTGTAACACGCGAATGGAAAAGCTGAACAGACGACACATTTTGACTGACCCGAAAGCAAAGCAAATTTTTGGGTTTTCAGTTTTAAAACGATATTCACAAAGATAAAACTCTACCAACAATAGGGAGATAGCCTCTCACCGACTCTTAACTCGGCAACCAAGACAACTCAAAGAGATAGTCTCTCCCTAATACTCATGACTCAACTCTCTAAACTAGTTAACAAAAAACGAACGAACGATTACAAAAACACAAACACTTCTTCTTCCTTTTTTATCAGGCTAAGCCAAAGTAAACATAGCAATTGCTCAAAGAGCATCAACCAAACAAACAAACAAATCATTCCAATCACTCAAAGAGTTTTCATTTTTTTTTTAGAAACCACAATGTAACTTGTCTAAGACAAGCATAAATCCAAACACTCAAAGAGTTTACTTTTTTTTTTTACCACCGAGTTTTTATCCTGGAGTCGACAGCCAGAAAACACCTGACATAACAAAGTTAGAGGTCGAGGGAAGAAACAAAGTCTATAACAATACAAAGCTAGGAGCATGGAGATACATCGAGTTTTTATCCTGGAGTCGATAGCCAGAAAACACCTGACATAACAAAGTTAGAGGTCGAAGGAAGAAACAATGGCTATAACATAGCAAAGCTAGGAGCCAAGGAGATACATCGAGTTTTTATCCTGGAGTCGATAGCCAGAAAACACCTGACATAACAAAGTTAGAGGTCGAAGGAAGAAACAATGGCTATAACATAGCAAAGCTAGGAGCCAAGGAGATACATCGAGTTTTTATCCTGGAATCGAGAGCCAGAAAACACCTGACATAACAAAGTTAGAGGTCGAGGGAAGAAACAATGGCTATAACATAGCAAAGCTAGGAGCCAAGGAGATACATCGAGTTTTTATCCTGGAGTCGAGAGCCAGAAAACACCTGACATAACAAAGTTAGAGGTCGAGGGAAGAAACAATGGCTATAACATAGCAAAGCTAGGAGCCAAGGAGATACATCGAGTTTTTATCCTGGAGTCGAGAGCCAGAAAACACCTGACATAACAAAGTTAGAGGTCGAGGGAAGAAACAATGGCTATAACATAGCAAAGCTAGGAGCCAAGGAGATACATCGAGTTTTTATCCTGGAGTCGAGAGCCAGAAAACACCTGACATAACAAAGTTAGAGGTCGAGGGAAGAAACAATGGCTATAACATAGCAAAGCTAGGAGCCAAGGAGATACATCGAGTTTTTATCCTGGAGTCGAGAGCCAGAAAACACCTGACATAACAAAGTTAGAGGTCGAGGGAAGAAACAATGGCTATAACATAGCAAAGCTAGGAGCCAAGGAGATACATCGAGTTTTTATCCTGGAGTCGAGAGCCAGAAAACACCTGACATAACAAAGTTAGAGGTCGAGGGAAGAAACAATGGCTATAACATAGCAAAGCTAGGAGCCAAGGAGATACATCGAGTTTTTATCCTGGAGTCGAGAGCCAGAAAACACCTGACATAACAAAGTTAGAGGTCGAGGGAAGAAACAATGGCTATAACATAGCAAAGCTAGGAGCCAAGGAGATACATCGAGTTTTTATCCTGGAATCGAGAGCCAGAAAACACCTGACATAACAAAGTTAGAGGTCGAGGGGAGAAACAATGGCTATAACATAGCAAAGCTAGGAGCCAAGGAGATACATCGAAAAACTTTCAAAAGGAATGAAGAATGTATCATCTATGATCAAATTCACTAATGGGCCAGTCATCTCTTACCGAGAATAATTAAGAGCGCATGATCTTTGCTGAAAGCAAAACTCAAGTAGATTGATGAGATTTTTAGGTGCTGACTCTCTTTAACAGGTGAAAAGCATTCTGCTGAGGTTTGACGGTTGTAGGAGCAAATTCTAGATTCCGCTGGGGAAATTGATTTTCTTTAGAACTTGACTCTTTCAAGAAAGAGGGCTCATCTGAAGAGTTCAAAGATTTGGCTCAAGACGTGCTCGCATCTCTCTTACTTCAACTTGTTGTAAACATTGGCACTGATTGCCTTTGATGCTTGATATCTTTTATGACGCAAGTCATAAAAGATGCCCCTAGTGTATTGTACTTCCATGACAAGAGTCTCAAGAAAAGTAGAACAAGGATAGATAAGGAAATTTTTGGATTTGCATAGGTTCTTTCTTGGGAGTAAAGATGGGAAAATGGCTAAGCTCAAAGACTTCTCCTTTCATTGACCACTATTTGAGGTTCGCTCTTTCTGACACCAACTGCTTGAAACTTGACATATTCAGCCTGTCCGAACAGGATACCTAAACCAGGGTCTTTCATTTTGAAAGGTATACATCCCTTCCTTTCAGTGCCGGACAACTTAGACCTTGAAAGAAAACAAATATAAATGAAGGACAGACTCCCAAGGACTCTATCAAAGAAGGTGTAGATTATTCAAGAGACTCGACTACATTCTGATTCACCCTTAGATCAAATGTGCTATTTTTTCATGTTAAGGCTAGCCATTCTTAGAGTAATCTCGAAAAACCATGTCAAGAAGTTCTAATTTCCTCCATCGGGATCTCCGTCATGGTTATACCACCTTCGGATTGCTCAGTTTCAATGCCCCTAGTTTAGAAAAGTATCAAAGCAAGTCTTGCCGACACTACTCGGATTCTGGGATCCTGCCCTGTTTGAGAATGATTCTCTGTCTCCTTGATTTCTCTCTTCAAAAGAAGTCACAACTCAAACTTTGAAAATTCTGCACAACTGAAGAACTCCTTCGGTATCTCATCAATTTTCAATCCAGCAGACCGCTACCCTTGCCTTTGCATAAGCCAACTTCTTTGGTTAATGACTTAGCAAGCACATGATTTCATTTAGGCCGCCCTTTCGGGTTTTCAACCTAGTGGGTCTTCAGACTCTCGTTCTTTTTTCTGTTTTTGCTTTCATTTGCCTTGAACCTTTGCTTGTTTTACCAGAAGGACTTTCTAGGAAGGCTTAGGTTCAAAAAAAAAAAGGGGATATTTGAAGTTCAAACGATTTGGACCGAATCTGGTCTAGCCAGACTACCTACGTACCCCAAAAATGGAGGATCAGATCCGCGTAGTTCGCTTTGGGGTTTTTCAAAGAATGGTTTAGCATTTAGCTTCAAAATTTTAAAAAGGATTTTATCCCAAGGTTTGACCGAACCTGAATAAATCAAGTTGCCTACGTACCCCTGAAGAGTTGGGGATCAGGTCCGACGTAGTTCGGGTGCATAAATGCCCCGGGTTTATAATGTGTTTGAAAAGAAGTATTAGCTTTAAATCGTTGGCCCAAAGGGTTCTCAAAAGGATTTTAAAACGTTAGGATTTTGGCTATTAAGGCTCAAACGTCCAATGATGGCCTCCTGATGTATTTGATGTACAAGCTCTTTTGTTTAAGGTTCAAAGCCTTTGAACTTTTTTTCGAAGAGTCTGACGGCATGTCAGGCAAAGCTTCAACCGCTGTGCTCCATTCCCATCTCGAAGATCTTGAATTTATGCTTAAGGTTTCACAACCCCTTGTCTTTCTTTCTTTCTTTTTTTTTTTTTTTAGGACTCAAATTTATCATACTTCTTTGCCAGAAACTCTTCTCTCAATATTTCATCAGCTCCAAAAGATGTCTGATGTTTCGCTCTTTAAAATCTTCACTTTTCAACTGGATGTCTAAAGCCAATGAAATCTTGCTTTGAGCAACGACAGGGCATTCCCCTGGTTTATCCTTATAGGATCAAGCAAGACTACCTTAAACCCCCCTAAACAGGTTTATCAATTCTTTGCTCTCCTCGGGAGATAAAGTTTTGCCACTTCATCTTTCTCGAGTTTCGGATTTCGATACCACTATCGATAGCTTCGATTTCTTCTTCAAGTGGTTATGCTAGACGCTCTTCCTCTCGTTTGACCTTTTCAGATCTCGAGGGGAATTTCATCTGCAATCTCATCCAAGAGGGTGTCTTTAGTTATTTAAACATTAGATCTAAAGAGTCAATCATAAACATCAAAGATTCGAAACCAACAACTTTATTGATTTGAAGATTCTTAAGTACATCAGTAACTCTTTTTTTTTTTTCGACGCGCCTCAATGAGCTCTACATTGAACTTGACAAACGATGAAAACAACAGACTATGAATGAACACGACTGACAAACATGACACACTTTTTTTTTCTTTTGACATTAACATAGTAAGACTTACCAACTCTGAGAGAAGAAAGTTGGTACAAACTTAATGAAAGACAAACCTTAACAACACATGACATTTTTTTTTCGATACAGATGAACTGGCACTGAAAATATGAGTAGTACACCTTCTTCCATGATGTCAATGACTTGGGGTTCAACCCTGGTATAAGTCCTGTTGACTTGCTTAGGTGAAGTGAAAGGAGACTGGTTCAACAAATGGGTGGGGTCAATTAGGTCAGACTCCTGTCATGGAATTGACAAAAACTGACTTTAGTATGAGGCAATCTCATGAAAATGATATACACAAGTTGAAACAAGAGATAATACAAACACATCTTTCCCTTGAATAAAACTAACAGCAGAACTGTAAGAAGGATCATTGTAGGGTAAGCACATGACTTATCAATAATCCTAAAGGATAGCGATCACACTGAAAATGAGTTGAGTAAAATCCGGCAGCATGACGGCTATAAAAGGATTGTGGTAGAGTAAACTCATGGCTTATCGATAACTTTGAAAAGATAGCGATCACGCTCAAGGTGTTTATACAAAATTCGGCAGCATGACGGCTATATAGGGTGATCCCCACAACTCAACATAAGGGTAAATGAATAGAAACTCAGTAATGTAGGACTCTCAGCAAGGATACTTGCACTCAAATAATGATGGCAAGATAAGCACACAATCAGCAAGCAGAGTATGGTCACCACGGAGATATAATCACATGAGGGATTGACCATGAATGACGACGCTTGGTCATGGGTTGGATTTGCGACCAAAAGATATATCATGGCTATAGAGACACCGAACAAGCCATCGACCAGATCTAAGACACAACAAAGAATGGATATACAATCAAAAGGGCAGCAAGTAGACTGTGGCCATAAGAGTGACAAGTACAGGTCACCCGTCAGGTGAATTTGAAAGAATGCACATATAATTGATTAAACCAGGAATCCCCACTAGAAATGGGTCCTAATCTAATCAACCGACAGAATCATATACACACAAGAGATATGTACAATCTGAGGACGAGATGACAGATTATGGTTTCAACAATGGCAAGGGAAATGCCACCAACCAAATCAAGAGAATATAGATAGGATGAATTAGACCAGGAATACCCACTGAAAATGGGTCCTAATCTAGACAATCAACTTAACAAATGGTGTAGGTACAAGAAGGTAACTAGAAATCGACTCAGCAAATAAGTTATGTACAAAGGAACGACACAATTATACACTCGAGAGACAAAAGGCAGACCATGGTCAGAATAATGATAGAGGAAAATTATTGACCAGGTCCGAAGGCTGGGGAATGAAACAATGTGGCTAATGGATAGACCAGAAAACTTCATTGATAGACAGGCCCTGGTCTAACAGCTAGCAAGAAGAATGGATAACAAAGAATCAAGAAATGAACACAGGCCATAAAAGGTGGTGAACAAGAATCATCAGCCTGATCCAAGAAAGAAATAGTGAACAAACTCTAATCGGTGATAATAGACCAGAAAACCTCAGTGGAAAGTAGGCCCTGATCAGACAGCCGACAAAACGGATATAAATCCGAGATACAGGAATAATCATATGATAAAGATGACAGGGTAGACAGCGATCTGGATGATGACCAAGCAAGAGCAAGAGTCATTGACCGGGTCTGAAAGAATGGTATGACTGAAATAGATAAAGAAACCTTATTCGAAAGGATAAGCCCTAATCTAAGAATAATACAATATACATACATATATATACATATATATACACCCTAACCAGGGGCACCAGCCCTAATCTATCTAACGGAGTCGAGAAAGTCTCGACTCGCGACAGACCAGTGAGTGTACTAGAACCGCGCTGTAGCCACATAAAGTGAGCTACCCTAGTCTACAAATGGGACAAGGCTCCTAACTCTAAGCTTCACATGTGTGAGCAACACATGTTCGACCCTTATATGAATGCAATATACTTATATAAACACAGGTACTTCCTAGTTGGGTTTCACTAAGTCAGTACGTATATACATAATATATAAAACAAAATAGGGCTCCGGACTCAATCTAATGGGTACTATGCGTATGAAACATACTTAATATGTATAACAAAAGTACGCCCAATGTTATACATAGTATGCTTCATTGCTCATCGGCTGCTGTAAACACAAGTACGCCCAGTGTTTACGGCTGCAGCACCGGCGCATAGCTTGGAAATAGATTCAACAGTACCATCAGGGTGTAATGACATCCCAGTCGGGCACGCATTCAATCTATCCCGTGGAGCCAATAATAATGAAAAACAATGAAATAAGTAAAGAATAAACAATATGATAACATATGATGTGCAGTGTGTGAATCCCTTGTTTTAATTACGCACCTATCTGGTGCCCCTGGATTCTAACGATAGAATTCCCATTTAAAAGGATTTTAGCTCAAATTTCTCCGAAGTTAGCAAAAATGGCATTTATATAGAGTTAGGCAATATTTCAAGAACTCCCCAGCAGAGTCGCCAATCTGTGGACCCCGATCCTGAGAGGACTGGTGCCGGCGAGACGCGAGATCCCTCCTGCAATCCTCTAAGATCTCCACAATGTGAAGGAGAGCTCTGCCAAGGAACTCTCGAAATGGTGCCACCCTCACAGCATAGCATGAGTGGCGATATAAAAAAGAAAGAGATATGTCTCGATCCGGAACCGAGGCTCGAAACCGAGACATACCTGAAATAAACTCAGAGTCGCCATCCATGGACAAGCCATGGAACCAAAACAAATGCTCTGTTTGCAATGGATAACCAGAGATACAAAAGGTCCGTGCCTGGTTACGAATGGGGAAGGGGTTAGGCGCCCCCAATTCGCCCAAGTGCAAGCACCTGGTCTCTTATGCCATTTTTAGTAACTCCAAAGAAGTTTGAATAAAAAATCATGTGAAATGGGAACAATCCTCAGGACTCGTCTACCTAAGCATGCATTTCCTGAGGATAAAAATAATAAACACATATAAAATAAAATGAAAGATGTGCCACCTAAGCATAGCTAGGTTATGAGTGACATGCCTAAAAGATGTCTAAGTTCTGATGTGCAAACACATGCAAGCTATAGCTAAAGGTATAGGATCAGTACAAGAAAGTAAGAAAACACATCAAAACATATAATAACAATACAACAAATCCTAAGACTCTAAATTATTAGCCCGAGTCCTCGGATGGTCTGGTATTCATCCAAAGAAGCCTACGTATCCCCGCCTCCACGAGAATCAAGGCAACGTAGTTCTTCGCGCCTATTCTAAGCTATGATGCCTAAGACACCTAGCCCTCTATCCTAGACTCGATCTAAAAGACCGGACCAATTATTAAAGTTTATTGTACGATTATTTAAATTCCAGTGAATTGTGAATTTTAGGACATCCTATATGCCCTAACTAAATGCAGATTAGCCCTAGGCTAATGCAGGTGGTTCCTACAACCTATGTATAACTAGGCTGTGTGTCCTAAGGAAAACAATAGGATCACTAACGCATCCTAGACCTAGTCATCAGTCGGCGATGTGAATCGCCAACTGACCGGACGGAGGCGCTCCTATAACTCTAGGACAAACCCCTAACTCTAAAACAAACACACAGCAAACAAACAATCAAACAACCTATCAAAAGAAAAACCCTAACTCTAAAACTCTCTATCTAGGAGAAACTCCTAACTCTAGAGGAAGATCTTTTGAAAAACAAGATTTTAAAGGTTTTTGAAGAATATTTAAAATATTTATTTACAAAAAAGTTTGGCTGGACCTGGGATAAGAATCCCAAGCTGCACTACGTACCTCGTGGAAGAGGATCAAGCCAACGTAGTTCGAAACGAACTCTCAAACTACGCTTATAAAAGAAAACACTCAATACTTTAGATTTTTTTTTTAAGGTTTTTGATGTTTTCAAATGTTTTTTTGAGTTTTAAATTTCTAATTTTTTTTTTTTGATTTTAAAGCTTTTCCAATGCTCAGGACCTTAAAATATTTTTAATCTTAAAGGGAACACGCAAGTAATACCACAAACTAGGGCAAAGCCCTAAAGCAAAAGGGGAAACCCCGAATAAGCAATTAGCGTCTCAAAGAGACAAACCACAACAAGAAAGATAGCGTCACAAGAAGAGAGAAAACGATCCAAGATCCCAAGCAAGCAAAGCTCTAATAAGACTGAGTTAGCCTCTAATCAAAAGCGAAGTAATCAACAACTCTAAAGGAGAAACTCCGAACTAACAACACTAAAGAGGGGAACAAATGAGTCAGAGACTCTCTAATACTACAACTTAGAGGAGGAATGAGTCAAAGACTCCCAAATAACGCCAACAGAAGAACCAATGAGTCAAGGACTTCCTAGTAATACAACAAAAGAACGAATGAGTCAAAGACTCTCTAAAAGAAATGGAAACATGAGTCAAAGACTCCAATAACACCAACTAAAGGATAGATGAGTCAAAGACTCTCTAAAAGAAAAGGAAACACGAATTTGCACATTTTATCAGTGTTACCTGAAGGCATCGACCCTAACCATAATCTAGCGGAGTGGAGAGAGGATCTCGACTCATGACTTTGTTTGTGTACCTAGGACCGATCGTAGCCATTGGAAGATGGACTACGGCCTAATCTAGACACAAATGGGTAGGATATCCTAAACTAAGCTCACACACGTGATGCACATGTGTTCGTATACTACATGCATGTGTGGGTTAATCTAGGGGTAAGGCCAAGAGTTCCCTTAGCGCGAATCCATGTTCGATATACTGTACCAGTGTCCGGCGTATCAGTACGTGAACAAGAGATCCGTTTACGTACCATAAAGGTACTAGGCTAAGGGTGGAATGCTTCTCTAGCACAGAGGCACCAGGTGATGAAATCCCAGTCAACCATGCTAGATAACACTCCGGGTTCCTAAAATAGGATGTGTGTGCATGTGAGATGCAGGGGTTTAGATGAAAGTGATGTAAGTGTGTGCAATAAGTTCGCGCAATCTATGATGCCTTCAGGTTTTGTTAGATTAAGTTTGAGTAAATGTGATGAGCAAATAAAGCATACAAAACTACTATTTATAATTACTATTGAAGACTACTATTCACAACTACTATTCAAAGCTACTATTCAAAGCTACTATTCAAAGCTACTATTCAAAGCTACTATTCAAAGCTACTATTCAAAGCTACTATTCAAAACTACTATTCAAAACTACTATTCACAGTAGGACCTACCAAGTACTATTCATACATCGGCGGGCCCCACACAAACGGGCCCCACACAAGCGGGTCCCACACAAGCGGGTCCCACATCGGCGGGTCCCACATCGGCGGGTCCCACACAAGCGGGCCCCACACAAGCGGTCCCACATCGGCGGGCCCCACACAAGCGGGTCCCTCGGTAATTGGAAACGAAATAACAATTAAATATTCCACCGAAAGAAAAATAATAATACTTAATTAATAGTAATCATCGCGGTCAAAAAAAATTAATAATTTAATAATATTAATAACCGACAAAAATAATAATTTAAATAAAATAATCATTACGGTCAAAAAACAATAATTACTCACCGACAAAAATAATAATTTAATAATATTAATCGACGAAAATAATAATTTAATAATATTAATCGACCTAGTACTGTTCACGCAAGCTTTACTATGCACGAAAATAAAAATTTAATCCTATTACTATGCAAACAGCTATTACTATTTCGACCATTTTAATATTAATAAAACTTCGAACAGTAATGATGAAACGAATGAAACGAGAAAAAAAAATTAAAAATAAATAAATAAATAAACATAAAAATGAAAATACCTGCGATCGGTAATGGTGGCCGGAGTTGGGGCCGGATTCCGGCACAGCCGGTCGGAGGTGGCGATGATCGGAATTTTGGGGAAGACGAGATCCGAGATTTTGAAAATCTGAGCGATCGGTAAGGGTGGCCGGAGTTGGGGCCGGATTTTGGTCGGAAAAAATGGGGGTGGAGGTGATCGGCGGTTGGTGGTTGACCGGAATGAGGTGGCCGGATCTCTCTCACCCCCTCTGCTATCTCTCCCTCTCTGCAGATCTCTCTTTTTTTTTTCTTTTTTTTTTTTTTTTTTTTTTTTTTTTTTTTTTGAGCTCCCCCTTCCTCTCTCTCTCTATCTTTTTTTGTATTTCCAAATGAACTCCCCCCCCTTCGTTTTTTGATTTTTTTTATATAGGTTAAAATAACCTGTTGATATCTGCACCCCCATTTGATGGGCGCACAAAAATGGATGAGTCGCGCCCGCCATTTTTGTTTTATTTGGCCTGGGCGCGACCATCACAGGATAACTCACCCCCCTCTTCAACTGGATATCCCATTCTGCAGATAATTCACCCCCCTTTGGATTTGTACTATGCACCCTCTCCCGGCTCGTCTTATTTGACAAATCGGGTCGGATTTCAATGAAATTTTACGGGGACCTATGGGGGACCCTAACCTAGCTTAGGGTGCAATTCGAGATCCTAACTTGGTGATTAGATGGGGCTTCGCCCAAGCACAGCGAACTTGGGTCCGGTCAAAATGGGGTGTCTACAGTGGCTAGAGGAGGGCCCGCCGCGGACCAGCCTATTAGCTGCCGACACATGTCTCGAGAGGGGCCCACCGCAGACCCTGCGTCAGCAGGGGTAGTTTGGTAATTACACAGAGTAGGTGAGCTTGAACCTATAGCTGGTCGACACCTGTCTTGGAGCATTAACTCCCCAACTACCCCAATTTCTCCCTATAAAAGGGGCCTTCAAAGCTCATAAATCAGGGTATTGAAATTCTCACCCACCACTCTTAAAAACACCCTCTTCACTCCGGCTCATACTGACTTGAGTGTCGAAGGGCCTGTCCGGAGCACACTCCGGGTCGGTCATTCTGACCTCGTTTGCTTCTGTGCAGCATACAGCTCATCTGGACTCTACATCCCTCCAGCTCGGCTCTTACGTCACTGCCATATCTGTTAACCGATTTTGGGCCTAACAGGAAGAGAGAATGGAAAAATATATAGAGGAAGGGCATGCAAAATTTTGTGCTCATTGGGAAGGGGATTAGAAATATATAGAGGAAGGGGATTAAAATGCCTCACCAAATCCAATTCCATTGTTACCTGTTTTCAGTTGATATCTCTTGATGCAAATTCTCCTGTTCTACCTCAAGAAGAACCTGGCCAGCTATCATTTCCGACTGGATTGCCACTGGAAAGCTCTGCCCTCCTGCACCAATTTAAACAGGTTTTCCAATACCCTACTGGCCTCCCTCCCCATCGACCAATGGATCATCAAATTCATTTAATAGCGGGGTCACAACCTGTGAACGTTAGACCATACAGATACCCTCATTTCCATAAATCTGAAATCGAACGATTGATTAAGGAGATGGTTACATGAAGGAATTATTATCCCCAGTCACAGCCCCTACTCATCCCCTGTCCTTCTTGTGAAGAAAAAAGACCAAACCTGGCGTTTCTGTGTGGATTATAGAGCTTTGAACGCCATTACGATCAAGGATCGATTTCCAATCCCCACTATAGATGAACTGATGGATGAATTACATGGGGCAGTGCTCTTCTCCAGACTGGACCTCCGTTCCGGTTATCACCAAATTAGAATGAAACCAGAGGATTGTGCCAAGACAACATTTTGCATCCATGACGGACACTATGAATTCTTAGTCATGCCGTTTGGATTATCAAACGCACCCTCCACCTTCCAGAGCACCATGAACATGGTCTTTAAACCATTTTTACGAAGGTTTGTCATCGTTTTCTTCGATGATATTTTGGTTTATAGTCAAACTCTGCAGGATCATATTCAACATCTAACCTCTGTTTTGGAATGTTTATTATCTAATCATCTTTTTGCTAAGCTAAGCAAATGTCAATTCTGCAAATCTACAATCGATTACCTGGGCCACATTGTTTCAAACAAAGGGGTGCAACCAGATCTGGAGAAAATCAGAGCAATGCAGCAATGGCCAACACCTATGACACTGAGGCAGCTGAGAGGTTTCTTGGGTCTTACAGGGTATTACAGACGCTTTGTCCAACATTATGCCACCATTACCTCTCCCCTTACCAACTTATTAAAAAAGGATGAATTCCTGTGGTCAAACGAGGCAGATCAATCTTTTCAACAACTCAAGAAATTGATGACTCAGCTTCCTGTTCTTGCACTTCTGGATTTTTCACAACCATTCACACTGGAGACCGACGCCTCCAGCATTGCCACCGGAGCAGTGCTTATGCAGAATAAACATCCAATCGCTTATTTTAGCAAGAAGATATCCCCCACTATGGCACTAGCATCAGCTTATGTTAAGGAACTGTTTGCAATAACAGAGGCAGTGAAGAAATGGCGTCAATATTTACTTGGGTGAGAATTCACCATTCATACTGATCATCGAAGCTTGAAAAACTTAATGGCCCAAGTAATCCAAACACCTCAGCAGCAACAATATCTTTGTAAATTGTTAGGATACAATTACACCATTGTTTATAAGGCAGGCAAGGACAACCAGGCTGCTGATGCATTGTCACGAATCGATGCTTCAACTTTGGTCCCAAGCAGTTTCCACCTGGCAGTTTCTAACCCCATATTCAATATCTCCAGTGACATCCAGTGGGAAAACACTACAAACCCTGAATTGATAGCCTTGCACGAGCAATTACGCCAAGGTATTGCTGCTCCTGAATTCACAACCCTGAATGGCCTTCTATTCCACAAGAATCGACTTTTCCCCAGTTCAGATTCACCATTGAGAAACATTGTGCTCCATGAATGTCACAGCACGCCACAAGCAGGTCATCCTGGTATTCTTCGTACCATTAAAAAGCTCTCTGGTAGTTTCTATTGGCTTAAGATGTGGATGATGTTCATCAATTTGTTCGCAACTGCCTAGTTTGTCAACAATCAAAATATTCTACTTCACCACCTCTGGGTTTGTTACAACCACTGCCAGTACCTGATCGCATTTGGGACGATATTACCATGGATTTCATTACAGGGCATCCACTCTCAAATGGATTCACAACGATAATGGTCGTAATTGATCGATTATCAAAATATGCACACCTGGGCGCACTACCAACAAGCTTCAATGCTACTAAAGTTGCCAAATTATTCATTGAGATTGTCGTCAAACTCCATGGTTTACCCAAGTCAATCGTCTCAGACAGAGACCCTATTTTTACCAGTAGATTCTGGTCTGAAATGTTCAAAATGAGTGGAACATCATTGAACCTTTCTTCAGCTTATCGTTCTCAATCCGATGGCCAATCTGAAGTTCTCAACCGTTGTATGAAGCAATACTTACGAGCGTTCTCCCAAGACAATCCGAAGATTTGGCATTCTTTACTTGTTTGGGTAGAATATTCCTATAATACATCTTTTCAAAGTGCCATACAAATGACACCCTTTGAAGCAGTCTATGGTAGACCTCCACCCTCACTACCAGCATACATTCCAGGTTCTTCATCAATTGAAGCAGTAGATACAGAGTTAAGCCAAAGAGACGCTATTCTAGCTCGCCTCAAATCCCATTTGACTAGAGCAAAATCGCGGATGAAATCCATGGCCGATCAAAAGCGTGTAGATAAACAGTTCGATGTGGGGACATGGGTGTTACTCAAACTTCAACCTTATAGGCAGCAATCGATCGGTCACCGCACCTCTCAGAAACTCAGTAATCATTTTTATGGTCCTTACCAAATTTTTGCAAGAGTGGGTCAAGTTGCATACAAGTTGAAATTGCCAGCAGAAAGCAAAATTCATCCCGTCTTCCATATCTCTCAGCTTAAACCATTCCATGGAACTATTCCAGAATCGGTTTGTGTCCTACCACCTCAAAGTGTCAATAATCAACCGCTCATTTCACCACTAGCAATATTGGGCCAACGAACAGTACTTCGACAAGGCAAACCTGTCAGTCAGGTCTTGGTTTAATGGTAGGGTCTGTTGCCAGAAGACACTTCATGGGAAGATCTACTTCGTATAAAGTCAGCCTTTCCCCACTTATGCCTTGAGGACAAGGCAAGTTTTCCAGGGGTGGACAATGATAGCAACCAGGTAATTCAGGTACCACTACCAGAACAGAGTGAGGACATGGAAGAGATGTAAGGATCACGCGATGAAACAGAGGAGGGCAACAATAGGCAAAGGCAAAGGAACAAACCACGTTGGTTCGAGGATTACATATCAGAATAGTGCCAAACAGGGAATAACACTTAGTTTTCTATTTTTCAGCTATGTTAATCTGTCTTTTAGCAGTAATAGTAAAAGAGAATATTAGTTGTTAGGATTGACTGCCACGTGAGCAATCCGTTAGGGAAACACAGAACCAATAAAATGATGTAAAAAGGGACCAATAGAGGAGAAGGAAAAAAAAGGATATTATTCTCTCTCTTTCTGCTCTTCTTCTTCCTCTACTTCTTCTTCTTTCCCTTTCTGCAACTTCTCTGAACGAAGTCACTGTAATCTTCAAGAATTCGTATCAGATAATTTGTGCTTATTGGGTGGGAATGGGATGTGAATAAAAAAAGGAATAGTAGAAGAAAATAATGAAATGTCTCGTCTTTGTTGTGTTCCCATTTAAAAAAAAGAAAAAAAGAGAGAAGAGAAATGAAAAAAAGAGTTTTGTTAGGGCACTCGTTAGCAAAAGTGCAAAAGCCCCCAAAAAAAAAACAAAAAAAAAGAGCTTAGAGAAAAGAGGGAAAGAAAGGTATTAAAAAATGATGTCCCGTTTTTAGTGCTATTAGAAATTGAAAAGAAGTGTTTGATAGCACACCCCAATTTTTTATAGCGTCCTCTTGCATGTGATAGTTGGTTTTGTTTTATATTTGAGTTGATAGATAAGGTTTGTCTTGACTTTCTTGAATAAAGAAATCCCTTTGGAATTTCCTTTTGTAGATGGGGAATAGTTTTGTTTTCTTTTATACTGGTGGGACCAACCTCGGATTCACGGTTTGACAGTTATCTAAGATTGTAATCAAAATTGGAAGTTGGTCAATTCAGGATCAAAAGCACATTAGTACAATAATCAAAATAACAGATTACCACCATCCAAATACTTATGTTACCTACAATCATTAATCGTTACTCAAACAATCTCTGGAATCGAAAGAAAGGCTGAAAAGCCAAGGCCGGAAACATAGAAAAAAATGCCAATGTTTCATCTATGTTTGACGGTTGTGAAAATAGAACTTCAATTGGGGAGGTTTGAGGCTGTTAGCCCAAGGGTTCCCATGGTTTCAACTAATCATCTTTATCTTGTTGTTTTTATTGCTAGCAAACTTAAATTGATTAGTCTTTATGGACTAATGTGTTGCCTTAGAGTATTGTGCCTTAAAGAGGAACTTCACATGTCATATCGTCATTAGCCTAATACAATATAACACAAGGCTTGAGGATCAACATGCACAAATGAACCAAGAGAGCTTGCACTCAATGAAGACATCATCCATGGAAAATGTTCAAGTCAAGAACTCAACTTAAAGATCCTACAAGTATGCCTTGCATAATGTCAAGAAGAGCTTGAAGATGAACAAGTGATGGTGACAATCTCAAGCATTCAAAGTGAAGATGATTCAAGAAGAGAAGTCACATGTACCAAAGTCATATCAAGTGTTCACCTGCAAGCCCAAGAGCCCGAGTACCTTTGAAACCAATGTAATCAGGGAGTTAAAGTATTTTATATTTTCTAGATTGTATTGAAGATCTTTTTCAAGTGGTCTTGCATTTCAAAGTGTTTTTCAATCATCTTTCAAAACTAACCTTGAAAAGTATTTGTATCTAATGGAAAATCATTTTCAAAGGTCCTAAATATTATTAAAACATAAGTCCATAGCCCAAGGACTTTGCCCAAGTGCTAACCAAAGTTTACAAATGGAAAAACATGACATTAGCACTTGAATTATGAATCCAGCACCTTAAACCTAATTTAACTGGTCCAAAATATTTTTAAATATTTTTAAAAATATTTTTAACAGATAGCTCTCATTTTTATTATGTCCGTAGAGTATAAGAACTTTAAAATTCGAAGAGAATGGAGAGAGATATGAATTTTACAAAATTGACTGCAGAAACTGAAAAAACCAGTTTTCTGCAGGGGCAGTCGACTGAAGGGTTAGACCCCCCAGTCGACTGGACACCCTGAAATTGGTTTTTTAAAATAACTAGTAGCATACGAGCAATCGACTGGACCCCTCAGTTGACTGGAGCGACTTGAAACAGTTTTTTTTAATATTCCATCAAATCCTATTAGCCAGTCGACTGGTCGAGCCCAGCCGACTGCCAACGGTCTGAAATAGAGTCGTTTGGGCTCAAACAACTAGTTATTTTTGGACCGTTTTGAAATGTTTCTTGCCCAAATTACCTCCAAAATTTTAGAAACTCATATGGATTATAAATAAGATGTTTCTATACACATTTAACAACTTTTGGACATAATGAAAATCTATTTTGAGTTTAAACTTTCAAAATCCATTTCATTATTCAAAGAGCTTGAATGTGCATTTTCATTTGAGAAAGATCTTCACTTGGCTTACTTGTAATTTTACTTGGAGAGTTATTTGAGAGCTTTTACTGTACATCAAGCCTACACGAGGCTAAGAGAGTTTTATCATTGCTCTTCTTCTTCAACAAGCTCTGTAAGAGGGTCTCCGATTTGGCCCGTTAAGAAAGGTGAATTTTAACATTGTAAGACGGTTTTTCTGATTCGGCCTGTTAAGAAAGGACGATCATGATAGTGGAAGCGCCGAAGAGGTCTTGGCGAGTGGACGTTGGTCTTGGTGTTGTATCCAAGTATTGAACCACTTTAAAATCCTTGTGTTTATCTCTTTGCCTCTCAACCTCCTTCGCTTGCTCTTTGCATGGTGATTGGTATCCTCTTTCCCTTTGCATTTACTTTACATCCATATCAACAAGGGTTAGTTGTAATTTGAATTTGAGGTTAATCACATTCAATATCATAACAATTTTAATTAATTCCAATTCATCTCCCTCTTGGGTTGCCTAACCTAATTTCATTTGGTATCAGAGCTAAGGCTCTTATAGAGGCTTTCTATTGAAAACTTACAAGAGAAAGATCTTTTAGCAACCTAATGACATCTAGACTTCCATACTTTGTTGGAACCGATTATGGATCTTGATCGATCCATATGAAGTCCTATCTTAAGAATCTAGATGGGGAACTCGTAAAACCAATTGAAAATGGATTTGTATTATCTTCTAAATCCAAAAGAGTAAGTGAATATGATAAAAAATTAGTTTGTCTAAATTCTAAAGCTATGATTGCTATTTATTGTGCCTTGCCCTAAAATATTTTTGATAAAATTTCTACTTGTAGAAATGCCAATGAAGTATGGACCTCACTTGAAAATAATTGTAAGGTAAAATGTCTTATGACATTGGATAGAAATAATGAAGAGGATAGTGATTTGGATAGTGATGATGATGAACCTCCTACTATAAAAGATCTTATTGACACATGTGAAAAAGTAAAAGATGCTTTACTCATTGAATTTTCTAAATATAAAAAATTTAAAATGTCACTTAACTCAATCTCTAAAGAATTAGAAGAATCGAAAAAGTATTATCAAAGTTCGTTAAATGAAGAAAATAAGTTAATTGAAAAACAATAAAAGTTCGGATAAGAAAATCTTGAAATTCATTGAAAAATTTGAATTGTTGGAAAATGAAGTAGAAGAATTGAAACTAAAAGAAGAACTAAAGACAAGTTCATCTATTGAAGTTAGCATATTGAAAGAACAATTTGAAGAGATGAAACTAGAAAAGGATAAACTTGTGTTGAAAAATCATAAGCTACAAGAAGAAAAAGCTAATCATGTTTGTTCTCATAACTATTCTTGTAGTTCATCTTGTTCCTCATCTACTAGCTCCTATTCTTGTGATTTTTGTGGTAGATCTGGACATTATAAATCTATATGTAGACTTAGATTTGTAAAAAGTAACAGTTTGTATGGATTAAGAAAGATTCATTACATAGAACAAACTTGGATTGACCCAAGTTGGTTTGGGTTCCCAAATCCCCTACTTGATCTATTTCAGGATTCTAATCTATATTAGATTTAGGAGTTGTGCTTCATCATTGTATCATTAATATGCTACTAGATACCTTGCAATTGATTGTGATGAAAAATCATTGTATCTAGTGAAGTTGTGCTTAAGTTTGTAAAATCATATGAACACATGTAAATAGATACAGATGCTCATTCATTGATTGATCTTGTTGTATCTACTCATTCTTATGCCAAATGCTCACATCTCTTTGAATTCATAGTTTATATGTTTGAATGATGAATGCTTTGATATAGGCTATGTTTGTGCTTCATTGATTATTTAATTTTCAAGATGAATTATAGATATAAATATGCCAATTGTGCTTGATCTTTAAATACCTATAATGCAGTATTCGTACCACTTGTGACATGATACACTATTTTTGATTGATCTTGTAAACTCATGTCATCGTACTTAGAAGATTGCTCACTTATAATGGTATGACCATGTACTTAGGTCTAAGTGTTTTGTATCTCACTTGAAATTTATTCATGCACTTAGTACGCTTATTGACTCACTTATCATGGTATGACCATGTACTTAGGTCTAAGTATTTTGTATCTCACTTGAAACTTATACATGCACTTATTACTCTTATTGATCTATATGATCAACCTACTTGGTTCAAAATGGGTTTTTAAGTTTAGATATCCTTGAAACATGAATCCAAATAGGTTAGATTTAGTGTTTGCTAGATGCTAAGATGTTCAACTAGCTTAACATACTTTGTCTAGCAAAACCGAAACAAATATATAGAATTTGAAAATTAAGCACCTAATAAATCACTTTTAAAATTGTTAGAGAACTAAATAGTTTTGGAGCTAAAATAAGAGTGTAAGCCCAAGGGTTCCTATGGGTTTAATCATTCACCTTACCTTTTTTATTTTGATGCTAGCAAACTCAAATTGATTAGCATTTATGGACTAATGTGTTGCTTTGAAGTGATGTGCCTTATACAGGAATTTCACATGTCATATTGCCATTACACAACTCATCACACCGCATGGCTTGCAGATCCACACACACACAATGATCAAAGAACTTGCACTCACAGTGAAGACATCATCATTTGAAGATGCTCAAGTTAAGAAGCTCAAGATGAAGATCCCACAAGCATACCTAGCAAGTGTCAAGAAGAAGCTAGGAGATGAACCTGCCTTGGTGACACCTCATGTACCTTTCAACATGTATTGAAGATTGGAGGAAGTCACTAGAACCAGATCAAGTTGAAGGAGTTTACTCACAAGTTGAAGAAGTCCAAGAAAGTGCCAAGGAGCCAATACATTCCAAGAAGACTCAAGGTTTACTTTTTTAGATTGTATTTAGAGTCCTCTTGATTTTATGTAGATTGAACTAAAGGTTTTTCAAATAGTTTTCATAATTAATTTTTATATCTTTGAAAACCATCCACACACCCAAAAATGTGTTCGAAAATCTTGGACTAAAGCCCAAAGACCATGGCCCAAAGCCCTTGATTTTTATAAGTTAAAATAGAATATTATACAGGGCCGGTCGACCGGGGTGTCTCGGGCGACCTTGGCAAGGTAGTTGGAAATCCAGCACTTGCCTAAACAAAGCGGGTCGGTCGAGTGGGGCATCCCGGACGACTGCGGATATGCTTCTATCGAAACAGAAATTTTCCAGCATGGTTTGGGCGGGCGACCGCCATAGGGCCGGTCGACCGCGAATAGTGTTTGAACTTAAAGTTTAAATCAAAGAGGGAGACCTCACCGGGCGACCGTCATGGCTCGGTCGACCGCGACGGTTTTAAATTTGAAAAATATATAAGTGAGCACGATAAGGGCGGGCGACCGCCATACCTCGGTCGACCGCCGCGGCCTGGAAAACTAGTCGTTGGGCTTGCGGGGCTTGACTTTTTCAACCCAGTTTTTTACAGTTTTAACCCCAAACAGTAATATTTTGATATGGGCTATATATACACTATCCAAACCTTTCTAAGCAACCTTTTTGCAATATTTTCACATCTACTTGAACCTAAACTTTCATATCAAAAGGTTTCTCCTCTTCTATGCCTTGAACTTGTATTTTACATTCTATCAAGAGGATATCCATAGGGCTTCTACATTTTATCTTTTCTTTGGAGAATTTTGTGAGCTACAAACTTTGTAATCATCCTATCAAGAGGCTTTGAGAGTTCTTTTTATTTAGTTCTTCATTTTTTCTTGAGGGTTTTCGATTTGGCCCGGTAACAAAGGTGAATCCATTGTAAAGAGGGAGTGTCCCCTCGCAAGGCTTCATGTAGAAAGGGTTTGTTCCCTTGGAGTTAGAGAAGGTGCTTGTACGACTTGGAGATTCACCATTGAAGAATCTCAACTTTAGTGGTATACCTAAGGAGATAAACTTGGAAGAGTGGAGTAGGTCTTGTGATAGACCGAACCACTATAAAATCTTGTGTTCCTTGTGGATGCTTTCTCTTCTCCTTCCCATGCATATTGGTGATTGGTAATCTCTATCATTTATTTATGTTTATTGTTTATTGAACTAGGATTAGTGAATATAAATGATAAGTAATATCTAAACCCTAAATTGATTGTCTTCCTTATTTAAATAAGGGTTAGATTAATTAGTGCTTAATTAGTAATTTAATTTTAATAATCCACCTAATTAAGCTAAGATATTTTAATTAGCCAATTCACCCCCCCTCTTAGGTGTCACACTTGTATTTCAAAGAGAATCAAGATAAACAAAGTTGTCTCTTTATAATTTTCATAACATTTGGTTAAAACCATAAAGAAATTCATATGCTAAAATGAATTGATTCAATTATGGACTAACTCTTTAAATATCCTTGGATTTTAAGAACATCCCTTTAAACTTATGGAGTATAATTATCAAGGGAAGTTGCAGCTGTATCCTTAAGCTTGAAAGAAAATCACTTGTTGTAAAGTACTCCAAGATGAAATTAAAACATTCAAATAAGTGAAAATGAATGTATTAAAGTTATGTGAAGTACTAAGATTGTTTGACCATCTTACACCATTCTCAACTAGTATAAGTGCACTAGAGAAAGGAAAATATGATAAATTTAGATAAGTGTGCACATTGGAATCAAATACATTTTCAGTATGGAGTGTCTCATGTCTAATCATTAAATTCCATATGACTTTGATAAGTTCACAGATTACTTGAATTTTCTAATCCATTAATGCTTAATTAAAAAATTAAGCACTAATTAGGTGTCTCATGTCTAATCATTAAATTCCATATGACTTTGATAAGTTCACTGATTTGGAAAGTCAAATTGAAAATTTAAAATTGGAAGTTAATCAAAGCTTAAAAAGAAATAAAAAATTAAGTCAAGTAAGCAAAGTTTTAATAAGTAAAAATGATGACTTAATTAAAAAATACAATATCGTTGGAAAAGAAAACAAAAGCCTAGAAAACACAAACATGAAATTAAATGAAAAATTAAAACTTGTTTGTGAAAATGAAGAACAACTAAAAACTAATTCATCTCATCAAATAGGTTGTCTTAAAAATCAATTAAATGAGATGGAGTTAGTAAATAAAGAACTTTGAATGAAGAATCAAAGAATACAAGAAGATAAAGACAAACATGTATGTCCTCATTTGTATTCTTGTGATTCTATTTGATCCTCATCTACCAATTTTTATTCTTGTACTTATTGTGGTAGATTAGGGCATCACAAATCTAAATGTAGGTTTAGGTTTGTGAAATCAAACAAGTTTATTTGGATAAGAAAAGATACACTCCCACAAATAAACTTGAGTGGAACCAAAGTAATTTGGGTTCCAAAATCTTCCACTCAAATTATTCTTTGAATATGTTTATGTATGGGGTAGTGCTTAAATTGCTATATCATATGTATTCTTTCTAGATACCTCACCTTATTGCACTAATCTTTGTATCTAGATCACATGAGCTCCATTGTTATATCTTTATATTTTTGAATATAGATACTCATAACTATGCATCTTCAATAGACTGTATCTATGTTCATAGTGCTAAATGATCACATCATATACTAATAATAGTTTATGTAGAAAACAGGATATCAACTTGTGCATGATAGTTTATATCTTTTGTAATCTTGTATGCTAGATGATATACTTTCAAAGAAAATTGATTTATTTACATCTAGTTGATTGTGCTTCAATGTTTAAATCATTTAAAGATGAGTTGCATGATACATGTGTTCATTATCTCCATGTATCCATCAGTGCTTAAAGATCACATCATTTTGAAAAATTAATTATAGATACACATATATTTGACTTGCTTTATCTATATGTATCTATATTTAAGTGTTCATACCATTAATAACATGATGTAGCATGTTGATATCTATAGACTCATGTTATGGTGCATAATAGAGTTTACACTCTTATTTGGGTATGATCATGCAATTTGGTCTGTGTTTGGTATCTCACTTGAAACACATTTATGCACTTAGTACTCTCATTGACCCATATGATTTGCCTAGTTGGTTAAAGATATATTTCTAAGTTTAGATATCTTAGTATCTTGAACCTTATTAGGTCAAATTTAGTGTTGCTAGATCCTAAGGTGTTCACCTAGGCTATCATGATTTGACTAGCAAAACCAAAACAAAAAGGTGTGAAACTTGAACTTCAAATGAGAAAAACAAATAAAAATGGGTCTAAATGTAAAATTTGATGAATTTCTACACTTTCAGTCAAAATCATAAGAAATTCACAAGAATGGGTTCATTAGTCGAATGTGTCTCTCATTGAGGAAGGACTCTTAAACACCCTTAGGTTTTAACATCCCTTCAAACTTAGAGTATTACAATTATTAATGGAAGTTGCAAATGCAACTTAGTTCAATAAAGAAATCATGATCCATCTTGTTTGAACTACGTCATATGTAGCATGTCCATAAGCTTGATTTTTCATCCATGACATGCAAATCATATGAGAGAATTACTTGTTGAAAATAATTCTAATATGAACTTAAAACATTCAAGCAAGTGAAAATGAACTCATCAGTATATGTGAAGCAATACAAATTTTTGATTATCTTAAATCCTTCACAATAAAACCTATGTGCACTAGAAAAATAAAAATTTAGTGAAAATCTCAAGGTGTGTACATTGTAACACATTGTCATTATGGAATGTATTTGATATTTGTCATCTATATATATTATCCATATGACATTGATAAGTTCACAAAGCAAATCATTCTAGTTTTGTGAACCTAAAACTTAAGTGGAATCTTTAAAAGGTTATGATTATTAAAATCCACTTAATGAGAGGCATGGGAATTAAAATGATGTACATATACACTATGCCTATATATGTGATCTATGTATAACACAGTGAAAGATTCCCAAGCTAGATCACTATAAGTTTGAGTTATTTGAAGAGATTTTCATCATGCACTCAAACTTGTATCTCATGAGTTCATTGCAACTTTTAAATATCATAAATATCATGAGACTTTGACTAAAAAGCCATAAGTATGCTTAAAATTGAGAAATGTATAAAATTGACTTTAAAAGAGAGAAATTGAGATGAAATGTGTTTTGACAATCATGCTCAATCATTCAATTAAATTTAAATTTATCAAAACACATCTAACAAGCTAATAGGGAACATAAAAATGAAAATGAAAATGAACATTCCCTAAAAGTTAAAAACTAGTTTGCCTTTGCAAGAAAAATTAAAAGAACTAGTTGTCCTAACAATATGATAGAGTTGCTTGTCCTAGGATAAGTTCTTAAATTCTTGTCATCATTGGCTATTCTTGGTATGTGTATAATTGTCTATTTGTATAGCACTCTCTCTCTCTCTCTCTCTATATATATATATATATATATGTGATATCTCCTTAGCTGCATGGCAAGATGTCAAACCTTAAAGTTAAAAGCTACTCAATTGGTGCTTTTAGCCTTTTTACTAGTTAAGAGAGAGATAGTACATTCACTTTAATTAATACATTTAACCTCTATGGCTTCTATCCAGCATTTTAAACATGGCAAGTCATATGTGCTCTGAATTGCTATATATAAATATATTCATATAGTTAGGGGGAGCATGTGTTGCTAGGATGCCTCACCATCTGATTTGGTATCATTTGAGAATCCTTAGCAAACATGCAAATGTAGCCGAAGGGTTGTTTTTTAATTATTCACCTCTCAAACCCTTGGTGACTCTATGTTGGACAGCCTTTTGATTCATACCTTGTACGAGTCTATAACAAAGGAGGAGTTATACATGTTAATATCTGTCATTCTATCTTATCATATGTTGTTTGATATGTATACTTCATTACATATGATAAGTACACTCATTTGGAGCCCCATTGCTCCATTTGTGTTGCAATTGGTCTTGTCCCATGCCTTCTTTTCTTAGATCATCTCTCATCTAAGGCAAGTACCCTTAGCCTGAGCCTCAATGTTACATCATCTTAGGCATTCGACTTATCTTGGTTGTGCTCATTTGTTTATCATCTCTGCCAATGATAAGTATCCTGTTATAGAGTTTGAAAACTCTCTAGAACTCTTCTTCATAGGATTAGTGCTCCATTTGATCATCTCATTCCTTATGAAGTCATACACTTATCATGTGGGTTATGAGTCATTTGCACTCAATTTTCATAGTAAGTTTATTTGGCTATGCTCTTACTGTCACATCTATAGCCATTTTTCATTGTCATGCCTTGCCTTCTAGGTTTAATCTAAGGCCAATGACAAATACTTAGGGGGAGAGCCTAATTGTCATACTCTCATATTTATATGGACTATTGTGATGTGCTCACAAGCCCCATTTGTTGTGCTTAACTTTCAAATCTTATAGATAAAAAAAAAACTGCTTATCATGCATTTTACATTGTTTTCTCTTTGATAAGTATCATATAAGCTTAAAATATAATATCATATACTAGGTACATAGCTTAGATAAGCTATTATTCACCTTGACACTCATTTACACTTTCACTTTCAAATCCTTCCATTTTGCTTTGCCAAAAGGGGGAGAATTTTAGGAATTGATTAGGTAGTCCATGATTATATGCACCACATGTTTTACATTCACATATTATATTTGTGCATATAGTGATGGGGAGCATTGCTCTATTGTTATTGGTATTTCTAGTTATCTCCTGCCTCTCTAATCAATTTGTTTGCCATCATAAAAAATGGAGAGAATGTAAGCCCAAGGGTTCCCATGGGTTCAATAATTCACCATACTTTCTTGTTTTGACGCTAGCAAACTCAAATTGATTAGCATTTATAGACTCATGTGTTGCTTTGAAGTGTTGTGCCTTATATAGGAATTTTAGATGTCATATTGCCATTACACAACTCATCACAACACATGGCTTGCGGATCCACACACACACAATGATCAAAGAGCTTGCACTCACAATGAAGACATAATCATTTGAAGATGTTTAAGTCAATAAGCTCAAGATGAAGATCCCACAAGCATACCTAGCAAGTGTCAAGAAGAAGCTTGGAGATGAACCTGCCTTGGTGACACCTCATATACCTTTCAACATGTATTGAAGATTGGAGGAAGTCACAAGAATCAGATCAAGTTGAAGAAGTTCACTCACAAGTTGAAGAAGTCCAAGAAAGTGCCAATGAGCCAATACAATCTAAGAAGACTAAAGATTTACTTTTTTAGATTGTATTTAGAGTCCTCTTAATTTTTTGTAGATTGCACTTTCAAAAGGTTTTTCAAATGGTTTTCATAATTAATTTTGATATCTTTGAAAACCATCCACACACCCAAAAATGTGTTTGAAAACTTTGAACTAAAGCACAAAGACCATCCCCCAGAGCCCTTGATTTTTATAAGTTAAAATAAAATTTTATACAGGGTCGGTCGACCGGGGTGTCCGAGGCTACCGCGACAAGGTAGCTGAAAATCCAGCACTTGCCTAAACAAAGCAGGCCGATCGACTGGGGCGTCCTGGGCCACCGCGAACATGCTTCTGTCGAAACAGAAACAATCCAGCATGGTTTGGGCAGGCGACCGCAATAGGGCCGGTCGACCGTGGATAGTGTTTGAACTTAAAGTTTAAATCAAATAGGGAGACCTCGCCGGGCGACCACCATGACTCGGTCGACCACGACGGTTTTAAATTTAAAAAATTTATAAGTGAGCCCGATAAGGGCGGGCAACCGCCGTACCTCGGTTGACCGCCGCGGCCTGGAAAACTAGCCGTTGGGGCTTGCGGGGCTTGACTTTTTTCAACTCAGTTTTTTACAGTTTTACCCCCAAATGGTCATATTTTGATATGAGCTATATATACACTATTCAAACCTTTCTAAGTAACATTTTTGCAATATTTTCACATCTACTTGAACCTAAACTTTCATATCAAAAGGTTTCTCCTCTTCTATGCCTTGAATATGTATTTTACATTCTATTAAGAGGATCTCCATAGGGCTTCTACATTTTATCTTTTCTTTGGAGAATTTTGTGAGCTACAAACTTTGTAATCAGCCTATCAAGAGGCTTTGAGAGTTCTTTTTATTTAGTTCTTCATTTGTTCTTGAGGGTCTCCGATTCGGCCCGGTAACAAAAATGAATCCATTATAAAGAGGGAGTGTCCCCTTCAAGGCTTCATGCAGAAAGGGTTTGTTCCCTTAGAGTTGGGGAAGGTGCTTGTACAGCTTGGAGATTCGCCATTGAAGAATCTCAACTTTAGTGGAGTACCTAAGGAGATAAACTTCGAAGAGTAGAGTAGGTCTTGTGATAGATCTGTTAGCCCAAGGGTTCCCCATGGGTTCAATAAATTACCTTATTTTGATGATTAATAAACACAAATTGATTAGTCTTTTATGGATTAATTGTTTGCCTTGAGTGTTGTGCCATGGACAGAAAATTCACAGGTCAATCCGTGCTAGCACATACCATTGATGGCATATGCTTGAAGATGAACCAAACACGTGTCAAAGGAGCTAGAGCATACAAATGATCAATCATACCTTGGACGATCAACCAAGGAGAAGCTCAACATTAGTCATCTCAAAGCATTGAATAAACAAAGAAAGATCAATGAAAGCCAAATCTTGGAGATCAACAACTTGAAGGAGTGATCAATGCAAGAGACCAAGACTTGAAGATGAGCTTTAAAGTTGAAGATGTGAGTAATGAGTCTTGTGTTAGATTGTATAATTTAATCCCACTTAGGTATCCTTTGTTGAGGCATAATCAAGTCACTAATAAGGTCCCAAACAATATTAGAATATAAGGAAAAGACCCGTGGACCAAAGCCCTAGTGCCATAAATAGCTTAGAATTGCAAAAGATTCAAATCGGCACATTTAGCACTTGAATTTTGAGATCAGGTCATAAATCCTATCATAACTAATCCTAAACATTTTTAAATATTTTTAAAAATAGTTTTAACAGAAAGAGCTCATCATTTCCGTTCAAATCGAGTATAAGAACGTCGAAATTCGACGAGAAACGAATGAGATATGAATTTTACAAAACCGAGTCTGAAATCTGGAAAATGCCAAAAATGCCCTGAAATAGATCCGTTGGGAAGTTGCCCAGAATTACAGAAATGCCCCTGTAACGGCTAGTTTTGGGTTTTCTCTATATATATGGGTTCCCTAAGCATGTGAACTAATCTTTCTCATTCCTAAACTTGTTGTAAACAAATTAGAGAGTGGAAAACACCCTTGTGCCTCAATTTGGGAATATCTAAAAGGATTAGACCTAGGCTTATCTTTATAATTATCTTTGAGAGACTCTTGTGAGCTTTACATTGTATCAAGCCTTCAAGAGGCTAAAGAGTGTGCTTCAATCTTCTTCTTCATTGTAAACTTGGCAACAAAGGGCGGCGTATTTAAGACCCTTGGAGCTTGGACGCTCGGATTGTACAAGGAGAAAATAACGCCATATTTAAGTTCCTTGGAAGATAGTGGATTCCTCAAGGAGATAAAACTTGAGAAGAGTGGAGTAGGTTTTGGGGTTAAGACCGAACCACCATAAATCTTCACGTCTCTTGTGTGGTATTTATCTCTCTTACCCTCACTCTTATTTATGCTTGCATTTATACACTTAGAATTGAGTGAGTAGTTAGTAATGGTAATTAACTTTCTTATCTAGTACCTTACTAATTAGCTCATTTAATCTTGTTAATTAAGTTTGCATGAGCCTTCTACCAAGTGTTTGATAAAAGGCCTAAAAGAAACCATTCATCTAATTCCTTTACCTTGTTGTGGGATTTACAATCTTTAATCAACCACCAAGTATTTTCATAAAAAGATTAAAAAGTGAATAATCAACTAGGGTTTTCAAAAGCCATCTAACAAGTGTTTGACAAAAGGTCCAAGAAAGGATATTCATTTAAGGTTTTGAAACTAATCTTACAAAAGTTTTTAAACAGGATAAATTTTTTTAAAGACACCCAATTCACCTCCCTCTTGGGTTGCCTAGTGGGATTTCACTTGGTATCAGAGGTAAAGGCTCTTATATAGATTTTTGAACTTTCAAATTTCTTCAAGAGAAAAGATCTATATTGGTAACCTAATGGCTTCTAGACTTCCTTGTTTTGATGGAACCAACTATGGATCTTGGTCGATTCATATGAGGTCCTATCTCAAGAGTCTAGATAGTGAATTATTGAAAGTGATTGAAAATGGTTTTGTCTTAAACTCCAAATCTAAGAGAATTAGTGAACATGATAAAAGATTATATTGCTTGAACTCAAAAGCTATGAATGCCATATGTTGTGCCTTATCTTCTCATATGTTTGAGAAAATAGCTAATTGTAAAAATGCCAAAGAAATATGGACCTCACTTGAAAATATTTTTAATGTTAAATGTTTTATGGCATTAGAAAATAACAATGAAGAAAATAATGATTTTGATATGGATGAGCCTCTTACAATTGAAGAACTTCTTGATGGATGTGAGAAACTAAATAACGCCTTAAATCTTGAAGTCTCCAAGAATCAAAAACTTAAAAACTCTCTCAACTCAATTTCTAAGGAATTTGAAAACCTTGAAAATGACTATCAAAATTTGCTAAATGAAGAAAAGAAGTTGATTAAAGATAACAATATTCTTGAAAAGAGAAATTTTGAATTAATGGAGGAACTCAAAATCTTGATGGAAAAAGAAGATGAAGTAAAAACATCCCCATCTCATGAAATAAATCACTTGAAAATAGAAATTGAAGAAATGAGATTGAAAAATAAAAATCTTGAGTTGAAAAACAAATTCCTACAAGAAATGAATGCTAAACATGTTTGTGTGCCTATGCATTCTTGTAATTGTTCATCTAGATCCTCATCTACCTATTCTTATGATTCATGTGATTATTGTGGTAGATTAGGTCATCACAAATCTATGTGTAGACTTAGGTTTGTGAAATCTTGTAAGTATGTGTGGATTAGAAAAGATGGTCTATTTCATAGAACAAACTTGCATGGACCCAAGATGGTTTGGGTTCCAAAACTCCCTACTTGATCTATTTATGACTTAGTAGATGTAGGGATGTGCTTCAATGTTTATATCATATGAAAATGGTTGTTTTGATATAAAAATGTTTATCTTGCATTGCCATGTATCCATATTTTGTGCTTAAATGTTTATCCTTTTTAAAATCCAAAGTCTATATGCTTAAAACTTGATTTGTATTAGACTTTGACACATTACACTAAATTGTTATATCTATTAGAAAAGGTTCCCTAGATATCTCACTTGATGTCTAGTTTATGTTTGAGCTAAAATTGTCAAATCCCATGGAATGTATACTTCTAGATACAATATGCTTGATTCCCATGTATCTAGTTAATCTTGAGCTTAAATGCGATATCCCTTGAGTTTATTTGAGTACTAGATGTCACATTAATATTTTCTTGCATCTAGCCTCATATGTGTTTTAAAGATCACATTTTTTTTTAAAGAAACAACTTATAGATACATTAGACTTATATTGTTTGATTCTTGTGTATCTATATATACTACTCTAAGTGCACTCACTAAGACTTAGATCATTTTTCACTTAGTAGTCATCCACGTGTAAAATCATAACAGAGCAGTTAATGTGAAAACCATGATTAATCTTGTATGAATATCAACCTCTTCATTGCCCATGAGTTAAAGTTAAACTCATAAGAGAAAATCTTTCATATTTGAACTCTAATTTGGATAAAAATGGCATTTGCTAGATTAGTATATACTGGAATTGATTTATTTATTTCTTCTAGCAAAATTATGTGCTTAAATGTCATGTATAGAAAAATTATTTCAAATCATTTCTTAGACAACGTTTTATGCCCTAGGTGAGAAAATGTATTTGAAAATCTCTGTGCACCTAGTTATCCTTTACACTATCACTAGACTTTCTTATTATACCTAAATGGTTATCATTTTACGTAAAGTCTTTGATGAGTTGTAAGTATATGTATTTCCAAAGGTTTTAATTGGATATTTTTTCATGACTAATGTGAATCTTGCTCTTTACAAGTAATATAAATTATTCATATAGTCTTGAAAATCCTTTTTGAAATGCATATGTCCAAGGTATTTAACTTGATATTTATCCTTAGAGTCATTGGATCCATCCCTAGAATCTTATAGAATATATTTTGTAGGGAAAATTAAAAATGGTCTAGATTCAATGTATTTAAGTAAAATTGAAAACATCTTATGAATCTAGTATCTTCTTTTGGCATATTTCACCTTGGTGGTTGATACCCTATACCTTGTGATGGGAACATGTGTCTCCCACGCATTTTAGTTTTTCTATGGGCTTATGCACTTTGTGCCTAATGTCTTGTCTTTATATTGGTGGTTTGTGGATGAAAATGCAAATATTTGGACCATGCACCTTATATGTCATGTTCTTTATGTCCAAACATGGTAGACTATCCCTGGATGTTTTGATATAAATTATATCTTCCTCATGATTACCCATAGTGGTATACTCTCACTCATGAGCCATGGATGTCTCTCTTAGACATTGTACTTTATTGTCCATTCTTCTATGTCTAAATCCTATAGAATTGATCCAAATTGGTATATTTAAATAATTTATAGTTATCACCCCTGGTTGGTAGTATCTACATAATTGAGATGTCAAACCTTAACCTTAAAAGTTACTCAATTGGAGCCCATAGCCCACTTTGACCAAAGGGGGAGTCGGTACCTTCACAATAATTAAAATACTTAATCAATTGGCCTTGTGCCACCAATTCAATCATGAATAGGTATATGTATTTGTGTGATCTCCCTAACTTGTTTGTATGCTATATACTTAGGGAAGAAATTTTGAAATTGTAGAAAATAATATCACACTTAGGGGGAGCATGAGCCAAAAATTGCAAATCTTTTGTGCTATGCTTGTTTATCATGATGAGCTAGACTATGGCTATCATTTTGATCATGATAAATCGACACTTAGAGAGTAAGTGTCATTGTAGCCCAAGGGTTGAGTCTAACTTGGTATCTTTTGGAAAATATATCCAAAAACCCTTTGTAACTATGTATTGGAGATCCCTTTGGATTCATACTTTGTATGAGTTTCTAACAAAGGGGGTACTATATATGTAATATATGTCCTTCTCATCTTATCATATGTTGTTTAATATGTATACTTAATTACATATGATAAGTGAACTCATTTGGAGCATGGTTGCTCCATATGGGTTGTTTTGGCATTGTCTTGTGCTTGTATATGTATTTTGAGTTTAAGAAAAGCAAGCCCATTGCCTAGATTTTAAGGTCATATCCTATTAGGCTTCATACTTATTGTGGATAATCGAATGTGCTATCATCTATTCCAAGGATAAGTTTTGTTGGCCATGTACTCACTTTCATTCATTTGGCTTATTGTGTCATATCATGCCTTGCCATATAGGTTTCACCCAAGGCCAATGACATAGACCTAGGGGGAGAGCTAATCTTTGCTATCTTTATGTTTATATGGGCCATTGTGAGATGCTCACATTGTCCATTCAAACATATCCTCTCTAATTGAGCTAAGAATTGCATATCATTTTATATATTCATTCATAGGAGTGAACTGAAATTGCTAATCTTAGTTCCTATGGATTTGATTGCTTATCATGTGTCATTTCACTTCATAATAAGTTTGTCTGTCATGCTATATTAGGATCAAATGCTCATTTTTATGCATGTCAATTTCAGAGAACGTTTTTAACTTAAAAATATCTATTCTTGCTTATCATGATGGGTTCAACATTATTTCATCCATCTCTTCATGATAAGATTCTAATAGGAATGCAAAAAATTTGGGGGCTTATCATGCTAGATCTAAATCTTGCTATTTTTCTTTCATGATAAGTAAAATATAAGCCTTAACTTGCTAATCTAATATTGTATTATGGGTCATAGGGTAGATTTATATTGGATTTATATATATACCAAGATATATCCTAAAATTTGTGCTAAATTGGTATGTCTCTTTGTTTTTCTAACATAGGCTTGATTTGTATTAGTTTATTCATCTCTTATGTTGTTATGCTCCTATCATGCCATATGTACTTTGATTTTAATTGGTAAATCATGATAAGAAGCTAGGGAAGCATCTAGTTTGATTAAAAATCTTTGATGCATTACTTTTGTACTTAATTGTGTATCCTTCCTTTTTGCTTATGCCAAAAGGGGGAGAAGTATGAAATTGATTAGATTGTCCATAATCCATATGCATGTATGCTAAAACTTGTTAAATTTATCTTATGCATATGTTGAGGGGGAGTAGTCACACTCATCTTTCTTAGCTAATCCTCATAAGAGGATCCTCCCACCTCTCTAATCAATTTGGTTTATCATCATAAAAAAGGGGGAGATTGTTAGCCCAAGGGTTCCCCATGGGTTCATTCAATCACCTTATTTTGATGATTAACAAACACAAATTGATTAGTTTTTTATTGACTAATTGTTTGCCTTGAGTGTTGTGCTATGGACAGGAAATTCACAGGTCAATCCGTGCTAGCACACACCATTGATGGCATATGCTTGAAGATGAACCAAACACGTGTCAATGGAGCTAGAGCATTCAAATGATCAATCATACCTTGGACGATCAACCAAGGAGAAGCTCAACATTAGTCATCTCAAAGCATTGAATAAACAAAGAAAGATCGATGAAGGCCAAAGCTTGGAGATCAACAACTTGAAGGAGTGATCAATGCAAGAGACCAAGACTTGAAGATGAGCTTTAAAGTTGAAGATGTGAGTAATGAGTCTTGTGTTAGATTGTATAATTTAATCCCACTTAGGTATCCCTTGTTGAAGGTCCCAAACAATATTAGAATATAAGGAAAAGACCCGTAGACCAAAGCCCTAGTGCCATAAATAGCTTAGAATTGCAAAAGATTCAAATCGGCACAGTTAGCACTTGAATTTTGAGACCAGGTCATAAATCCTATCATAACTGATCCTAAACATTTTTAAATATTTTTAAAAATAGTTTTAACAGAAAGAGCTCATCATTTCCGTTCAAATCGAGTATAAGAACGTCGAAATCCGACGAGAAACGAGTGAGATATGAATTTTACAAAATCGAGTCTGAAATCTGGAAAATGCCAAAAATGCCCTGAAATAGATCCGTTGGGAAGTTGCCCAGAATTACAGAAATGCCCCTGTAACGGCTAGTTTTGGGTTTTCTCTATACATATGGGTTCCCTAAGCATGTGAACTAATCTCTCCCATTCCTAAACTTGTTGTAAACATATTAGAGAGTGGAAAACACCCTTCTGCCTCAATTTGGGAATATCTAAAGGGATTAGACCTAGGCTTATCTTTATAATTATCTTTGAGAGACTCTTATGAGCTTTACATTGTATCAAGCCTTCAAGAGGCTAAAGAGTGTGCTTCAATCTTCTTCTTCATTGTAAACTTGGCAACAAAGGGCGCCGTATTTAAGACCCTTGGAGCTTGGACGCTCGAATTGTACGAGGCGAAAGGAATGCCATATTTAAGTTCCTTGGAAGATAGTGGATTCCTCAAGGAGATAAAACTTGAGAAGAGTGGAGTAGGTCTTGGGGTTAAGACCGAACCACTATAAATCTTCGCGTCTCTTGTGTGGTATTTATCTCTCTTACCCTCACTCTTATTTGTGCTTGCATTTATACACTTAGAATTGAGTGAGTAGTTAGCAATGGTAATTAACTTGCTTATTTAGTACCTTACTAATTAGCCCGTTTAATCTTGTTAATTAAGTTTGCATTAGCCTTCCACCAAGTGTTTGATAAAAGGCCTAAAAGAAACCATTCATCTAATTCCTTTACCTTGTTGTGGGATTTACAATCTTTAATCAACCACCAAGTATTTTCATAGAAAGATTAAAAAGGGAATAATCAACTAGGATTTTCAAAAGCCATCTAACAAGTGTTTGACAAAAGGTCTAAGAGAGGATATTCATTTAAGATTTTGAAACTAATCTTACAAAAGTTTTTAAAGAGGATAAATTTTTTTAAAGACACCCAATTCACCCCCCTCTTGGGTTGCCTAGTGGGATTTCAAGATCGAACCACTATAAAATCTTGTGTTCCTTGTGGATGCTTTCTCTTCTCCTTCATATGCACATTGGTGATTGGTAATCTCTATCCTTTATTTATGTTTATTGTTTATTGAACTAAGATTAGAGAATATAAATGATAAGCAATATCTAAACCCTAAATTGATTGTCTTGCTTATTTAAATAAGGGTTAGATTAATTAGTGCTTAATTAGTAATTTAATTTTAATAATCCACCTAATTAAGCCAAGATTTTTTAATTAGCCAATTCACCCCCCTTAGGTTGTCACACTTGTATTTCAAAGAGAATCTAGATAAACAAAGTTGTCTCTTAATAATTTTCATAACATTTGGTTAAAATCATAAAGAAATTCATAAGCTAAAATGAATTGATTCAATTATGAACTAATTCTTTAAATATCCTTGGATTTTAAGAACATCCCTTTAAACTTATGGAGTATAATTATCAAGGGAAGTTGCAGATGTATCCTTAAGCTTGAAAGAAAATCACTTGTTGTAAAGTACTCCAAGATGAAATTAAAACATTCAAATAAGTGAAAATGAATGTATTAAAGTTATGTGAAGTACTAAGATTGTTTGACCATCTTACACCATTCTCAACTAGTATAAGTGCACCAGAGAAAGGAAAATATGATAAATTTAGATAAGTGTGCACATTGGAATCAAATACATTTTCACTATGGAGTGTCTCATGTCTAATCATTAAATTCCATATGACTTGGATAAGTTGACAAGATTAATTGAACTTGAAAAATACAAACAATTGGGAACTTCAAACTTAAGAGGGTTCATTAATTGTAATGATCATTAAAATCCCTTTAATGAAAGGCATGTGATCTAAAGTGATACATACACATTATGCCTATATGAGTGATCTATGTTTATTAACATTATTCTAGAAACTAGATCACTAAATGACCTATAAGCTTGAGTAATTTGAATCTCACGGTACTCAAACTTGTATCTCATGAAATTATTACAAATTATCATCAAAATCATGAGAGAGTACCCAAAAAGCTTAAATTTTGCTTAAAATTGAGATATGTATATAAATTGGCTTTAAAGGGAAAACTTGTAACGAAATGTGCTGTGTTGACAAAGTTTAATCCATCAAAACACATGGAACATCTTAATAAGGGTTAAGAAAATGATAATGAAAACAAGTATTCCCTAAAAGATGTAAACTAGTTTGTTTCTTTAAGTAAATTGAATAGAACTAGCTGTTTTAGAGTTGCTTGTTCTAGGATAGTGGGCCTTATCAAAATTTACTTAGTAGCTATCCTTGGAGTGATTATTTGTTGATTAAATTGTAGCACTATATATATATATATATATATATATATATATATATATATATATATATTACCCTTGATCGGTATTAGATGCATGGTAAAGATGCTGAACCTTAAAGTTAAAAGCTATTTAATAAGTGCTCATGCCTTCTTTTGAAGGAACGGTACCATTACCTTAATTAAGACATCTAATTCTTTTGGCTTCTAACCATCATTTAAACCATGATCAATCTTATATGTCTTTCCTTGTTATATATATACTATATAGACATATTCAGGGGAGCATATTTTGCTAGTGTAATCCCACGATTTCATTTAATAGTTTGATCCGTTGCAAACATGCAATTGTAGCCCAATGGTTCACCTTCAACTATTCAAATGAAGACCATTGGAGACTATATTTAGGACATCCCTTTGGATTCATACCATATATGAGTCAATAATAAAGGTGGAGCTTTAAAGTTTTATATGTCTTATCTTGGACTAATCATGTTTCCTCAAGTACATATCTCTTCACATATGATAAGTACTCACATATGACAAAAGCCCTTGTGCTTTAATTTCATATCTTTCCCAAGTTTTTAAACTTATCTTGAATGACCTCATTTTGTTTATCAATTTTTCCATTAATAAGTATCTCATTCTGAGCCTAACTTTGCAAATCTCTTACAATTCCATTCATAAGATCTTTTGTCATTGTAATAATTTCACATTCTATGAATTTACACTCTTATCATGTGCTCTTGAAGATATTTGTATCAATATTGAAATCCCAATAGGCAACACAAGAGCGGGGGGTGAATTGAGTAATTAAAATATTTTTGCTTTAATAAAGTGCAATGTTAAAACCTATTTTAACAATTTAACATTTATAGATCTAACCCTTGTTCAAATAACTATGATAATAAAAATAGGGTTTAGATTTTACCAATCACCACAAGAAGAAGGAGGAAGAAGATGGGAGACGACCCAATCATATATAGTGGTTCGATCACAACCTGACCTACTCCACTACCCAAGTACTTGGTCTTTCCTTGGAATTTTCTTTCACTATTTAAGACTCCTTCAAGGGACAAACCCTCTTTGTACAAACCGCATCCAAGGAACAATCCCTCTTCGCAAAACCGCCTCCAAGGAAATTACTCATCTTCGCAAATGCCTCCAAGGTAGCGATCCCTCTTCGCAAACTGCCTCAAAGGGAAAAGCTCCTCTTCGCGAGTACAATGAATAATTGAAGAAGTTAGAGCACTAGATAGGCAAATAATACAATCAAATTCACTACAAACTCTCTCTCAAAGTATACAAGAAAAATCCTAAATCCAACACTTTGATTGTGATCAAAATCAAGGCACAAGTGTTTGGTGAGAGGTTTGAAAACTCAAAATCATAAACCAATGGATTAATGGTTCTTAGGCTATTTTAGAATATTTTCATCAAGCTAGAATGGAGATACAATCTCCTTTTTATAGCCTTTGAAAGAATATAGCAGTTGGAGGGCAAAAGGGTAAAAACTGTGTAATTTTGAAAACAGTACACGAAGTCCCAACGGATCTATTTTCGCGTGGTCGCGATCGACCAAGGGTGTGGCGGTCGCCCGCGGGCCATGCGCTGGTCAGATTTTAAAAATGGATTTAGAATTATCTCGGTCGACCGGGGTATCGCGGCTGACCGGGTCGGTCGCCTGCGAGATGGTTTCTAACCAGTTTTCTATTTCACCTCGATAGGGGTCCGGTCGACTGGGGTGGTAGGGTTGGTCAACCGCCGATTGTACAAATTGTGTTTCTTAGTTATTTTTAAGGGTTTCTTTTGCAATCATTTTCGGTTCTCTCTTAAACATTAAAAACATAATTTTGGGGGTCCAAGAGAGTGTGCCTTGATAGAGAAAACATCAAGAGTATTCGAGATACAACCTATGATCGAATTTTTCATCTCTTGAGTCTTCTCTTGAACATGACCTTCAATGTCCTCAGTTCGATGCTTGACTTGGTTGAGATCTTCGAATCTTCACTCCGTCTTGTAAGATCTTCCAACGAAGGACATTTTGAGCTTGCTCCCATCAAGATTGAGTTGCTTCTTGTAGTGTCCAATTGGATCTCCAAGCAATGCAATGTGTTGTATCATGAATTGTACTAATCTTTTCCTGTGTCAACACAATACTCAAGGTAACTTATTAGTCCTTAAAATCTAATCAATTTGTGTTTGTTAATCATCAAAACATGGGTGAAAGTATGAGGAGCCCTTGGGAGAACCCTTGGGCTTACATTCTCCCCCTTTTTGATGATGACAAATTCAAATTGATTAGAAGGCAGGAGGATCAAGTATACAAGCAAATAAAGGCTAATATCCTCTCCCTAAGCATATGCACAAGAATAATTCAACAATATAATGTAGGTATGCATATGACACTAGGACTACTAATCAATTAATAAAAATTCTCCCCCTTTTGGCATTCATCCAAAAAGGACAATTTTAAATAATTTATAGCTCAAATAAGAGGTGAAACATCTAAGGGGTATGAAAAATGCCCCAATATATCTATAGACATGTTAGACATACCATTTTAGTCTAGTCTATAGGCCAATCATGAGAGAGAGTGAGCAAAACTTTCAAAGCAAGTCAGGAAAGGCAGTTTTTTTTGTTATTAGTCTCTTTGAGAGTGAGTTATCATTCAAAATCTTTAAGAGACATATGGAGCATATTTCAATGTGAGATATAAGGACCATGTAGTCATCATCATGCTCATGTAAATTGCCAGCCAATTAGGTGAAGTAAGTGGGTTATATGGCCTGGCAATTGCCCTACACTATTATATGATTTTTCAATGTCGAAGAATTATAGGGTTAAAACCCTATATGAAGTGTGATGATACCATAATATGCATAATAGAGTTCAAGAATCACACTTGGGGCTTCCCTTTGATGTGAAAGTGAAAGTACGTTTTTGGGAATTAAGATAAGGATGTACTCAGGATGTCAAGATACAACCCTTGGGCTTCAACATTTACTAGGTTACCAAGAATTGCCCTGAGGTAATGCAGACAAGTCTCTTCCTGAGCATAGATATGCCCAAATCTACTATATAAATTTTCGAGCTCAAAGTTTGCTTTCCCATTAGAGATTTGACATTGGACAGTGCTTAGAAGAGAGATCCTGAGTTTTCAAATGAAGGAGTCTAAATAGGATGTGGTACTTCATGAATTTTGAAGGCTCCCCCTGATTGTGACACTCTCCCCCTGACTCTATGCACTAGGTGCAAGGGAGATATCGCTTGTTTGATGGCTTCGGATGCTGGCCTTAAGGCCAAAGTTGTTGGATACATTAATTAAGTTGATTGTGCCGTTCCTTCATAAGAAGGCATGAGCACATATTGAGTGACTTTTAATTTTAGTTTGACATCCTTAACCCTTGAAGAATATTACAATTAATACAGATGCATAAGTATCAGACATAAGATAGAGAGATGTGGATATAATCTGACACAAGCGCATGGACACATAGCTGATGAGATGAAACGAAGATACACATCCATGGCTGTGGACCCCGATCTCGAGAATGACAAGGGACGAATCCCCCTCATCCTTCGGATCTCCACATTTGAAGGAGAGCTCTACCGAAGAACTCTCGAAATGGTGCCCTCACAGCATGAGTGGCGATATATGAGATACCTCTTGATTCGAAGACAGAGCCTGAAATTAAGACGTACCTAAAAATAAGAAAGAGTCGCCATCCATGGATTAAGGCCATGGAATCCATAAAAATACACTATCTGCAATGGATAAATTCAGAGATAATTGGGTCCGTACTTGGTTACGAGTAGGGAAGGTGAGGAGCACATTTATGTGTGAATTGTAGGTACTAAAGCGTGCATATTTGAAGCGGTGTTTCAGGGTTATCTTGGAAAGATGGATGAATTTGATGCCAAAAAGATCAAATACTGAAAGAAATAACCAATCTCCAATGGTGGCCGAATTCTATACAAGATGATTATTGTGCCTCTATATATTCTCTTTTAAAAATATAAACAATTCAAGGGGTGCAATCAAGTTACATGATGGACTATTAATTTGGATGGCTCGGATTAGCTATGGAATTAATTTACAAGGTATGGTCCATTTAGATTGTGACCTATAATATGGACGCTTCGGATTATCCTACGAGAATGATTTAGGAGTGTCGTTAATTCATGGCCCATCAATTGAGCGGTTTAGATCACCCTACGGAGATAATTTGAGGAGCAAGAATTATTCACATTGGAACCCATCACTTGGATGGTCTAGGTCATCTTAGGGAAAGGATTTGGAGGACACGCACATTTATTACTTGGCCCAACAATTGGATGGTTTAGATCAACCTAAAGAAGTGCTTTAGAGGGAGTCGGCTAATAGGACCTTTTATCACTCATGAAAGAGAAGAGGGAGGTAGTAAAATCCATGAAGGGTGGTCAATATCATTAGTGGAGCCCACCATTTGTTTAAGGTTTTGAAAATTAGGGAATTTCATTCAAAAGGGACATTCGGCCAACATGGATAGGAAATAAACCCCAAGTGTTGGAAATCTAAGTAACCTTATTAATGAATTCACTCAAGTGGGACCCATTGAGAGTTGGATTAGGAATTGCAGGAGCTATGATTTTATTCTAAGTCTAATTTTAGAAGAGGTGGTTGGGAATTAAATTCATAAAAAAAAAGATAAAAAAAGGAGCCCAAAAATCACACTCGGCCAAGACGGAAAGAAGATCACAGATTGTTTCTTTTGGACCCACATGATCTCGTGCAGATTATTTCCCCATATTTGGAAATCTAGTTTTGGTTATTGGATTTTCTATTTTGGCTCTATGAGAACCGACCACCAACCATTTTTGGCAATTTTTAAAACCGTCCAGCAAGAATGCCCTTTCACTTGGCTTTCAGACTTTTGGTTTGAAAATATTATTCTTGAAAACATGCAAAAGTGGGTCCCATTTGGATTTTGGTAAGTCTTTAAAAGCGAGTCACAGCAGCCATGTTTCCCTTTTGTTAGAAAATAATATTTTCTAATTTTATATATAATTCATATACATACATGCAAAAGTGGGACCCACGAAAGTAGAGGAAGAAAGCAAGAACTTCATTGATATTTTGGCATTTTGCTAAAACCACCGAATTTGGCCTCCCTTTCTTTGTGTTTTTTTATATATATTAAACAAAAGTGGGACCCACGTGGGATTTGAAGAAAACTGCTATGGAAAATAAACTACCGCATTTGGAATGTTTATTCTTCCACGTTTTGGGTTGACGAAACAAAATAGTAGTTTCTAATTAGCTTGTATTGCTATTCTATATAATATAAGTGGGACCCACTGTGAAGAAGAAAAGAAAGTTGCCAAAAGCCCACCCATTCCTACCTAAGGAAGGAGAAAAAGTCAATAAAAGTGGTGAAAAACTTATCAAAGAAAGGTAAAAGTTGGTGAAATTTTAAAGGAGAAAAGAAGAAGTTGGTGGAATTACAAACAAATACTGGAAGTTGCCAAATTACCAAAGACAGGCGGGGTTGCCAAAAATACAAAAAGATGCCAAGATTGTGTCTTTCCTTGGAGATGAAAATAGAAGGTGAAGAAAGCTACATCTTGGAGTGAAGAAGGCTCTCTCTTTTTCTTCTCCACACACTTTTGCTCTCTCTATGCTTTTGCTTGTTCTCTATTATTCTCTACCACTCTCTCAAGCTCTTTCTCTCTCTCTCTCTAGGTAATTTCGGTCCTCTCTCTTCTCTTGCTTTTGTTTGTTCTCTTTTGATCTCTCTAAAAAAATTTAGTTTTTATTTGCAGCCCATTATTTTGCTATTTCTTCACTTTCTTACAAATTCTATGCTCTCTTGATTTCATCTTTCTAACTCTCTTGTTCTCTTTTTCTTTACCAATTGCGGCGAGGTGTTTGGTGCACTCTTTCATTGAAGCAAAACATTAAAGAAGGTGACCAAGACAATCAACAGTTGGAAGGAGGGCGATCAAAGCTTCAACCATTGTTTGAAGGAGAAGAAAAAGAATAAGTTTTCTTTTTATTTTGTTATATTTTCTAGCTGTTAAGGGAAAGCCATAATATGACGAGAGAAGAGTATTGATTGCCAACTTTTGCATTTCAGAAAATTTTCATTCATTTATCAAAATCCACAAAAAAATGAACAATAAACTAACAAAAAACTCTTTTCACCATATATATATAAGGAGATTGTTTAAAAGAATAATTTTGTGATCAGGGATAAATCACATGAAATTTCGTGGAAATGCTTTGTAACATGTTTCATTTTCAAATAAAATTGAACTAGAATATTGGTGACCAACACATAATCCATGAAACAATGAATACACGCCCAAGCTATAATGTCTATATGAATGAGTCAAAGGAATATACAAGCAAGGGGGGAGATCTGACAGAAACTACGTTCAGAGAGGAGGTTCAAACATTTCGACCCAAACCCAACTTAAGCCAGAACTTAAATATGAGAGTCTGAACCTGTCTTGTAGGATTTGAGATAGTGCTTGGCTGAGACCACTTTTGATCAAGGACACTTGATTTAGGAGGCAAAAATGATGTTCGAGATGAATAATAAGTTCATCGTATCCTTTAAACCAGGCAAATGAAATATCAAATCAAGGTAACAGGGTAGGTATTTTAATTCCATCTTTATTCTAGAATCATCCATTTGTTGCACAAAGGTGGTAAAAAAAAAAATCAAATTTGTTGCACAAAGGAGTTCATCAGGCAACTCATCATAGAATCAATCCAAAAAGGACTCAAAAGACATGAATCATTTAAGAAATTAAATTGCTCTGCTAGCTAGTTTAATCACAATACTCAATCAGAACACTACAAACAGTCACTATACAATAGAAGAAGTGAATTGGAAAGAGATGCTTACTGAGGAGATAAATGAAATCAACCTTTTTTTTCCAACGCAAAAAGAAATGACAATTTGTCCAACGCAAAAATTCAAAGCATGATAGATTAAACAATCAACGATCTCATAATAATTGAAGCTAAAGCACTGATTAAGTCACATCCATTGAAATTAAGAGTAAAGTAACAATATAAGCACAGATTTGTCATTTAAAACGAATCAGTAAAAATAATCACTATCAAAATTAACACAATTATTAGATCAATGCGATGAAAACCATTTCAGTATGTAGAGGCCTAGAATAATAATAAAAAATCATATTTTACCTCTGTTTCTTTTTCTTATCTCCTAAATTGAAACGCAATCTTCAATTTCCCTTACCCGTACTTTCTTCTTACAGAAATAACCAGATAAAACTTCAGATCTGATGAATCAAACTTCTGATTTTCTTTTGATCTTGCTAATTCTAGATCTTCCACTTGAAATTGTTCAGAATCAGTCCAAGGTTATAGAAAATCCTTCGATCTTCAGGTTTTTCCTGATGTGCTATCATAGGACATCAATTTGAACACAGTATGACTGAATTTAGAGTTTAGACCTCTGATTTCCACAAATTTTGCAAGCTTATGATGACAGATCTATGACTTTGTAGGGAAGAAAGCTAAGGTAACAAGGTAAGAAAGGGAGATCTGGCTAGAAATTGGCTGGAATCTAACAAAATTTGGATCAGAGAAGAGAAAGTAGAGTTCGGGTTTCAAGAGGACAAACAAAGTTTAAAGAAGAGAATGAGGTGATTCGCTGGAGGAAGAATGAGCCAGAGTATGGCCTAAACTCACTAGAAAAGCTTGTCGGAGAAGAAAAGTCTATCGGAGAAGATCGGAGAAGAAGAAGATGAGGAAAAGTAGGGTTTCGTAATTGGGGATTTCTCTCTCTCTCTCTCTCTCTCTCATTCTATCTGCTAGGGTTTGCTAAAGAGAGATTTAATTAGCTTCTAAATGAAGCTATAACCCTCTATTTATAGGAAAATCTATTAATTTTTCCCCCCCCTAAAGCTACCAATGGACACCTCCTTTAGTATATTTTCACTTGGTTTTGGATAAGTTGGGTGGTCCCCAAGAAAAAATGCTTAATAAAAAATTAGGGAATAAATTTGTGCCCCTTTGATTCACCCAGAGACACCCTTTTCTGCAAATCGTTCACGTTTTATTTACACCAGGCCACCTCCTGGTCGAGATAATGCACACCCCTTCTGAAACACTATATAACACTATGCAACGCTCTACACTCGTTCACTAAGCAAACCTCGACGGATTTCGATGAAATTTTAGAGAGACCTATTTGGAACCCTAACCTTCTAAGAACAGATTTGGGACTCTAATTCAACTATTTGATAAGGTTTTTAGTTAAACCTAATTGGGGTTCTGTCAAAATGGGGTGTCTACAGGCGGTTGCCCACCGAATCCTTCCTGGATCTTTTTATTTTTCAGTTTCTTAGCTACCGTGGTTGCTCGCCGAGGCTCAGTCGACCGCCACTCCCCTGATTTTACTTCCTTGATATTTTTCAAGGAATTTTATGGATTATTCATTTTTCTCCTATTTTTTTCTTTTCTATGGATTATAATAGACTTGTAAGTTTGTCCCATGAGTTGTTTGAGGATGTCTAAAAATTAATCTCTATTTTTATTCCTTTTTAGCTTATGTGGTTAGAGTGACATGAATTTCCTTTAAAGTTCTATGTGGATGTTCTTTGTTTGTTTTTGCTAGATGGAGTGTGTGAAATATGTTTGACCTATTTCTAGCAAAATGTCAACATGATAAGCTCTCTATTTGTGAAGGCTAAGTGCATAGTGATGTGATTTTGCATTTAGAGAGATTTTTTCAAAAAGATGGTCAATATAGCACAATAATAGTTTAGCCATAAGTATTTTCTTGGTTTCTTCATAGACTATAACTTGTATAGAACATAGATACATTCCATTGAGAATACATAGCTATATGCATCTAAGTTCAAAAAATGAAAGGATATGTCGGTTAAGCTCATGAAGTCTAGATACAATGATTAACACATAGAAATGAAGTATTTAGAGAGAATGAATATATGTTACAATAAAGCACAACCCCTAAGATTAAGATATTCAATGAATATTTTGAGTAGGGGACTTTGGAACCGACATTACCTTGGGTCCATTCACGTTTGTTCTTGAGAGTGTATCTTTTCTTATCCATACAAACTTGTTTGACCTTACAAGCCTAAACTTGCGTTTAGATTTGTAATGTCCAACTCTACCACAATAAAAGCATGAATAGTCATGGGTAGAAGGATGATGTGAACTACAAGAGTGATTATGATTACACATGTTTTTGTTCTCTTCTTGTAGGTTGATATTTTCTAGCCTTTTCTAACTTCGTCTCTTCTAGCTTATCTTCTAGATGTTCAATTTCTTGAGATGAGTTAGTTTTCAACTCTTCTTCATCTTCTTTTAAGTATTTGTATTTTTCATTAAGTTCATGGTTTGTACTTGTTTGACCTTTGTTTAACTCAAGCAATTTGAACTCTTTTATCTTGAGTTCTTATAAGTTTTCGTCTAAGGTCTTAATTTTACATATCATGGAGTCAACTGACTTTTTAATCAATAAATTCTTTTTGTTTCTTTCCATTAACTCCTTATTAAGCTCTAAATATTTTATTTTGAATTGCTCACATTCTTGTACATCAATCATAGTGATTGGTTTAAAAAACAACTTTGCAAGTGTTGTAATTATCATAATATTCTTTAAGCTTATTCCAAACTTCCTTAGCACTTTTACATGATGATACAATATCATAAATATGGGTGCTTAAGGCACAACACAATGCAATTAGAGCTTTTGAGTTGTTTGGTGTCTTTTTCAGTGAATTTTCTAATAGTAGGAAAAATAACTCCCTTTTCTATGGTTTGCCATATACCAAACTCTAGACTTTTATTATAGGTCATCATACGGATCGACCACGATCCATAATCCGAACCATCAAATATGGGAAGTCTAGATTCCATTGGTTGCCTTGGATCTTTTTCTCTTAAAGGTTTTCAATGAAAACCTATGTAAGAGCCTTTAGCTCCGATACCAATTGAGATCCCAATATGCAACACAAGAGGGGGGTGAATTGGGTAATTAAAAAAAATTTGCTTTAATAAAGCGAAATGTTAAAACCTATTTTAACAATTTAACATTTTTAGATCTAACCCTTGTTCAAATAACTATTATAATAAAAATACGGTTTAGATATTACTAATCACCACAAGAAGGAGGAAGAAGATAGGAGATGACACAACCTGACCTACTCCACTACCCAAGTACTTGGTCATTCCTTGGGATTTTATTTCACTAATTGAGATTCCTCACGCCGAATCTCCGGGCTTTACAACTTGACTCCTTCAAGGGACAAACAATCTTTATACAGACTGCATTCAAGGAACAATCCCTCTTGGCAAAATCGCCTCCAAGGAAATTACTCTTCTTTGCAAACTACTTCCAAGGTAGCGATCCCTCTTCTCAAACCGCCTCAAAGGGAAAAGCTCATCTTTGCGAGTACAATGAATAATAGAAGAAGTTTGAGCACTCCCAAGCCTCTAGATAGGCAAATAATACAATCAAGCTCACTACAAACTCTCTCTCAAAGTATACAAGAAAAATCCTAAATCTAACACTTTGAATGTGATCAAAATCAAGGCACAAGTGTTTGGTGAGAGGTTTGAAAACTCAAAATGATAAACTAATGGATTAATGGGTCTTAGGCTATTTTAGAATGTTTTCATCAAGTTAAAATGGAGCTACAATCTCCTTTTTATAGCCTTTGAAAGAATATAGCAGTTGGAGGGCAAAAAGGTAATAACTGTGTGATTTTTAAAACAGTACACGAAGCCCCAACAGATCTATTATCGCATGGTCGCGATCGACTGAGGGTGTGACGGTAGCTCGAAGGCCATGCGCTGGTTAGATTTTAAAAACGAATTTTAAATTATCTCAGTCGACCGGGGTATCGCGGTCGACCGGGTCGGTCGCTCGTTAGATGGTTGGTCGCCCGCGAGATGGTTTCTGACTAGTTTTCTATTTCACCTCGATAGGGGTCGGTCGACCGGGGTGGTAGGGCCGGTCGACCGCCGATTGCAAAAACTGTGTTTCTTAGTTATTTTTAAGGGTTTGTTTTGCAATCCTTTTTGGTTCTCTCTTGGAAATTAGAAAAATAATTTTGGGGGGTCCAAGAGAGTGTGCATTGATAGAGAAAACATCAAGAGTGTTAGAGATACAACTTATGATTGAATTTTTCATCTTTTGAGTCTTCTCTTGAACATGATCTTCAATGTGCTCTGTTCAATGCTTGACTTGGTTGAGATCTTCGAATCTTCACTCCATCTTGTAGGATCTTCCAACAAATGACATTTTGAGCTTGCTCCCATCAAGATTGAGTTGCTTCATGTAGTGTCCACATGGATCCCCAATTCATGCAATGTGTTGTGTCATGAATTGTACTAAATCTTTTCCTGTTTCAACACAACACTTAAGGCAACTTATTAGTCCTTAAAATCTAATCAATTTATGTTTGTTAATCATCAAAACATGGGTGAAAGTATGAGGAGCTCTTGGAAGAACCCTTGGGCTTACAAATATCCATGATAAGATTAATTAGTTGAGCTATCACTCTTATATCAATAACTTTTATATATGTCATGCCTTGACTTTTATGTTTTACCCAAGGCCAATGACAAATACTTAGGGGGAGAGCCTAATTGTCTTATCTTTATATTTATATGGATCATTATAATGTGTTCACATTGTCCATTACCCCTGTAATTATGCTTTTATTGTGAATCTAACAGTATATAAAATAAAAAACTGATTATCATGAATTGTGTTTGAATTTTCTGGTTAAAACTCTTGTGACAAGCATTTGGAGAGCTTAAATTGACATAGAATTCATGTTCTCATGGGCCATAGAGTTAGTTTGTAGTATCTCTATATCCGTGCATGTGCCCATCCACATAGATTTTTACATTTTGACTAAACGTAGTAATGTTTTATAACTGTCAATCTATATCTCTATCTTTTATCCGTATCATGCTTAATTCAATTTGATTACCCTATATTCATGATAAGTTTCCTAGTAAAACCATAAATGTTATATGTTCTCAATTATTATACTTGTTATCCCATATTTTCTAGTGATCTATGTGTATGCATAACAAAAGTTTATGGGGAGTGCTTAACTGTCAAATCTTCTATGTTGATAAGCTTCTTAGGTTTATATTTAGAAAGTTAATTCAAATAAACACCCTTTGATTGTGCATAAACTGTATATCCTTACTGGCCTTAAAAAAGGGGGTGATTACCTAGTTTTTTTTATGTTACTTCACTCTTATCTTGAATTTTTCACTTTGAGCATCTTATAATCATGATAAGTAGATAGGGGGAGTGATTATTCTACATATTGGCTTATTAGTTTGTGCTTTCACTGTTAAAACCTCCCTTTTTGTTGCTGTCAAAAGGGGAGAATTTTGCAATTGATTAGCTAGTTCATTGTTTATATGCACCAAATGCTTTATATTCATATATTATACTTTTGCATATAGTGAGGGGGAGTATTACACTTCATTTTATATGTTTGATATTATTTGTCTATCTATTTTGATATCTCCTTCCTCCTAATTAATTTGGTTTGCCATCATAAAAAGGGGGGAGAATTTTAGCACAAGGGTTCCTATGGGTTCAACTAATCACTTTTACCTTGTTGTTTTGATGCTAGAAAACTCAAATTAATTAGTCTTTATGGACAAATGTGCTGCCTTGGAGTATTGTGCCTTAAACAGGAACTTCACATGTCATATCGCCATTAGCACAATACTAAAGGATCAACATGCACAAGTGAACCAAGAGAGCTTGCACTCAATGAAGACATCATCCATGGAAGGTGTTCAAGTCAAGAGCTCAACTTAAAGATCCCACAAGCATTCTTTGCACAATGCCAAGAAGAGCTTGAAGATGAACAAGTGTTGGTGATAATCTCAGCATTCAAGGTGAAGATGATTCAAGAAGAGAAGTCACATGTACCGAAGCCATATCAAGTGTTCACCTAAAAGCCTAAGAGCCTGAAGCCCTTTGAAGCCAATGCAATCAGGGAGTTAAAGTATTTTATCTTTTCTAGATTGTATTGAAGATCTTTTTCAAGTGGTTTTGCATTTCAAAGTGTTTTTTAATCATCTTTCAAAACCAACTTTGAAACCTATTTGTAACTCATGAAAAATTATTTTTAAAGGTCCTAAATATTATTAAAACAAAATTCCATAACTCAAGAACCAAAGCCCAAGTGCTAACCAAAGTTTACAAATGGAAAGACATGACATTTGCACTTGAATTATGAATCCAGCACCTTAAACCTAATTAATTGGTCTAAATTTTTTTTAAATATTTTTGAAATTATTTTTAACAGATAGCTCTCATTTTTCTCATGTCCGTAGAGTACAAGAACTTTAAAATCCGAAAAGAAACGAGAGAGATATGAATTTTACAAAACTGACTGCAGAAACTGGAAAAACCAGTTTTCTACAGGGCGGTCGACTAGATCCCCCTAGTCGACTGGACACCATGAAACTGGTTTTTTAGAATAACCAGTAGTAGCCTACGGGAAGTCGACTGGATCCCCCGGTCGACTAGAGCGACTTGAAACTGTTTTTTTTAATATTCCATCAAATCCTATTGTCCAGTCGACTGGTCGAGCCTAGCCGACTGCCAACGGTCTGAAATAGAGCCATTGGGGCTCAAACGACTAGTTATTTTTGGACCATTTTGAAATTGTTTTTGCCCAAATTACCCCGAAACTTTCACAAACTCATATGGACTATAAATATGATGTTTCTACACACATTTAACAACTTTTGGACATATTGAAAATCTATTTTGAGCTTAGACTTTCAAAATCCATTTCATTCTTCAAAGAGCTTGCATGTGCATTTTCATTTGTGGAAGATCTCCACTAGGCTTACTTGTAATTTTACTTGGAGAGTTATTTGAGAGCTTTTATTGTATATCAAGCCTACACGAGGCTAAGAGAGTTTTATCATTGTTCCTCTTCTTCAACAAGCTTTGTAAGAGGGTCCCAATTCGGCCCGTTAAGAAAGGTGAATCTTGACTTTGTAAGAGGGTTTTCCGATCCGGCCCGTTAAGAAAGGAGGATCGTGATAGTGGAAGTGCTGATGAGGTCTTACCGAACCACTTTAAAATCCTTGTGTTAATCTCTTTGCCTCTCAACCTCCTTCGCTTACTCTCTGCACTGGTGATTGGTAACTTCTTTCTCTTTGCATTTACTTTACTTCGATATCAACAAGGTTTTGTTGTAATTTGAATTTAAGGTTAATCACATTCAATATCATAAAATTTTTAATTAATTCCAATTCACCTCCCCTCTTGGGTTGCATTACCTAAATTCAGAGGCCCAGTCTCATCGGTTGCTCATGATTCCCAACATTCCTTAAAAATACTAAAACCACAATAAAAATGGGGTGATGATATTCACCCCCCTACATTACATGAAGGCTCCCCTTTTAACCCGATTTGACATAAAGTTACCCACTTTTCACGTCAAATCAGGTTAAAAGGGGAGCGTGCATGTAATGCAGGGGGTGAAAATATCATCTCTCTAAAAATGGCAACTGAAAATTGTCCCCCTCCCCAAAAAATAAAAATAAAAATAAACCTCACCCGCCGAAGTCGCTTCCATGGTGATGTTCAACAGTATTACTGGCTAAAATAAATTTGCCAGTTGCACCCCTAATAGAAATTGCTAGTTTCACCACCAAATAGCTAAACATTGTCATGGATGCGGATGTACTAATGGAAACGGTTTTCATGACTTTTGATAGATCTAATGGTTATTGCATGGGTAGATTCCAACCAATCATGCAAAAGCCTCCAAATAGTGCAAAAGATTGGTCACTTGACTCATAAAAGGGAACTCACTCTACCCCAATCAAATTGGTAACTTAAATAATAAGAACAATATAGATCCTAAAAGGGTACCTGGCATCCAAGGTTCCCTCATGAGATTCAGTCGTGTGCAATATAAATATCTCTTGATGGAGAAGCATAAGAAACTGTTGTAATTTTAACATTGATATACACTTTCAATAGCTCTGGGTGCAGGGGCGGAGCCAGGAATTTACTAAAGTGGGGGCAGACAATTTTTTAACAAAAAAACAATTGATCACAAAAAAACAAAAAAAATAATTGATCACAAAAAAAAACTTATAAGAACAAATTCACGATCTAAAAGGAATGCTATTTTACATTGATAATCCATAAGTATCGTGCTAATTTTACGACTGATATGCTTTGAGAGATTTAATCTTGTCCATTGATCATTAATGTGATCAATGGTTAAAATCCATCAAGAGCCAATCATCCAAGTAAGGAGGGCCAAACAACAATAGAGAAACTTGTGTTCGCCAATCTAACTAGTTCAATTATATTAAGATCTTATCCCTCCTCACCTTAAACAAATTAGATTCAGCAAACAAATTGAGTCCATAGTTATTGAATTAATGTTGCGTCATTATAAACCACAAAATAATTATATTTAACAAACTAGCAAGATTAGTCTACTATCTATCAGTTCATCTGGTATACACGAGTGTTACATACCTTGAGAGTTGACTTGCTTAAGACTTAAAGGAAGAGAAATCAAAACACATAAACAACTTAAGATTTCAATTTAGTAATTTGTATGCATTTGCTTCAGACTTGGGGTGGAGAGAGAGGAGGGGCTGTTTGTTCTGGATTGTGAGAACTGATTGTGTGTCCCAAGCCTTTACCTTTTTGTTCCTCGGTCTGAAGAGAGAGAGAGAGAATTGCTAAAATATTGGAAACAAATCCCTAAAATCTTGCTATTTTGGAAAGGAAAAAAGTCACAAATGGCTTTTGGACCAAAACGGGTATACAATTAACGTAAAGACATTTGCCCCCCTTCAAGAAAATTAGGAAATTGAAGGGGGGCAATTGCCCCCCCCCCCCTTCATTACTGAAATTGAAGGGGGGCAATTAGCCCCTTTTTTTTTTGCAAGGGCTCATGTGAGTTTAGCATTCCTCATATTTGTCATATTGAAATTAGCCTTTCATTTCTAAGGATATGCTTGGCAACCATGATTTTTTATTTATATGAAATATTAGCTTAAGCAAGGAGGGGTGGGGGTGTTTGGGGAGAAACCTGAACCCGATTGAGTGAGGAGAGGGTAAGAAAATGCTGAAAACAACTCGTTTCTCATTCACCCGTTTCATGTGAATGGAAAACAGGGTTGGTGAGTAAAATTTGACACACACGTTTCGATTTTTGTTATTTAGATACCTTCATTACATTTTTTTCAGGGGGGCAATTGCACCCCCCCCCCCCCCAATCCCCCCTACCCTCCCAATCCCCCTTCGATCCGTCCTTGTCTGGGAGCTGATCTAATAATGTGGAAAGGGTTACAGAAAATGCAAACCCATTCTTTTGAGTTAACTACAAATAGAAAAATGCCTAAAACCTTGAGAATCTCAGAATTATAGTACTCGAAATTAATATTCTTGAAACATGGAGAAGCAAGTTAACGACGACACCTGCACTTAAAAAACACCTCTTTTCTAAGCTCTATGCAACTCTCATGTTAGGGTTTCCTAAACACTAAAACCTTCCTTGCATACTTCTTTCAATATTGCTCGCTTTTAGAATGGCATGGATTATTTTTCGCATTCTAATATTGGTTTTGTTTCATGATTAGAAAGGGAAAACCTTCCTCTCCAACTTCTTTCAATATTCTAATATGTGCTCTTCCTTCGTATGGTAATTTTCTTAGAGGTCTAATCTACATAGTTTTTTGATAGAATATAGAGTAGCAGAATCCAGAAAATTGGATTCAAGTTGTCGTACCAAATTGAAAGCTACGGGTTAGCTCCAAAAGCTTAAGCTGATGGAGATGGCATGATTTAATCTTTTATACTTTAACACTCCCCCTCATGTGTGGCCCCTCTTTCTAGAGTTGGCATAGACGTGGCACATGTGGCCCCTCTTTTGGGTTTGGCCATTGCATGTGGTTTTTGCTATTAAGGAGGTTTTAACTCAGGACCTTTGGCTCTGATACCATGTGAAAGCTACCAGTAACTCCAAGAGCTTAAGCTACTGGAGAAAGGCATTATTAATCTTTTATACTTTAACACCAACTTTTTCCTTACGAATGGATTTTGTTTTCAGATTTTATGGGTATAGAGAGAGAGAGAGAGAGAGAGAGAGAGAGAGAGAGAGAGAGAGATTTACGCAAGGCGGTTAGGGAGGGAGAGAGAGAGAGACTAAGGCTGAGAGATTTCCCTTTTTTAGAGATTTACACAATTAGGTATCTGTTTTTTGACATTTACGGTTTTAGAGGAATAAATAAAAAATGTTTTGAGCTTTTTTAATATATACGAAAGGATGCCACATTGGAATGAAGCTGGAGACCTATCGGCCTATAGTATATGCTAAGCAGCTTTCTTTTCCGTGTCATTCGCTTTCTTTATGAGAAAGGATGGGAGAATGTTTTGCCCTAAAAAGTTGGCTTGGGCAATTTTCTAAACACGTTTACACCTATGGATGGCATGGTGATGGGTAGTATGGGGGCACCAGTTTACATCTGCAAAGTCACCTTGGGTGATCCTCTCTCTCTCTCTCTCTCTCTCTCTGGCACGGTGATGGTGTGATGGGATGGGATCCACCGTTTTGCAGTCATGCATAGCATGGCCCCAAATGCTAGTCTAATATATGTTAGAATATATCAAATCCATTAAGATCTGACCATTGGATTATTAGGTAGTAGATTAGGTAATTATTTAGATTAGGAAACTTAGTTGATTAGGAATACCTCGCCATAGTTCTTATCCTTATTACTTACCATATTTATCTATTGAATGCTTTATATAAACACTCCTTATTGTCAATGAAAATCAACTAAGATTGCTGAAACTCTGCTTCCTTTACCATACAGATATCAAAGGAGGGGTGTCTCTAGTGAAAATGGGGGACCGCATCATCACCAAGCAATTCGTTAAGAAAGGAGGAAATCAAGCCCGCAAGTGGAAGTGGGTACGAAGTTTTTGCATGGGTTGTTTTACTTCAAACCCACTTCTGGTTTTATATGAGATGTCACATTGGATGAATACCTTTCGGGAGAGATTGCTTAAGAAGAAGTACCTGTGATTTTCCCCTAAAGCAACGAGGGGACTATGGAAAGATAATCCTTGCTCAACTTGTTTACAATGACAAGAAGATAGATGGTCCTTTCTCAATTCGAGCAAATGTCCATTTGATCCATCTTTATACTTTAGTATAGACTAGAGTAAGTGAGAGAGTAGGATTCAAAACTCATGTGATGATGCAAATTGACATTTTGTCAATTCTAAATTATGTTTGGAAAGGAGCCATTATTGGGACTTTTTTTACAGAAAACGTTAAAGGGGACCCTATGCAGCCAGTTATCAAGTAACCAATTCCTCTCTCTCTCAGCACCATGGTTAGATTGCCTGGACTCTGTTTTCCTCTTGTATTGTTTTTGCTATTTACTGATCTTTTTACTGTTAAGCTCCATCATCTATGACTTCTATTTCCAAAGCTTCTTAACCTTCATCTCCTTTACTTCTACCATAAAACTCTCCTTCGTTCCTCATGAACATCCCCCTTCTTCTTCGTCTCCAACACTCGACATTAGTAACATTGATCATGAATTTACAGTCAATGTTAGGATCTATAGGGGCCACCTTTTGATCGGGGGGTTAGGATCATCCTATATAGATGATTTACTGGGTATTTTTTCCAACAAATGAACGGTTTGTATCATCCTATAAAGTGGGTTGCACAATAGAACTGAGCCAACTTGAATTGGCTTAGTTTGAACTTGACATGGCTTGCATTAAACCCTCGTGACCTTCTTTGGATCAACCCCCGTTGCCGGTTGAGAACCTCACTCTGCAACCTCTTATGGAACGAGATACAGTTCTATTCCGGGGGACACTACTCTACGCCAAAGGTAACTCTCTCTACTCTGCTGGACTCGAAATCTCTCTGAGAGTAAGTTGAGATACCAATGAGGTGGGGACCACATGTTATAGTGGTGGTAATATCAAATTATGGATTAGGGTTGAAATCAAAGGCCCCTCCCTCTTAGTGGGCCTCCCCTTGTCGGCCTGTAGAAATGACCCAATAATAGCTCCTTTTCTCACAAAATTTTAGAACTGAAAAAATATCAATTTGCATCATCACATGATTTTTGAATCCTACTTTTTGGATCATTCTCTCACTTACTCTAGTCTATACTAAAGTATAAAGATGGCTCAAATGGACATTTGATCGAATTGAGAAATGCCTATCTATCTTCTTTTCATTGTAAACAAGTTGAGCAAGGGTTAGCTTTCCATAGACCTCTAGTTGCCATAGTGGAGAAACACAAATACTTCTTCTTCACCAATCACTCCTGAATGGTATTCATTCTATGTGTCTCATATAAAACTAGAAGTGGGTTTGAAGTAAAACAACCCCAGGAAAAACTCTGTACCTGCTTCTATTTGCTGGTTTGATTCCCTCCTTTCTTACCGGAGTGCTTGGTGATGATGTAGACCCCCATTTTCACTACAGACTCCCCTCCTTTGATATGTGTATGGTAAAGGAAGATGATTTTTGGTAATCTTGGTTGATTTTCATCAACAATAAGGAGTTATTATATAAAGCATTAAATACAGAAATATGGTAAGTAATAAGGATAAGAACTATGGCGAGGTACTCCTAATCAACTAAGTGTCCTATTCTAAGTAATTACCTAATCTAGTACCCAATAATCCAATGGTCAAATCTTAATGGATCTAATATATTCTAACATATATTAGACTAACATTCGGGGGCTCATGCTATGCATGATTGCAAAACGGTGAGTCCCACCCCATCACAACATCACCATGCCATCCATTGGAGAGAGAGAGAGAGAGAGAGAGAGAGAGAGAGAGAGAGAGAGAGAGAGGATCGCCAAAGGAGACTTTGCATGTGTAAACTGATGCCCCGCATGCCATCTATAGGTATAAACATGTTTTGAAAATTGCGGCCAAGGCAACCTCTCAGTGTAAAACATTCTCCCATGAAAATGTTTTTAAGAAAGAAAGCGCATGCATGGAAAAGAAAACTTTTTAGAATATACTATAGACAGATAGGTCTTCTGATAGTTGACGGACCACCTCTTACTGTCCAAGATTTCACTTGACGTTGCAACATCCAAACGACGAAAGACCATCCACTTGCCACAATAAAATAGATCTAAATTTAAGATATAAACTTCTGATAGATGACGGACCACCTCATACCGTTAAAGCTTTCCCTTGACATTGCAAAGTCCAAACGACAAATGATCTTCGATTTGCTACCATAAAATATATCTAAATTTATGATATATTATTAGATAATCTTTTGATGGTCAGCAAACCACCTTTTTTTACGTACCCGAATTTTCCTCAACATCGTAATGGCCAAGTAGAGACCTTTGTCAACATTTATAGCAGAGGCCCGCCCATAGTAACATTAGTTAAAATGAAATTTATTTGACAAATTAAGACTAGAAGAAAAGCATTGTAATCAAGAGAGCTGCTAGCAAAACGGTATTTCGTTTAGAAAATAAAGACGAAACCCTAACATGTGACATGCACAAGAAGACAAGGAAGTGAACACGAATCACCACTAAATGCAAAAAAAACACTATATGGAAGTGATCGAATCATAGGTCAATTCGACTTTTGTCTTTTTCCAAATGAAATCCCGTTCTAAAAGTGTTTTCCTTTGATCAATGTCCACCATCATCTTTTTAAAAATAAAAATAGAGATCTGAGGAGGAGCGTCCCTCGTATAACAATGAGGTGTGCAAGATCCCGCATTGGAAAGGGAGAGAAAGCTCCTAGGCTACATATGTGGATTATGGCTCCATGTGTAGATGCATTTTCAACATCTCCTAGGGGAGCGCCTACGGAGTGGATCGGACACGGTTAGTGGTACTGGAAAACAAAACCGGGGAGAGTTGAAGACCAAGAACCGGACAATATTTACACAGTGAAGTCGGGGCGTGACAAGGTGTATTTATTATCTTGCTAAAAGATGAATCTTTCCTAACTATCATTTTCTAGCTCCCACATGTGTACCTCCTGGATGTGAAAAATAATGTTGATCTATTCGGTGATCGAAAGTTCATCCATCTTATGGCATGATTTTCATGTGGTGTGGGACTAACAATAATTAGGTCATCTCATAAAGGACTGGAAAACACTTCCAAAACATAAATTTGTTTGGAAAATAAAGACGAAAGTGAAAGGGCACTGGTAAATTCACCCCCTTTCATGATAAATTCACCCCCTTAGTGATACTTTAACTCAAAACGTTAAAGGGACATATGTATCTGGTTACCTATCTTTTTTTACTAAGCAATCCCCACATCTGGAGTGCCACCTTTTTCAAAGCAACCTTTGTTTTGAAACAACCGAGAAAGATGACTCTTTGAGGAGGAGAGACGACTCTTTGCAGTGTTTCTTCATTCCCGTTGCATTTTTGCATTTTCACACACACACACACACACACACACACACACACACACACACACACAGAGAGAGAGAGAGATTAATGCTAATGAGAGATATTTAAGGATTTTTCCCTTCTAATCAAAAGTAAATATTTTCTAGTTAGGTAATATAAGGATAAAATGAGCGGAGAAAAAAATTTAAAATCTATTTTAAGGCACAAGATTATGTTATTTGTAATTAAGAAAATTTTGGGGTGATTCTTATAGATATGTTGTGACGTAGTGGGTTTTTAGTAGTTTTCCCTAATATAATTAAGGGTGAAATTGGTAGAGAAAAAAATTAAAAACTATTTAGGACACTATACTATGCTATTAATAATTAAGAAAATTTGGGGGTGATTCTTATAGATGTTGTGATGTTTTTTGCTCCTCTATTGATAGATCAGGGGCCCTCCTGCTAGTCGGAACAAAATTATCTTTCAGGAAGTAGTCCCATCACCCTCGGGCCCGGCGCCTAATGAGTAGGACCCTCGATACGGGAAGGCTATACCAAGAAGCAGAGGAAGAGGCCAGCAAGTTAAACTATTCCCATTACTATAGGGCCAGCTTCTTACTCAAAACAATTTTCAGATGTTGATCTCTGACCAGGTTTGCATACTCACCCAGGTTGAGTTGTGGTGGAAGCCCGTGAACTACTTGGGTCTCAAGTTGTTCTATATGTGAAAAGAGCTCCGCCTCCACGGCAACATTTTGGGCTCGAAAATTTTGCTATTGGTAATTAAGAAAATTTTGTGGTGATTCTTATAGATATGTTGTGTCATAGTGGGTTTTATGTAGTTTTCCATAATATAATTAACGGTGAAATTGGTAGAGGAAAAAATTAGAAACTATTTAGGACACTATACTATGCTATTGGTAATTAAGAAAATTTTGGGGTGATTCTTATAGATATATTGTGACATAGTGGGTTTTTAGTAGTTTTCCCTAATATAATTGAGGGTGAAATGGGTAGAGAAAAATTGGACACAATACTATGCTATTGGTAATTAAGAAAATTTTGGGCGGATTCTTGTAGATATATATGTGGGGGGGGGGGGGGGGGGAGGGGGGGGTCAGTAATTTTCCAAAAAAATAACTTGAAATGCCCTCACTAGTTTCTTACCATTAAAAGTCAAAATGGTAAAGTAGAAAAAGATAGAGTGTTACGTTTTCAACTAAATGTTTAGGTTAATTAGTAGTATGTCCATTAGATGTGTTCAACACAAGGTGTAGTCCTGCCGCCGACCAAATTTTGTTGGGCGGACTGCCCACTTGAGCCATAATAATTAGAGGACAAGGCTTCGATCGATGTTGGTCTCTGCTTATGTTTCTCTTTCACACATGGCCCATATGTACACAATTTTTTTAAATAAGAATTATTAAAAATATCAGAGGAATATAACAACAAACTCTTCGGATTAAAAACATTGCCCTTTTAGCGTTACTCAAAAGGTTGAAGAAAACAAGTTCAAAGCCTAATGGATGCAACATAAACAAATACTTGCTAGAAATACTTTTTTTCAAAAAATTATTTTTTTGGCTAAATCATATTTTAGAATGGCTAAGGAGAGTATATTTTATAAATTAAATACTTATCGATAAAAATCCCTTTCTAAAATTATGCATTCATGCACACATAAATGTATGAGCACACATACGTGCGCACATCAAGACACAAACATATAAATATGCCTACACATACAAATAATGGATGAATATTTTGTGATTACCTCCACGTTGATCGAGTTGCCGTTTGAGACAACCATGCATGTGGAAGTAGACAACCAGGAACCAAGCTTGCTTTCAACATCCCTGTGTTCTCTTTTCCTATATCACTGATTCCATAATGTTGTTCGGTAAGGACTATCTTTGGAGTTGGATCATTACAAGAACCTCGTATGAAATGGCCCTGCCATAACTTCTCAACTTCTATGGCGTTGATGGCATTGGACCACAATACCAAAAAAAGCTTGATTTGGAGCCTGGTCATGGCGGCTATCCAAAGAATGTAGAAAGGGCTTAGGTAGAGGTAGGGTAAGGGGCCTTGTTTTATAGAGAAAATGACCTTGAAATTGAGGATACATTCAGTGTCACTAATAAATATGACAGCCAAACAATATCTGCCAAAGATATTGGCGTGCATTGAAACGTGGTGATATACTCTATATGGCGTTATCTTCTAGGATTCTATTTTCACATATTTAGTAGGAGTGTCGGTGGACTAGACGGTCTGATGGACCTAAAAAGTCTGAAATTCATTGTACAAGACCTAGGCACAACAGCTCGATCCGTTGAATCTAATTTTGACTAATATCATATGGTCAAAAATTGTACCGGATCAGGCTCAAACCTAGCCACAAAGTCTATTGGTGTCCTAAATTGGTTAGTTGAAGCTATATATATATATATATATATATATATATATATATATATATATATATCGTAAAAAAAGAGTACGTGTGAAGGGCCTTTTTATCATATAAAATTTGGAAGGAACGAAGTCTCAAGTTGATTCTCTCTCACTCTCCCATCTTGATTCATCATTTCATCTTCTCCAACTCTAAGCCCTACTAATTATGCATTAACCTAATCCTAGAGGCTAGATGGGTGTATACATTTCATATTAAGTTCTCTTTTTAGAGGATTATATACTTCTTAGAAGTTTAAATTAGTCACACATAACAACTGAATAAGGTCTAATCCTAAGCGAGCTAATAGCTCAAAGCCCTCAATATTCACCCTAGAATAAGCTTATCAATCAATCGAGCAAACAGATATTTCATAAAATCTTATTTTCAAAGTAAATACATTTATCTTGGAAACAATTTGTAAAACTTCAATTAAAGTACTTGACATTGCCGACGGATAAGGACGTAAGTATGTTCCATGAATGTCTGATCCTAATCAAGAATGCTGACTAATGATAAGATCTACTAAGGTTAGGGTGAAACACCGGAAAAGTGAGTGGATGTGGATGGGCTTATAAGGACTTAAACATCCTCCCCTAAACAACTAGCTTTTAAGGGTGAGTTCAACCTGGGTCCCAACAAGTGGTATCAAAGCTACGATGTGGTGATCTTGGTGTGCCTCCGAGGATAGAAAAATTCCTTCGGAAGATCTCGGTAACCCTGGTGTGCCTTCGACGAAGGAAAAATCCCTTGAGGAAGATCTCGTAGTTCCTACGTTGTTGCCGCGTGGAGGGACAAGATTGTCCACATTGCTTCCACGTGGAGGGGGAAATTGTTAGGTGTTCCACGCAAAAGCAGAGATCCCACATCGGAAAAGTGAGAGAGATGTGGATGGGCTTATAAGGACTAGGGCACCATGCCCTTAACAGCTAGCTTTTAAGGGTAAGTTCTACCCGAGTCTCAACACGATCATGGCCTAGATATAGGTGGATCGAATCGGAATTAGATCCATTGACGTCCCTAATATTTCGGTTTGCGAATGACCTGTATGACTAGCACATGACAACCAAAATTACTACTTTGCTAAGTTAATATCATACTCATTCAACTCACCCATGACAACCAAAATCACTTTCAACTCCATAATCAAAACTCGCTAGACTAGTCACTAAGTCACACGAGTCAACTTGAGTCACACATTGGACATGCTTGTTAGTGTAACTTGGTCTAGTTTTGAGCAGCCCTGTTATATAGGCCCAACCCAATTCTGATAATGCTTATAATTTTACTCATTACTCTCAAAATGTGAAACTTTTTAAAACACAACAAAAAATCTAAAAGAGAAAACAAAACTCCTTAAAAGACACATATCTTAGAAAAAATAATAAAAATATCATTTTTGATATAAAATGACCAAAATGTCCAAATACCTTTCTTTGATCATATTTTTTAGAAGATATGGGTATTTTGGTTATTTCGTATTATAGAATGATATTTTGGTCAGTTTTCCTCATATAGGGGTAAATCATTTTCTCCTTTTTTGTTTTTTGTTTATATTTTTTCTTATTTTCTCTTTTTTTTCTACTTGGTACCATTTTTTAAGTAAAGTTTGAGGAATTCAAGTAAGTTTTTACAATCACGTAATGTTGGGGATTTATTTAAAGTAATTAGTTAGGTTAATGATAATTGGTTACTGGATCTAATGTTTCGTAAATATTTTTCTGCACGTCAAATCTAGACCACTAAATTAATCAAGCAATTAGATGTCCTACAATGAAGCATAAGCTCCTTGGCCATGATGAGGTGAAATGTCCTCCTATTTTTACCAAAAACACAATAAAAGATAGATAGGACAGTATGGTGAAGCCCTCATATTGCATTGTTGAGAAAATTTGTCGGGCAAATTTGATCCAATCGTGCACAAACAAATGCAAAAGTATTGTAAGAAAACAAGGCGTGGGACTAGGAATAATTAGGTCATCTCATAAAGGATGGGAAAACACTTCCAAACAAGAAATTTGTTTGGCAAATAAAGGCGAAAGTTAAAGGGCACTAACAAATTCACCCCATTTCATGATAAATTCACCCCCTAGCGATAGTTTAGCTCAAAACGTTATAGGGACCTATGTATCCAGTTATCTATCTTTTTTTTACTAACCACCCCGACCCCCACCCCCCTTGGAGTGGCATTTTTTCAAAGTAGCCTTGGTTCAGAAACAATGTAGAAAGATGACTCTTTGAAGAAGAGAAAGACGACTCTTTGCGGTGTTTCTTCCTTCTCGCTGCATTTTTGTATTTTTCACACACAAGGAGAGAGAGAGAGAGAGAGAGAGAGAGAGAGAGAGACCAAACGATTAATGCTAGGGAGAGATATTTAAGGATTTGTCCCTTTTAATCAAAAGTAAACATTATCTAGTTAAGGATAAAATTCGTAGAGAAAAAATTAAAATCTATTTAAGGCACAAGATTATGATATTTGTAATTGAGAAAATTTTGTGGAAATTCTTATAGATATGTTGTGATGTAGTGGGTTTTTAGTAGTTTTCTCTAATATAATTAAGGGTGAAATTGGTAGAGAAAAAAATTTAAAACTATTAAGGACACAAGACTATGCTATTGGTAATTAAGAAACTTTTGGGTAGATTTTTGTAGATATGTTTTTATGTAGGTGTTTTCAGTAATTTTCCAAAATAATAACATGAAATGGCCTCACTAGTTTCTTACCAATAAAAGTCGAAACGGTAAAGTAGAAAAAGATAGAGGGTTATATTTTCAACTAAATGTTAAGGTCAATTAGTCGTATGTCCATTAGATGTGTTCAATGCCACGTGGAGTTCTGCCGACGACCAAATTTCGTCTAGCGGACTGCCCACTTGAGCCATAATATTAAGGGACAAGGCTTTGATCGATGTTGGTCTTCGCTTATTTTTCTCTTGGACACATGGCCCATATATACACAATTTTTGTAAATAAAAATTATTAAAAATATGAGGGGAATATAACAACAAACTCTTCCGACTAAAAACATTGCCTTTTTAGCGTTACTCAAAAATTGATGTTGAAGAAAACAAGTTCAATGTCTAATGCATGCAACATACATAAATACATACTAGAAATACTTTTTTTCAAAAATTAATTTGTTGGCTAAATCATATTTTAGAATGGCTAAGCAAAGTATATTTTATAAATTAAATACTTAACCCTTTCTAAAATTTTGCATACATGCACATATGCATACACACAAATAATGGATGAGTATTTTATGATTAGCTCCTGTAGAGACCCCATTTTTTCAAGTTCGGACTGATAATAGTTTTTTTGGCACGATGATGATTCCAATGATGAATCCATGTCAGGGGATTTATGCTTACCCTTGTGGTATAGTGTCTCTAGCATGAGAACCAGAGAGTTTTAGTATTTCCTGGACAATAGAACTATGATCCATTATAGATATAAAGAGTGGGAAGAATTCCTACACAAAAACCTTTGCTTGATCCTAAATGTCATTCAACCCCGGCATAAAGTTTGACCCATTCAGTTTGCAACCATAGCCCTGAGCTTGCATACGTGAGATCCCTGAGATCGGGCCCAAAAACCAGCAAAACTGTAGAAAGCTAGCTAGTTTCTGAGCTCAGTTGAACCTTTTGCTAAATTTTCATACATTTATAAGTGTACGGAATTAATTTCGTATGTCTAAATACGTACAAATTTATTTCATGCATTTAAAAATATACGAAGTTCTAGAAGTTTGACGAAGTTTGTCTTTGTACGAAATTTTCGTTCGTATGTTCTCAAAACAAACGAAATCCATATACGAAATTCAGATTGTATGAAAATTAGATATGTAACAACTTTTCGAAATTTGTGTGGGAATGAACATTACTTGTATATCGATCTTTCCTCGCACTTTAATTTCTCCTCCAAAGAATCCAAAGACTGATCAATCAACTCGCTCAAGGTGATCCTTCCCGATATGCATTTGATCAAAGGCACTTTAGTGGAGTACATTGACAAAGCTTCTTGTGTCTACCAAGATTCAGCCGACGTTGAATTTGGCGATGGTCAGGCGGACTACTATAGCATGGTCATGTGGGAATTGGATATCCTTGTAGTCTTTTAAAGTGAAGGTTATGGCCAAATCTTCCCTTGGCTCTGATCGTTGCTTCATTGCAGGAGTTTCTAAGGAGTTTATCTATCCTGCGTAGAGCACGCACCCTACTTCGGTCGGTCCTCCTGATGCAAGGCCACCGTAGATCGTGTCCATATTTCCGACAATTTTGGGCACCTCTGATCTTCTGTATGGTGACCTCTAGTGGCTGCTTTTATCTTTGTGATGTTCGGATGAGTGTCGACGGCTGGGAAATGATGTCTTTCTGAGGACTGGTGGACCTCGGATTGTGGTTGCTGATGGCTCCTTGGAGGGTTCTGGAGATATCGATCAATCCGACATAGTTCCGCAAGTCTCTAGATCTCATTTTTCAGTTGATGACAACTGTCGGTGGTGTGTCCATGGTCTCGGTGGTAGTGACAATATTTGCCAGTGTTTCGCTTTCTGCCGGTACTTTTCATCTTTGCG